>NW_026780928.1:177500-477500 GCF_030144855.1 Hypanus sabinus
TGGCAATCACTATTCTCTGCCGAGGAAATTGCAACGACGGTCTGGAGAGGCAACTGGGTGTGTTACGGTAAACTCCTATTACCTTTTTCGGTAACGTTTGAGGGATTTTATTAGGCAAACCGCCTGCTGAATCCGCTACTTCCTTTCTTCCTCATTTTGACCCTCAATGCTCTGACCGTCGGACAGATACTGGCGGCGAGCAGAGTTCGCAGGGGTCTGAAGGGACGGGGAAATTGCGGTAAACAGCGAGATCCGGAGATGGAGAGTCGGAGAGTATCTTTCTCTGTTGGGCGACAACCACTCTGGTCTTCATCCTCATGCGGTACCTTTCCACCGACCTGGCAAAGTCTATCCGGCTTTTTTCAGGCTCACAATTGAGGCTCTGTGACTCAGAATTTCAGCAGCTGCACAAATACATTTATTTACGGAGTGACCCAGACCAGATTCAGACAGCAGATGAAAGTTCTTCTGCAATCCCCCCGCTAATTTAGTTTTGAAGCTTCTTAGATGTTTGTACCGCTCAGAGGAAAGAGTCAAGTAATTCTCTCTAATTTTTGGAAATAAAGACACATCTGCGCTGCGAACATATTGAAAAGTTTAACTCCCTGAAAACGTTGCAGTTCTCATTCAATCCGTTTGCTCCCAGCAAGTCTGTCTTTCCTTTCCTTTAACTTGAAGACTACTTTACTCTGTTGTAGATTAAATTGTCTGCTTAATTCCCTTCTGTAAGATGTGTTTTACCTTCCACATTAAATCACCATAATATCCAGTACTGAAAACTCATCGATCCATTCTCGAAGATTGCATTTCATAAATCTTTGGAGTGAACTGTCCGTGTCTACTGATCCGGACATCAATTATCTTTCAGTGGTGTTTCATTGTTTACTGTTTCAGTTTGCCTTCTGTACCGGCTGCTGTTTGATCTATTGCCCTTATTTTGCCTGGCTATTAATTTCTAGCTTCAGCACATGTTGAAAATCACGGAACAAATGAGATATAACTTTGCCTTGGTCCAGTTTCTCTCGAATTCTACAACACCTCGGTACAGTTTCCCTACTGGCCGAACAGTATTTTCCACAGTAAATACAAGTGGATCTTGCTACAGCGGATTTACACACAGTTCTTTTAGAGTTAGGATGTCGAATAAGATGAACTCAAGCAAATTAAAATACCTTACGCTTTATACGATACACTTATTTTAAAATGCTTATCTTCAAAATTCTTACTCAAGTGCGAGTTATTAATATCCCAGTCATTCAATCTCTATTCCAATATTAAGCAATCCGGGATTCCTTTCTTTTTTTTACCCCAGGGCTGTTTTGCTTTAATGACATTGAACTGTGACCTGGTTTGTCATGTCGTGTGTCGCAAGGAGTTGGATCGTAATGTATGACGATAATTTAATAGCTCTGGGTCTGTGCTTGCTGGAGTTTGGAAGAATTGGGGAAGAACACATTGCAACCTATCGGACAGTGGAAAGTCCAGATTAAGAATATGGGGAGACAATATTTCCTATTGTAACTGAGACTAGGACCAAGGTGCTGAATCTCAGTATTGAGAACATCCAATTAAAACACAGAGGACGAAGTTATTTCTTTAACCAGAGAGCGGTGAATCTGTGGAATGCATTGGTGTAGGCAGCTATGCAGGCTAATACATCTGAAAAGTTGAATCTATTGGAATCTGCTGCGTCTCCCGCTGCGCATTTTAAAATTCTGCTCCCAAGATACGCGGGGACTCGTTCTATTATGGCGCTGCATCATGGGAAAATTAGGCTAAAGGCCATCTAGTGAAACATGCTCATTGTAAACTAAACAGTTTGGGCAAAAGACCCTCCAGTGGAAATATAGACCCCTACAATAATTTTTAACAATTTTGTAATTTTATTTAATTTTGTAATTAGGGAGACTCAGTGAGGAGCAATATATAGAAACACATTCCATCAGACTGTTTTCCGAGATCAAAACTGACAAGTAAAGCTGGACAATGTGTGAGAATCATAATTACCAATGGAATTCTGACCTGACAGGCGGCATTGAAAACAGTTAAATTGAACTCAATCCAGGTGTTCCGGAGTTGTTCGCTGTCGAGCACTTACGTTTCCCGTTCCTTGCTCTCCAGTGACGTTGTTCAGCCTCTCAGTGAATTCTCTCCAGTTACGGGGGAGTTATCGCTAACACGCTCTGCAATGATCTCAAATCCCAATGGGAAACGAACTGAATAATCTGCTTGTTTTCAGCAGGCAGTGAAAGTCGTCACGTTGACTTTGGCCTGGAACAGGTTACACGGCTGTTCTTTCCTGGTGAACCAAATGAAATGAACAACTACTTGTCCTTATGTAACTAACTTTCTAAGAAAGTGGGCGGATTGTTTTGTTGTATTCATTTGTTTAATTGAATTCAAATTTTCCGAAACTTTGTTCGGTTGTGAACTCATTCCCCAATATTCAACGATGCAAGCTGAATGTTGGAAAATGTCATAGGAATGTCAACAGTGGCATGTAAAAGTTTGGGCACCCCTAGTCAAAATTTCTGTTACTGAGAATAGCTAAGTAACCAGAAGTTGACCTGATCTCCAAAAGTCTTAAAGTTAAAGATAAAACATTTTTTCAACATTTTATGCGATAGCAGTGTATTATTTTTTGTTTTCTACATTTTTAGAGTGTAAATAAGGAAAGGAACACCATGCAGAGGTTTGCGCACTCCAAGAGATTTGAGCTCTCAGATAACTTTTACCAAAGGCTCAGACATTAATTAGCTTGTTAGGCTAGGGCTTGTTCAAAGCAATCGTTAGGAACGGCCAGGTAATACAAATTTCAAAGTTGAATGAATACCCTGACTTGTCAAACCTTGTCCCAACAATCATCAGCCATGGGCTCCTCTATGCAGCTGCCCAGCACTCTGAAAATTAAAGTAAACAATGCCCCCAAAGCAGGAGAAGGCTATAAGAAGACAGCAAAGCGTTTTCAGGTAGCCGTTTCTTGAGTTCGTAATGTAATTAAGAAATGGTAGTTAACAACAATGGCGAAGGTCAAGTTGAGGTTTAGAAGACCAAGAAAACTTTCTGACAGAACTACTCGTAGGATTTCTAAAAATGCAAATCAATCCCTTCAGGAAGATTTAGCAGACTGTGGAGCGTTGGCGCACTGTTCTACTGTGCGGCAGCAACACCTGCACAGGTATGACCTTCATGAAAGAGTCATCAGAAGAAAACTTTTAGTGCGTCCACAAAATTCAGAGTCGGAAGTTTGCGAAGCAGCATCTAAACAAGTCTGATGCATTTTGGCATGTCCTGTGGACTGCAAAAGTTAAAATATAAGTTTTTGGCCGCAATGAGAAAAGGTATATTTGGAGAAAAACGGGTACAGAATTTCATGAAAAGAACACCTCTCCAACTGTTAAGCACCGGGGTGGATCGATCATGCTTTGGGCTTGTGTTGCAACCAGTGGCACGGTGAACGCTTTCCTGGTAGAGGGAAGAATGAATTCAATTTAATCCCAGCAAATTCTGGAAATAAATATCACACTGCCAGTAAAAAAAGAAAAAAAGCTGAAGTTGAGACGAAGATGGCTTCTACAACAGGATAATGATCCGAAGCACACGTCAAAATCCACCATGGACTACCTCACGGGGTACAAGCTGAAGGTTTGGCCATGGCCCTCACAGTCTCCCGACCTATCGTCGAAAGTTTGTGCATATACCTCAAAAAAACAGTGCATGCAAGACGACCCGAGAATCTTACAGAACTAGAAGCCTTTTGAAAGGAAAAACAGGCGAAATCCCCCAAACAAGAATTGAAAGACATTTAGCTGGCGACAGAAAGAGTTTGCAAGTTGTGATACTTGCCAAAGGGCGTGGTTCTAAGTACTGACCATGCAGGATGCACAAATTTTGCTTTGGGCCTTTTCCGATTTTTTGTTATTTTGAAACCTGTCAAAGTTTGAAACAAAAATAAATAATAATCTTGCTTAAAAATTAAAGAAATATCACATCTTTAACTATACACCTTTTGAAAATCAGGTCATCTTTTACTCGCTTAGCTATTCACATCAACAGAAATTTAAACCAGAGATGCCCAAACTTCTGCATACCAATGTAGTTTTCTTGTGAGGCACACCTGAGAACATCTATTGAAACGTAACTCTGAACAGGATTAATGAACAACAAACTGTGCAAATGAATATATAAACAGCTAGCAGTGTGTGAGGATCTCAGTAAATGTATGGAAAGTTAAATGCGCCTACTCTAGCAACTTTATGTTTCTTGCTACAGTCTATCTGCGAGTGTGTTCCTCTGAATCCCGAGGACTGATACGTGATTTGTAATAGGGCCCTATTATAGTGGCCATCTCCACTTTCTTCCCCAGTTCCACCGTTAGCGCCTCACTAGACGAATTTTCCAATCTGTGCTGACTGAGCAGTGAGATGACATTTTCCGTGACTAACAACACCGCCCCTCCCACGTTTCTCCCTCCCGCTCTGTCACGTCCAAAGAAAGGGAATATTAAGTTGCCAGAACTTTCTGCCCCTCCTGCAAGCAACTCTCACTAATCACTGCGTTATTATATTTTAATTCCAGGTGCCTTTAACTCATCTGCCTTTCCTACGACATTTCCGGCATTGGAACATGCGCTGCTATGCACATTTGCCTCACAGACCAAGCCTATGTCTCCGCAGCCACAGTTGAAACGGATAAGACAGGCCAAAGGGGCTCTGGTAAAGCTCTTTACGCCCATTCCCTGCACAGTTGATGGAGCGCTGATGACTTCCAACCAGACGGCCAACCCCAAATGGACGATGGAGATCAGAGATGTCGATGGCCTACAAGCCACTTTCGAGCTTGTGAACAATTAAGGGAGAAAGAACATTAGTCGCACATGTTCAAATATTTGATTTATGCTTGAGGTCTCAGCATCATCTGTCTCCACAATCCATTTTTAAATATTTTCTGACAGTCGGATTACCATCCCTTGCACTCTCGTTTAACTCTGTCACTCTGTCCCCTGCAAAGCAGGTCTCCCCAGCAGGATATTTGTCCCCCTCTAGTTCAGTTGCAATCCGTCTCTTAGGTACAGGGCTCACCTTCCCTCGAAGAGACCAAGCCGCTTACACCAGTTTCTTATTCCCGTGTTAAATTGTATATTCTTCGTATTGCATGTCCCTACTGTCATGTGGTAGCAATCCTGAGATCACAACCCAGGACGGCCTGTTCTTCAAAGGTAGTCCCTAACTCTCTGAACCAATGTTGCAGAGCTTCGTCACACTTCATATCTACGTCACTCGTAGCCAAATGTACCACAGCCCGTGACTGTTCACCCTTCAGCTTAAAATTCAGAGGACTCGATGCGGAATACCCCGCAATCTGTCATCTTGGAGTTGAGAAGACATCCGGGATTCTCTCTCTCATTCACAGATCTTCCTTTCAGGGATCATTTACAAAACAGATATCATATCAATGAAGAAGAGGATTAGTAGACTGGGCACATAGAAGATACGACTGCGTGGGCATTGCTTAACATTATCGTTTATACGGGAAATACATTTAATTGCTGAATGCTGTTTTCGATATTAAAGTTAAACATTGTTCATTTCAATATTCTGTTTGCAACCGCTACAGTTCCGGTAATCCATTACAATCCATATTTAAGTTTAAAATGAACAAGTATTGAGATGGAGATGGTAAAAATCATTATATGCGGGAAATTTAATAAGTGAGTAGTTGGGAATTCGTCTGGAGCCAGCGAGATGAAAGGCGTCCTTTCCCTCCACTGGCCTGCTGGCCGCTACTGCGATACATGTCGTACCTGCTTGGCAGCCTGATCAAGGTCACGTGAAGCCACGGCAGCGGCTGTTGGACGATTGCATGAGCAGCTGTGTCTCACAAGTCCTAGTTATGTGACTGATGATGCTAGGCAAGCAATCTCTGAAGGTTATTTATCATGGCCGCGTTACCCAAATTTCAAAGACACTGCCCACAATAAAGCAATCATCATCATCACGGATTTCATCACAATGATTGGCGTCAGAGCCAGCAGATGTCACTGACCAAAACCATAAGAAATCAGAGCAGAATTAGACCATTCGGCCCAAGGACTCAGCTCCGCCATTCCACCATTCCATCATTTATTGTTCCCTTCACGTCCATTCTCCTGCCTTTACTCCGTAACTTTAACTCGTTAATAATCAGGAAAAAATGTTATTTTTTTGTTTCATATACCGAATGGCATGGCATCAACAGCTGTCTGAGGGATTGAAGTCCAAAGATTCACCACCTCCTGGCTGCAGAATTATCTCCTCGTCTTTCTTCTATAGAAACGTCCTTGTATTCTGAGGCCGTGCAGTCTGTTCCCAAACCCCACAATGTGTGAATTATTCCTCCACGCATCCACTCATTCCTGGTCTTCCAATAGTCTATAATCTCAATTAAATCCATTTGCAATCTCCTGAACTCCCGCGAGTGCGGGCTCAGAGTCATCAAACGCTCCTTGTACGTTAACCCTTTCAATTCGGCATCACTCTTGTGTCAGTCATCTCGGCCATCGCCAATGCGATCGCATCCATTCTCAGATGAATTGCCGACACCAGTCAGAGTATTCCGAGTGTTGTCTGACTAAATACTTATGAAGCCTCAGTATTGCATCCTTCCTTTAATATTTTAGTTCACACAGAATGAGTGCAAATGTTTCATAGCGCCTGTCTTTATGCCAGTGGGCAGCAGCTTGTGAAATGTTGAACGTGTCTATCTGTGGTCTGGCGCGCACACAGACTGAGCAGTCAGTCTGGGATTTTGACGTAACCAGCAGCCTTACGGGGATTGGCTGTCCGCAGAGTCCTCATATTTGCCGTTGCTGCAGACATTGCCTGGTCACCTGGAGGTGTTCTGTTGACGGGGTCATAGGTCAACCGCTGGTGTCACGTGTGCCCACAGAACCGATAAATGGATAAAAAATCACAATCTGTCGATGGCGGAACATGTTTTGTTTGAGTTTGACGTCCTCTGCTGGCACCCTGCTGGATTCACATTATTGCCGATTCCTTTTGCACTCCTATAGCTGCCCGCCTGTTCCCTGTAAACTGACACACTGTGAATTCACTGCGATTGAGGAGTGCTGGCAGAATGATCCGCGCAGCCTTACACACAATTACCCTGATCAAACGATCCTGCTCAACGAACAGCGCGAACTGAAGATCATCGACCGGACTTCAGGTGTGCAAAGGATTCAGCTGTCCAACACGTACAAGGAGACTTGTTATGGCTCCTGAGTGTCGGTAACGGAGGTGGCCCGTGCCTAAAGTTGCAGACTCTGCTGGCACAGTTACATTATTGATCATAGAATGCAAGAGGATAGGAAACTGAAACACCCGGCCACTCAGCCGCCTGATTTTGCTAAAGAATCCTTCCTAAATCAGGTCTCTGATTCAATGGCAGACTGGGTTTAATCTGACTGTAGGAACAATGAAAGTCTGTTTGCTCATTTTGCATGCGCTGGAGTTGTACAGCATGAAATCAGACCATGCCGTCCATGATGACCGCGGTGCCTTCAAAGCTCGATCTATTTGTCAGCGTTCGGTGCCTAACCTTCCCAAATAATGCATCCCTTGAACTGCTTTTAAATGATGTTATTGTACCTGTTATTGTAAGTGATGGCATTGTAAACGTTATTAACATTTAAGAAAAACTTGGACGTGGATGAGAGGTGTATGGAGGGATATGGGCCACGGGCATGTCTCTGGGACTGGTCAGAAAAATGGTTCGGGACAGCCAGGAAGGGCCAACAGGCCTGTTTCCGTGCTGTAATGTTCTATGGGTCTGTGGTACTTGGCTACACCCTTTCTGACTGCTCTTTGCCGACATATGCCATTTTTAATCGAATTTTACACATCTACGGGAATAAAAGAAGACTGAGTGTATTCACCCTGGCAAGACCAGAGACACATCCATAAGCTGACACGTCATTCTGCTCAGCTCCAACGAACAATGTTCTTGCTGTCCAGCTTCTCTCAGATCGGATTTCCCTGTGTGCTATTAAAGTATCGATGAATGCCTCCTGTGCTATTCTAGAGTAATACAATTTGCTCTATAACTGGCCGTCTAAAACTGATCAGCTTATTTCAAGTGCAGCCTGACATCTCACATTTGGTTACCCCTTCCTCTCCACCTACGACCCTCACATCGCCTGGTCATCGGCCTCACTGCCGACACACAAACAAATAACTGAGTGTGTTCCGGAATTCTGCAAGGACCGAACTGTAACGGGTTAACTACATCCGACTTTGATCAGTGATTTGCACTGATGCTACCTTTTCATCATCGCACAGCCCAACTGAAACAACTAAAAACATGTGCATTCATTCACAGCATTCAGCACATTTTCTTCAATAGTTATCTTAAAAGTATGGTTACATGTACACAGGGTATTTTAACATAAATAATCTCCATTTCATACCTGGCATAAGACTTCAGAGTATCATATAGTTGTAAAGCTGTAAGTGCTGTAGGCTCGGCATTCATATGTTTCCATTATAGACAATAGACAATGGGTGCAGATGTAGAGCATTCGGCCCTTCGAGCCTGCACCGCCATTCTGAGATCATGGCTGATCATCTACTATCAATATCCGGTTCCTGCCTTGTCCCCTATTCCCCTTGATTCCCCTATCCATAAGATACCTATCTAGCTCCTTCTTGAAAGCATCCAGAGAATAGACCTCCACTACCTTCCGAGGCAGTGCATTCCAGACCCTCACAACTCTCTGGGAGAAGAAGTTTTTCCTTAACTCTGTCCTAAATGACCTACCCCTTATTCTCAAACCATGCCCTCTGGTATTGGACACTCCCAGCATCTGGAACATATTTCCTGCCTCTATCTTGTCCAATCCCTTAATAAACTTAATTATCTGAAACTACTTTTGTCATTGAGGTTCTTTATCCGCGAAGACGCCGTACAACGTCCGGATGTATTTTCATGAGAGTGCCGAAATAAAATAGGGGTAACAGGATTTGCAACAAATATCTCGAATGTCATTTAGAGATACGAAAATAAAACTATGCCATTGTCTCCAAATATAAACACGTGAAGATAACGAGTGAGTTTTCCTCCTGAGATCAACAGCAAAAGCCGAGGTTCCATGACGTTCTGTCCCACTAATGTTTTCGGTAACTCGTAGGTATGTGGACCTCTAAACTGAATTAGCGATAAAATCACGGCCACAAGGATACGATGAACGGAAGTTGTGTCCAGTACACCCCATCATTGTACCTATGTATAATGACAATAAAGATCATTCAATTCAATTCAATTCAATTCATTCAATCCATCTCCTGCTGTGCCTGGTGCTATAAGTATCTTTAAATGTTTGCACTTTTGAGGAATTGATTCTGCCGTTTATAATATGTGTATTATCGACATTTTTACTTGCTAAAGGGGAGTGGATATTATCGAATAAAGACATGAGAAATACGTTCCGCCATTCCGCTGACAATGTGGGCACTGATCACTGGGCATCTTCACTAACGGTGTCACTCTGCTGAAGAATATTTTTATGAAGAGGGAGCTTTTATGGTTTTCTGGTCTTATGGTTTTGCATCTGGCTTGCGCTGCGTCCCTCATGAGGCTGAAAAAAAATCAATGACTTTATCAGTGTAGTGAGTTCTGAATAAGCAGTGATATTCCCCGTGTTAGAGATCGTAGGACGGAATGAGCTGTGAGAGTAACTTTGCAGTATTGAGGAACTCTGACAAGTAGAGACATTGCCTTGGCCAGGGGTGTCAAACTCATTTTAGTTCCCGGGCCGGATTGGGCAAAATGCAGCTTCATGCGGCCGGATCAGTCGGGCGCGTGTGATAGGACGCTGTACACCAGGGGTGTCAAACTCATTTTAGGTCCCGGGCCGGATGGGGCAAAATGCAGCTTCATGAGGCCGGATCAGTCGGGCGTGGGCGAACGCAGCTTTCATTGCCACCGTTTTTTCAGCCTGTTCTCATGTGTCTCAGTCTCTGCTATAACTACAAAGTGTTTCACTTCACAAATTCCGTTTCTTATGAAGAAGACTGCTGAGCAAGCATTATTTTTATGATTGGTATTAACTGACAATCATAGGCTTCATATCGCCGGGCCATTAATTAAAATAACAGATCTATCTAAAATGAACTCGCGGACCGGATATAATTGTACGCCGGGCCGGATGTGGCCGGAGTTTGACACCTATGGCCTAGGTGGTCCGTAAGATCTCCGAGTAAGCACTGGTAGTGACAGTCTGGTGCCTCGAGGAGTAATGGATGCCCGGGAATGAGGAAAATACCAGTGGGCTCCTCACAGACCAGAAAATCCTCATCAATATAATCCTTCTCTATCTACCTCTCTACATATCTATCTACTTGTATGTGCACATTGCGATAAACTGAACACCTCTTTCTGTGAAATAGCCGCGGTGCCATCTTCTTTTGAATGTTGACAGAGTTCTCACCAGTAAGCAGGTTTATAAAAATGATTGTAAAAATCGTGAAGATTAAAAATCCGCAACAATATGTCTGTGTTATATCCTAATATAATTGGTTTGTTGCTTTATTATTGATGCATTTTCAATTGTTGCTTGCTGATGTAGATTATTGACCGTCGATGCGACGGTGACGTAAACCTGGGAGGGATAAAGTTCACAGTGAAACGGCCGTTGCTGTGGGACAGCTGCTGCGCTCCATCGGCCTTAACAGATTCCGTCCAATGGCGGGAAAATGTCGCTAACATTACAGACGTCAGCCGCTGCAGCGTAGAGCCGTGACGCACCATATGCTTTGTTTTGCCCTTCGCTCTCCACGAAGCTTTGCAACACCGCCCTCATAGGCTTTGGTTCTCGTAGTTGACCTCATCTGCCCAGTCCGGGAGCTGTTTTCCCATGCTCGGGTAGGCAAATCCCTAACTTATCGGGATTATAGTTTCCCGGTTACCCTCACCTTATTTAGCCCGCCTGTCGAGGTGATGTGCCAGGGTCAGGGTTACTTGGAAACACAAGTTATAGGTGGTGGCGAGTGGTGACCAAAGGTGGACGAGATGCCCCTGGTGGAGCACGACAAGCTCGCCACCAGAAGTGCCAACCAAATTATTATTTTATAAATGAAGAGTCTTGGAGGCTTTGTTTTGGCACGAAAGTTAAGCTGCCAAATTTGGGAAATTTTCATATATAGTCATTTTTATGACATGAACAATCAGCACGAAATACGTCATAACTATCAGTTCTTACCTTTGGCGGAGCACAGCGGTTCTCTAAAGAAAGTAAGGCAGTTAAATTGAAGTAAATTTATACAGTATGTTTTCCTGAAAGTGAAAGAGGTACGTTTCCGTGGACCGCTCGTATTTCAATGCTGGTTGTTAGCTGATGATATTCGACATAATAAATAATTATGATATTTAGTTGACAAGTACGAGATCAATATATTGACGCGGACAACGGTAACAATTGCATTCAACGCCGATACAGCACCTGAGCGTTTTGTAGAGTATGCTGAACAACACATTCTTGCAGTAAATTGACAGATCTGCCCGAAGCCCGTGGAAATCTTTCAATGAAGCTCCAGGCGGTATATCCTCAAACGCTTGAAGTTTGGCTCAGTTTCCTGTACTTGCATTTACCTCCGATAGCAATCATGATTATTTTGCAGGTTTCGGTGTTTGATGCTACACACGATTTTCCAGACCTTCAGTTGACTGAACGAGATGATCACCCTGAAACCAATAAGTATTTCTCGATATCTATACCTCACCCTCTGGAGAAATTCCAACCACGAATTCATCCCTCGTCAGAGCTGAGAACAGAATCTTCATGTCGTTACTGAACACACCACGAGCATCTCGTCCTCCGGAAATTCATTCATCTCGAACGGGAGCTCAGGAAGTTTCTCATTCCCTACCCCACCCCCCAATTTCTTTCGGCAGGAATCACTTTCCACATCACTGCCGTGTCCAATATCCCTCCCTACTGACATCCTTTCTGGCACTGATCCCTGCAGGCGTTACAAGTGGCTCAACCTTCTCGCTCAACAACTACCTTTAACGGCAATCTGTCCTTGCAGATCCAGCAGTTAAATCGCAATCCCTGGGAGTGGTGGCCCTCAGACTGGTGACGCCCAATGTACATCCGGTTCAGCATTGCGAAACGCCATCATTTCGCAGACACCCTCTAAAGCCCATGCCTTCTGAATCAGCGAATGTATGTACAAACAATTTCCAATACTCCGAGACAAATGGATTTATGGCCAGTCGATAAGAATGAAGCCCAGTGAATCTCGGGTTAATTGAGAAATTTAATTTCGGTAAAATATTCTGCTTTCTGTCCGCACATGGCATGCCACAAGAATACGATGGAATGTGCACCGCTGACCTTAAAAGAAATCCTCAGCAAGTCAGTAGGAGATTCGATGCTATCCGGAACAGGAAACCTGCTTCATGCTGTTTCATTCGGCGAGCGCAGAGACCGTCCAGGCAGTAGCTCCGGCGTCTGGGGCAACGGTCACAGTGGCAGGGAAACCCCGCCACCTCACAGTTCCCGTGCAAGTTAGAACTTGTTTTGCCGAGATATATATCTCCGACCGTCACTGTCGTTCTCTACCTCATTCCATCCGCTACTTGAAAGACTGCAATCATCGCCACCGGAGGAGTAATTGCATACAGATAATAATTGATTAATAATTGATTGGTAACAACGCAAATATCGCAGAAATGAACTAAGCCACATTAATGATCTGGATGATGGGGTGGTAAATCGGATTAGTAAGTATGCAAATGATACTAAGATAGGTGGCATTGTGGATAATGAAGTACATTTTCAAAGCTTGTGGAGAGATTTAGACCTGTCAGAAGAGCGGGCTGAAAGATGGCAGATGGACTTTAATGCTGATAAGTGTGAGGTGCTACATTCTGGTAGGAATAATCTAAATAGGACATACATGGTAAATGGTAGGGCACTGAGGAATTCAGTAGAACAAAGTGATCTGGGAATAACAGTGCATAGTTCCCTGAAGGTGGAATCTCATGTGGATAGGGTGGTGAAGAAAGTTTGTGATATGCTGGCCTTTATAAATCAGAACATTGAGTATAGGAGTTGGGATGTAATGTTAAAATTGTACAAGGCATTGGTGAGGCCAAGTTTGTAGTATTATGTACAGTTCTGGTCACCGAATTATAGGAAAGATGTCAACAAAATAGAGAGAGTACAGAGGAGATTTACTAGAATGTTACCTGGGTTTCAGCACCTAAGTTAGAGAGAAAGTTTGAACAAGTTAGGTCTTTATTCTTTGGAGCGTAGAAGGTTGAAGGGGGACTTGATAGAAGTATTTAAGATTATGAGGTGGATAGATAGATTTGACGTGGACAGGCAGGTTCGATTTTGTCATTTTAAACAATGGATAGGTATATGAACAGGATAGGAATGTAGGGTTATAGGCTGTGTGCAGGTCGGCGGGACTAGGCGAGAGTAAGCGTTAGGCACGGACTAGAAGGGCCCAGGTGACCTGTTCCCGTGCTGGTTATATGGTTATATGAATACTTGTATTAATCAGCTAATCGGATAAATTGAATAATGGAGCTGTTGGCAATAAAAATGACGGTGTAGGAATTGAAATGATCTGTTGTTGCAACAAAGGACAGATGTTTACGAATTGGGAATAGAATAAAACTATTCTCAAGACGGATGCAGTGAGCCTTGCAAATAGGATTCAAAGTGTAAGAAGGTAAAGCGTGTTATCACGCTGAAATGTTCTGAAACGAGCCGAGGGCCACGCACAGAAACAAGCTCCACAATGGATATCGAATAGTGAATCATCCGACAGTAAGCCGAGGGCCGCACGTCGATCCCAGTTCCACGACGGGACTGGCGTCAGACCTTCCGGAGACAACCGAGAGCTGCACATCGTTACGAATTCTACGATAGGCAAAGAGGGGGTACTGCAAGAGCAGTAGGAATTGCGATTGAAATCTGAGTTTGAACGCATACGCGGTTTTGCACATACTTAGAGTAGTGACGAACTGGAAATTGAGAAGAGTGGAGATATTCATGGCGTCATTGATTATCACTAGAGAGAAATAGGGCCTTCTGCCCCTCTAGATCCCCACCCCGTCCTGTTTCCGCACTCTCCTTCCTGCTCTCATGCATGTGCCTGACAAATTTCACAGAAATTATACAGTTCCTAGTTTCGCTGGCAATTACTTCCACATTTGTTCGACCCACTGAGTTGAATAAGCGTCAGCACATACTCCTTTTGAACAAATCACCTTTCACCTCAAACCTATGAATTCTTGTAGATGCACTCAGATGATGGGGAATATCTTCGGGAATTCACCGTCCGTAACTCACAATTTTCTATACTCCTGAAAAATCACCAATCATTTTCCTGCTGTCAAACGAATGAATTATTAACCTATTCAACCAGTCCCTCTAACTCTTGCTGTCATTTCCTGAACTCTTCCTTTCAAGTTACCGCTGCAAACCTGAAAGCTTATTGACATTTCAAAACTGCAGTTAGGTGACCAGAACAGTCCAGAACATACTACCTACGGCCTCACGAAGCTCACGGAGCTTCAACATGACGTCCCAACTCCTGTACTCAGTGAACTGATTGTTTAGGCCTATGTGATGAGTGGTCAATACGTGCCGATCTGCCCGTGAAATATCGATCTGTATTCCCAGGACCCTTTTAAATAATGCACACTAAATTCCAAAAAATTCAATGTTTGCTTATTTACCTGTTGCATCTTTCCTCACTACGCAGACAGCGTCACAGTAGCCTGCATTAAATTCCACCGGCCATTTTCAACCGATTCCCCAGCCATCCAATATCAATCTACAAGCTTGGATAGAGTTATTGTCTAACAACGCTAGCAACCTAGGATTGCCCACATTTTTTTCTGATTTAGTTTTCTACATTGAAATCCAAGTCAGTAACATTTATGGTAAATAATAACGGACCTAACATCAATCCTGCAGTTACACTTGTCACACAAAGAAGCAACCAGACACACTCTACCAATCCAGAAAGGAACGTTCATCAATCAGTCCGCTAGCTGCAGCTAGATATGAGTTGGCGCGAAGATTTTTTTTTTATTATGAATGGTCTCTGGAATATTGCTGTCAATCTATTTTATATGCTTGTAACAACATACGTACATCATGTTTTATTGTGGGACGTGTCATCAGCTGTGACTGTAACTTAATAGGAATTGTGTTTGGGAAGCGATGGACGGCTCACTGCCTCGCTCTAAACTGGTGGAGGGTCGCCAACCCACTGCCGCTCTCGTCCACCAGCCGGAGTGCACCGGCAGAGACTACACACACTTTATTTCTGCTTTCCACTTTCCAGGCGCTTGCTTTTCCAGATAGGCATCCTTTATTTCAAAAGATCGCCCAGTAGAATCTGGACACGCAGATCTATTCTTCTAAAATTTATGAAATCCCTTCACCTGTTTCACCTCTAATTATGGAATTGGCGTTGCTCCTGGTTACTGGAGCGATCGGAAGGTGAGTTGTGAAAATTATACGCCTCTCTCTAAACTGTCGGGAAGTTAATGGTACTCTAGCCAAAGTGCATCAACGGAGCCTCCACACTTTGAATTTCTGCTTTTCACTTCCGAAGAGCAGAACTTCCTGCATTGAAGGAATCGTGGGCATTCAGACAGTTGCAGCGAACGATAATCCTGTTTTTTTTTCTTCATATTTCTTGTAGTTAATTTAACGGCGATTGTGATCCTCTCTCGGGGGAAATGCGGACTCTCCAAATGCATCACCCGTTACCTGGTTGGAATGGCGACAGCGGATCTACTGGTGGTCATCGTTGTTGCTTTAGTGGAGCAGACCAACAATATCTACATTTATTCCCGAACCCTGCTCATCGCTCCTGTGTGCGCACTGACACTGGTATTTCGCGTAGTAACGAGGGACTGTTCTGTTTGGTTTACGGTCAGTTTTACCTTCGATCGCTTCATCGCAATATGTTGTCAACAGCTGCGGGAACGATACTGCACCGAGAGGACCGCAACGGCAGTTATGGTGACCGTGGCTCTCGTGAGTTGTGGGAGAAATATACCGTTTTACTTTGCCATTGAACCTTACGTCATTATCGACAACATCCCGTGGCGTTGTGTCTTCACACAGGGAATACGCTACGTCATCAGTGTGCAAAGGATTCGAATTGCTGGATAGCATTTTAACTCCGTTGTTACCAATCGGCTTAATTCTAGTATCAAGTGGGTTAACAGTCAGACATATAATTGCGGCAAATAGAGACCGCAGAGGGCTTCGGAACAGCATCGAAAATCAGAAAGATACCGAGGTTAAAAACCGCAGAAGATCGATGATTTTGTTGTTTGCAATATCAGCTAACTTCATTTTATTTTGGATTCCCTATCTAGCTCATTCCCTGAAATGGCAAGCCGAAAGCTATTTTTATCAGGACAGATATTTGAGTTCCCCAGCGTATATTCTACAACAATTTGGACACATGTTGCAAATGCTCAGTATGTGCACCAATACTTGTATCTATGCACTGACACAGAGGAAATTCAGAAAAGAGCTGAAGAATGGACTGAAGTATGTGTTTACTCTAAATGGCCATCTCTGTAGATAACGCCCCGTCCGTAAGGCCAGTGACGTTGTAGGGGTGGAACTGGACTCTCTGATGGTGGTGTCTGAAAAGAGAATGCTGTCCAAGTTGCATGCCATCTTGGACAACGACTCCCATCCACTCCATAATGTACTGGTCAGGCACAGGAGTACATTCAGCCAGAGACTCATTCCACCGAGATGTAACACTGAGCGGCATAGGAAGTCATCAAACTTTACAACTCCTCCCTCGGAGTGTCAGACACCCTGAGCCAAAAGGCTAGTCCTGGACTAATTTCCACTTGGCATGATTAAATTATTATTATTTAATTATTTATGGTTTTATATTGCTATATTTCTTCACTACTCTTGGTTGGTGCGGTTGTACCGAAACTCAATTTCCTTCTGGGTCACTAAAGTACGTTTGTCCGTCTGCCTGTCCGTCCGTCCAATAGCAATTCAGCTGAGTTTTGGAATAAAACAGCTTTAAAATTGAGTAGTTTTGTCGTAAATTCAGGCGATCATTTGTCTGGTCTTCCGGAAATTGCAAATTCTACGGCAGATTGCATACTTCATGCAGTTAAGGTAGGAAACTGGGCAAACATTCTCAGAGCTGGCGAGGTCGGTACATTTGTTGTACCCCAAACTATAATAGAGACTTGTGTTACGTACCCCGTAACTGGGTGTCTTACCAGCAAAGACAGAAGAGTCCGTTACAGTCTGGTACTACTTTCAAAACTGTGTTTATTAGTACAATATACAAATCAATAACAGCAATACAAATATACAGATAGTACAGTTTAGCAGTACTCAATCTAAAAATGTGGGTATAATAATAATCAATAATAAACAAGCTCTTTTGATGTCTAGGGGATAATGAATTAACATGGGAAGTATAAAGAGAGAGAGAGAGAGAGAGAGAGAGAGAGAGAGAGAGAGAGAGAGAGAGAGAGAGAGAGAGAGAGAGAGAGCGAGAGAGAAAGAGAGAGAGAAGAGAGAACGATCAAACAGTGACAGCTAGTCAAAACGTCCTTTACGTTCTTGATCCGTCCATATGTTGTTGTGGCCATTCAGGTATGACCACTCTGTCCTTTAGGACTAGGGTGTTCATCTATGGTGGACTCGTCACCCAGGCAAAGGTGGACACACACGCAAGCCCCCACTGGCCTCGTTATAAACACTGTGAGTTAAAATTGACTGATCCTTCGCTCGGTTTCCGATGCCCCCACACCTACGCGTGGGTCCCAGAACTTAAGCAGTGCTCACTAGTGCGTCTCCTGGTGTTTCTGAGGGGTGTCTCCCCAGACCTCAGTTTTATCCCTATTCACGGGGTCTCAGGTGTCAATCAGTTTTGAATGGTTTAGCCCATCAAACTAGCCCACTCCGGCTGTCCATTGAGGAATTTTAATGAACAGAATAGTACCAAGTAAACAGCCCTCTCCGGAGCCGTGAGTCTTACAGGACTCATAATATGGTCTCCCTCCCTCCGTTTATCTCACCCTTGTCTGAAGCAAATGTTCCAGTCCCAGTATGTTTTGTTCCATCTCTTTCTCTCTCATTAACAGCCTGGCAACAGTAACGGTTTGTAAGTCTCCCAGGGGAGGGGGACATGGGCAACCTTGCACCCTTCTACCTATCAGAGCTGTTCATCCTTCGTAACACCCCCATCCTTCTAGGAATTTTCAACAAAGGAGAAAATTAGCGAGTACAGCGTTTTACAGGATTACAGAGTTTAGCAAAAAATACAGAAATGTTTAACTACAAAACAATGCAGATATACCTTCAGCTTAGCATCTAGATAAACTGTCAGCGATTACATTGTCACTTCCTTTAATATCTTGTATCATAATAAATTCCTGTAGCATCAGACTCCAATTTATTAACCGCCTATTTTTTTCTTTGTTAGCCAACAAATACCAAGGGTTGTGATCTTAGCTTAAGTGTGGTGTATTACAAAATGTGAACTAATACATGTGTGATTATACTGTAGTACATTACAAAAGTTTATGCAAATACTAACCTCTATTTTACTTCTAAACTTAACATTCAATCTTCCATGTTGTTGTCTTTATTATTTACATGCTTTGTCGAATTCACTCAAAGCCAGATCCTGTTATTTAAAGTGGCATTCTGTCAACCTTTGCCTCTTTTCCACTTAACTCTCACGTGGTTAGCTTGCTCACCAGTGTGGAAAAGGCTTTCACATACTCCTTTCGTAGGAGTTATTTTATCACCAATGTTTTCCAAACTCAGTCTATTTTCTGAACTTCCACACAATTCTTTATTTTTAAGCAAGTCATTAATTTTATCTTCAGGACCCTGCATTCTATTAGTTTTCAGTTTAACATCTGCAAGTAATCCCTCTGTGTCAAAATAACACTTTTGATTCTGTCCCTCCAAATCACGTCCTTGAATAACATCAGCGAGTTGTTTACCTTTAAATTCCAAAACAAACTGGAATTGATTCACATGCACCTTGTTAACAAGCCATTGTTCATTCCGCCTGGTTACTGCTTCTAAAACCAATCCAGACTTTAAATTTTCTTTATTCAATTTAGGAATAACACTTTTCCCTTCTCCTTCAATAATATTCACATTACCACATTTCATCTCCTCACTAACTTGTAATATACCTTTTAACACAAACAACTGAGAATTCTCACTTTCCACAGGTTAATGCTTTCTTCACTGAACCAAGTCCATCTGCCCCAAAAGGACTGCATTCCTTTTGAACTAAATCAGATACCTCAGACTCTTCCTGAGTTTCAATACTAGGTTCAGTACCCTGTGCATCCACATCCTGAACACATTCAAACGGGACATCTACTTCTTCCAGGCTTTCCATACCAGTCCCTTTTTCAATTTCTAAGTACCCCTGATCCTCCCAGTTACTCTCTGGGCAACTCCCATCCGGAGTAATCGCAACTCTGCGGGTTAAAACAACTTCATCTGCTAACCCAGCAGACTCCTTCAAGGTAGCGGCATCCTTTTCATGTGGGAGACTCAGAATCGAAGTAAACAATACGGCACCAAGCCAACCGAAGCCAAAATCTCAAGCAGTCGGACTGGAGACGGGACTCTTACGATTGAGCACTGAGTGTTCTGCGACAATGCTTTAACTACAGACTGTCCATAAGGAATTGTGACATTGCACAATTATATCTCTGAATCTTTAGAAGAAAAGTGACAGTTAACTATACTCTGGGAAATGGACGTGCGGAAACATGACACCTTCTTTGTGTTTGCGTGAACGTGTTGGGCCACAATAGACCCTCTGAGTTGCTGACACACAGTAACCTAGGAACTTCAATTAAACCCAAACGACGCAGGAGGAGAATTAGGACATCGAGTCTGCTGGTCGTTTCACAGCTGATCCATAGTCCTCTTGGTTCCAAACTCGCGCCTTCATTCCTTCAATAATGTAGAATTTTTCAAACTCTCTCTTAAATATACAGAATGGCTGGTAGTCCACGCCTGCCTGCGGCGTTGGATTCGGCAGATTCAGCACGCTCTGGCGAAGGAAGTTCCTGATTATCCCCTTTTTAAAAGATATCTCTATATTCCCAAGCTGTTTCGTCTGATCCTAGATCCATTCTCTTCATACCAACTCTGTCATGATCTTTCACAATCTGAAATCTTTCAATATGCACCCTTCATTATTCATTATTCTGAATTCCCGCGAGTAGAGGCCCACAACCATCAAACGTTCTTCATACGACAGGCAATTTATTTCGGGAACCTTCTTTGAAACCTTTCAAATATAACCACATGCTTTGTTCGATAAGGGATATCAAAGTGCTCACAGTTCTCCAAATGTGGCCTCACAGTTCCTTATTTAGCCTTAGAATTATTGGCATTTTTGCTTGGAAGCTGAGGTGTGATGAGGTGGTTATACTGTGAGGATGTTAGACCCAACGTGCAGTTCACAGGAGACTGGGTGACAGTCAGAAGGACTAAGTTTAACAGACAGGCCCAGGTTAGAGTGCCCCTGTAGCCCACCCCTTCAATAGCTGGTCTACCGCTTTGTATACTTTTGGGTGGGGGACGGGTCAAATGACCAAGTAGAGGGAAGTATCTCAGGTCAGGTCTCTGGCACTGATTTTGTCACTGTGTTTCAGAATGGAAGGGGGAGGGCGAGATGAGGCGAGCTGTGGGATAGGGGATTATTCGTTAGGGAATTAGAAAAGGGGTTCTGTGTGCGACAGTGGGATTAGTGGATGGTATTTCGCCTCCCGAGTGTCAGGGACACTACCACTCTGAGCGGGTCCTCAGCAATCTTAAGCAGCAGGGTGAGCAGTCGAAGTTCGATACGCGCTGGTGTGGCCAGAAATAGGAAGATAACACTGCTTAACACGTGGCTCAGGTGTCCTGGGATGAGTGAGGGCTTCTGATAGCGGGATCATTGGATCTCTTCGAAGGAAGGTACAATAGACCTTATATGCATAAGGCTTAAAATAAGCCACAACGCAGCTTGAGTCCCGGGGTCCACAGATTGCAACCGGAATCTGGATTCGACACCGACAGAAGTTGTCTTCTGCAGAGTGAACAATAGGGGGCGGCACATACACCTGCCTGGAGGCCATGCTACACATCCCCTTCCTTTACACTGCCAAGAGCAAATCTCACCGTTTACATCTGGACTGGTCTGGAACTGATATTCCAACGGGAAATTCTGTCAATAAAGATGAGGAGGAGTGGGGATAGAACCAGCGATGCAGGGGTATGAAAAACAGAATGTCAAAACAGATGTTGGAGTGGTTGATGGAGCAGATGTTGTTGAGACCACAGACAAAGTGAGGAAGCAAAAGGTTGAGCCTGCTGGGACTCATGTTCTGAGCTGCCTCCGTTTCAATGCGAGAAGTATTGTCCGAAAGACCGCCGGGCTCAGGGAAGGGGTCATCCGCTGGCATTATGATATTGTAGACATTAGTGAGACACCGTTGCAGGGCGGGCAGGAGCGTCAGCTCAACATTCCCGGTTTCGGTTGTATTAGTCGTGATGAACCGGGAAGTATTCAAAATTGAGGGGTGGCTTTACTAGTCACGTGAGATTCATTGACAAGCACGGAGAGAGGAGTTCCGGTGCCGCTTTAACAGGGACGTTAATATGCAGGGAGTTGATTGCTGTGCAGTCAGAAGTGATTCAACTCGAGGTATATCACAACATTGAGGGTCGACTGGTCTGTTCTGTTCCGTGATGTACGTTCTCTGCTCTGCAGGAGGGGTAAAAGAGAAATTTAAACTCATCGAGTGGACAGATAAGAAGGTGGGTTAGATCAAGGACTTTGACGATAGGTTGCAAAACACAGAGAACAGCCACTTCACAGACTACATAGGCAGTGAGCGAGCCACACAGCTCTCACTGTGACACCTACACACCCCTCACCATGACTTGGACACAACACCGACCGGACTCTAAACGACCCCATTCCGTGACACCCACACGCATCTCGCTGTGACACTCTGCGTAAAGCGTTGGAACTGGAATTGGATGAACTCCGGATCATTCAGGAAGCTGAGGGGGTGATAGGGAAGACATATAGAGAGGTATTTACAACTACGGTGACGGGTACAGGAAACTGGGTAACAGACAGGAAGGGGAAAGAGGTTAAACAGCCAGAGCCAATGCAGAGACCCCTGGTGGCGAATCCGCAGAATAACAGGTGGACCACTTCCGATACTTCTGGATGGGAGGAGAGAGGTGCAAATAACCAATCAGAGGAAAGTCTTACCAGTCAGGTCACTGGCACTGTCTATGGCTCTGTGGCTCAGAAGGGATTAAGTTGTGAAATCTGGCGAGCTGTATCGATCGGGTTGCCTTTGTTAGGGGAGCAGAAAAGAGGTATTGTGAACGAGAACGAGATTAGAGCACGGATTGATACCTGGAAATATGATGTTGTAGCTATTAGTGAAACATGGTTGCAGGAGGGGTGTGATTGGCAAATAAATATTCCGGGATTTTGTTGCTTCAGGTGTGATAGAATCGGAGGATGAAGAGTAGGAGATGTGGCATTGCTTGTGCGAGAAAAATATTACAGCGGTGCTTTGGCAGGACAGATTAGAAGGCACATCCAGAGAGACTACTTGGCTGGAATTCAGGTATGGGAAAGGTGTAGTAACACTTATAGGCGTATATTATGGACCACCAAATGGGGAGCAAGAATTTAAGGAGCAAATTTGTAAGAAGATAGCAAATATTTGTAGAAAGCGCAAGGTTGTGATTGTGGGAAATTTTCCACACAGAGACTGGGAAGCTCATTCTGTAAAAGGGCTGGATGAATAGCAGTTTGTAAAATGTGTGCAATACTTAGACGTACCAACTAGCGAAGGGGCAGTGTTGGATCTCTATTAGGGAATGAGATAGGTCAGGTGACGGAGGTATGTGTTGGGGAGAACTTCGGGTCCGGGGATCACAATAGCATTAGTTTCAATATAATTATGGAGAAGGATAGGACTGGAACCAGGGTAGAGATTTTTGATTGAAGAAGGCTAACTTTGAGGAGATGCGAAAGGAGGCAGAAGGAGTCGATTGGGACATTTAGTTTTATGGGAAGGATGTAATAGAGAAATGGAGGTCATTTAAAAGTGAAATTTTGAGGGAACAGAATCTTTATGTTCCTATTACGTTGAAAGGAAATATTAAAATTTTGAGAGTGCAATGGTTTTCTAGGGATAGTGGAAACTTGGTTCGAAGAAAAGGGAGATCTATAATAAATATAAGCAGCATGGAGTAAATGAGGTGCTCGAGGAATATAAAGAATGTAAGTAGAATCGTAAGAAAGAAATTATAAAAGCAAGAAGAAGATACGAGATTGCATTGGCAAGTAAGGTTAAAATAAATCCGAAGGGATTCTACAGGTATATTAACAGCAAAAGGATAGTGAGGGATAAAATTGGTCCCTTAGAGAAGCAGATTGGACAGCTATATGTGGAACCGAAAGATATGGGGGAGATTGTGAACAATTTATTTTCTTCGGTATTAACTAAGGAGAAGGATATTGAATTGTGTAAGGTAAGGGAAACAAGTAAGGAAGTTATGGATACTATGACAATTAAAGAGGAGGAAGTACTGACATTTTTAAGGAATATAAAAGTGGATAAATCTCCGGCTCCTGACCGGATATTCCCTAGGACCTTGAGGGAACTTGGTGTATAAACAGCAGGGGCTCTGACAGAAATATTTCAAATGTCATTAGAAATGGGGATGTTGCCGGAGGATTGGCGTTTTGATCAAGTGGATCCATTGTTTAAAAAGGGGTTCTAAGAATAAACCTAGGCCTGTAAGTTTCACGTCAGTGGTGGGTAACTTAATGGTAAGTATTCTTAGAGATGATATATATAATTATCTGGATAAACAGGGTCTGATTTGGAATAGTCAGCATGGATATGTGCGTGGAAGGTCATGTTTGACAAATATTATTGAATTTTTTTGAAGAAGTTATGTACAGTTGACGAGGGTAAAGCAGTGGATTTTGTCTATATGGACAGCAGTAAGGCCTTTGCCAAGGTTCCGCACAGAAGGTTAGTCAGGAAGGTTTAATCGTTAGGTATTAACATTAAAGTACGTTTGTAGTAAAATGGATTCAACAGTGGCTAGATGGGAGATGCCAGAGAGTAGTGGTGGAGAACTGCATGTCAGGTTGGAGGCCGGTGTCTAATGGTGTGCCTCAGGGATCTCTAATGGGTTCAATGCTGTTTGTCATAATCATTAATGATCTGGATGATGGGGTGGTAAGTGGGATTAGCAAGTATGCAGATATAGGTACCTACGTAAGACACCTACCTAAGGTAGGTGGCATTGTTGATAATGATGTAGGTTTTCAAAGTTTGCAGCGAGATTTAGGACAATAAGAAGAGTGGGCTGAACGATGGCAGATGGAGTTTAATGCTGATAAATGTGCGGTGCTACATTTTGGTAGGGATAATCCAAATAGGACATGCATCATAAATGGTAGGGCATTGAAGATTGCAGTAGAATAGAGTGATCTCGGAATATTGGTGCATAGTTCCCTGAAGGTGGAATCTCATGTGGATAGGGTGGCGAAGAAAGTTTTTGGTATGCTGGCCTTTATAAATCAGAGCATTGAGTATAGTTGATGGGATGTAATGCTAAAATTGCATAATGCATTGATCTGCCTAATAAGAGGAAAGATATCAACAAAATAGAAAGAGTACAGTGCAAATTTACTAGAATGTTACCCGGGTTTCAGCGCCTAAATTACAGGGAAAGGCTGAACAAGTTATATCTTTATTCTTTGCAGCGTAGAAGGTTGAGCACGGAACTGATAGAGCTATTTAATATAATGAGGTGTATAGATCAAGTTGACGTGGATAGGCTCTTTGAGAGTAGGGGAGATTCAAACAAGAGGACATGATTTGAGAGTTAGGGGGCAAAATTTTAAGGGTAAAAGGAGGGGGAATTTCCTTACTCAGAGAGTGGTCGCTGTGTGGAATCAGCTTCCCGTAGAAGTGGTACAGACATTTTCGGTATTGTCATTTAAAGTAAATTTCGATAGGTACATGGACAAGAAAGGAATGGAGGGTTATGGGCTGAGTGCGGGCCAGTGGGATTAGGTGAGTGTCAGCGTCGGCACGGACTAGAAAGGCCGAGATGGTCTGTTTCTGTGCTGTAATTGTTATATGCTTATATGGATTTTTCCTCGATCGTGTGCGGTCGTTATCATCGCCAGTACTTAGGTTGGAAACGAGCCGGTTCTGAACATTCAATTTAAAACGTGGCGAAAATGTTAGGGTTGAAGCGCACATAATATGTATAAAATATGAAGATAACAAGCATATGTAGGAAATCAGTAAGTACATTTTCGCATTTCACACACACACACACACACACACACACACACACACACACACACACACACACACACACACACACACACACACACACACACACACACACACACACACACACACACACACACACACACACACACACACACACACACACACTGCACACATCTCTGCAGCCTGGGCACTTTGAATCCAACTGTTTACAACTGAGTTTGTATTCTGCCGAGCGGACACCTGGGGGCAGCACAGACTCCTGACCGGAGGCCGCGCCACACCTCCTCCACCTTGCTACGGTCCTTCATTTCCTCTCCAATTAGTACACCTGAACTGGATTGGAACTAATATTCCAGGGGTGAATTTTTTCCATTAAAATGGGAGATTGGTGGCATAAATTAGAGTTGCAGGGACATGTAAACAAGAACGCCATTTCAGATAGTTGAGTGGTTGTTGGGACAGATGTTGCTAAGACTTCTGAAAAAGTCAAGAAGCAAAAGGTTGAGCCTGCTGGGACTCGTGTTCTGAGCTGCGTACGCTTCAATGCAGGAAGTAGTGTTTGAAGGGCAGATGTGCTCAGGTCGGGGGTCAACGCCTCTAAGCCTTACACGGCAGATATTAGTGAGTCTAGATTGCAGGAGAGACAGTACCGTTTGCAGAAGCTATGAACGATACACACAACCCTCAGTGTGACACGGATAAGTTTTTCAATGGGGCTCTGAAAGTGTGTCGGTGTCACTGCCACAACCCACATCTGTCACGAACACGCCCCTCATTGTGACACTGACACACTGACAGGCTCTGCACCATGGCAGGATCTCACCACTCAACGATACCAACACAGAGTCAGGCCCTGCACTGGAACTCGAATACAGTCCTCCCAGTATGCATAACACCTTCCCACTCCAAAACCACTCCCGGACTCCGTCACCCTAGTCCTAAACTATTCCCAGTCACCGTCACACAGACTGCAGTGCACCACTCCCGTTTCCGTCACCCATCCCTCGACTACAAGCAATTCCGTGTCCTTGACTCACATCCTCTCCTGCACGCTTCGCCATCTCCATCATCCCGTACGTACCCATGCGCCCCGCCCCGTCTCCATGATACACTCCACCCGATAAACGCTCCCCATCTACGTCGTCCCTCCGCTCTCCTCCCACTCGATGTCCGAGAGACGGTCCAGCTGCAGTAAGTGCGACGCGTACGGGAGCTACAATTGCACAAGTAAATACAGATTAATCTGCGAGAAGTCGGCACTTCTACCACTTCTCCCCATTTAATGTACACCACTCTCACTCCCCCATCTTTTCTTACACTCCCACCCTCTCCGCCCCACCTTCCTACCCCATTATCGTCCTCTACTCACTTCCACATACTCCTCCACTGCTCTTCCTCTCCCCATCTAGTCAGCTCTTCGACCTTCCCGGACCCGAATCCCCCCCATCCCCCATTGAGTCCCCCTTTCTACTCCTCTTTCTCCCCGTCTCACCAACTCATTCCCTTTCCACCCCTTCTCTTCCCCTCGGACCCCATTCTCTGTCTCTCCTCTCTCCGATCCCTCCAAACACTCTCACCTCAATTCTGTGCACTCTGGCTCACAACTCCCCAACCTAGGGGGAAAAACTGTGTACATTCACCCTATCTGTGCCTCTCCTGGCTTCATACCCACGCTTCAAGGTACAAAGTCCCCTCCTTCTTGCCGACTCCCCATAACTCAGACCCTCGAGACCCGGCAACATCCTCCTAAATCTCCCCCTACACTCTTCCCAGCTCAGTGGCATCTTTCCTTCAGCAGGGCGACCAGAACTGAACACCGGACTCCAAGTGCGGACTCACCGACACCTTGTACAACTTCAACGTGACCTCAGCACGGTCGAAGATGCAAAATTAACGTAAATAGCGAAAAATAATAAATAATAGTTCAAAGGTGAATACCGAGGGAGCGTAAAAATGTGTACGGGGTGTTCTTAAACTGATGGCGAAGAGGCAGCAACGGCTTGTAAATTGTTGAGTTTACAGGCGCCTGTACCCCCTCCCCGCTGGTACCGATCAGCACAGGGCACTTATCCGGCTGGACAGGGTCCTCGCTGATGGATGTGGTCTTCCCGAGGCATTCCTTCTTGAACATGTCCTCGATGGAGGGGAGGTTTGTGCCCGTGATGGGGTTGGCTGAGCCTAGAACCCTCTGCAGCCTCTGGGGACCCTCTGCTTTGCAGCCTCCACACCAGGCGGCGATGCGACAAGTCAGAACGCTCTCCACAGTACATCCGGAGAAATTCGCGAGTCTTCAATGAGAGACTACATCCCGTAAAACCCCTAACCTTGCAATCTCTTCTGCATGGATTGTGGAGAAGGCAAGGGCAGAGTAGAGTCCAGAATACACTCCGGAATTAAACAAGTGCACAGTGGTGAAATCCAAAGATATAGTCACAAGCAGCAGAACAAGAAATGGATCCCGTACGGTTGAGCACTGAAATTGGATTAGCAAGTATGCAGATGTAGGTACATACCTAAGGTATGGAGCGTTGTTAATAATGAGGTAGGTTTTCAATGTTTGCAGAAAGATTTAAGACAGTTAAATGAGTGGGCTGAACGATGGCAGATGGAGTTTAATGCTGATAAATGTGCGGTGCTACATTTTGATAGGAATAATCCAAATAGGACATGCATCATAAATGGTAGGGCATTGAAGATTTCAGTAGAATAGAGTGATCTCGGACTATTGATGCATAGTTCCCTGAAGGTGGAATCTCATGTATAGGGTGGCGAAGAAAGCTTTTGGTATGCTGGCCTTCATAAATCAGTGCATTTAGTATAGGAGATGGGATGTAATGTTAAAAATGTATCATGCATTGGTCTGGCCGAATTATAGGCAAGATATCAACAAAATAGAAAGAGTACAGTGCAGATTTACTGGAATGTTACCCGGGTTTCAGCGCCTAAATTACAGGGAAAGGCTGAACAAGTTAGATCTTTATTCTTTACAGCGTAGAAGGTTGAGCACGGACCTGATCGAGCTATTTAATATAATTAGGTGTATAGATCAAGTTGACGTGGATGGGCTCTTTCTTTGAGAGTAGGGGAGATTCAAACAAGAGGACATGATTTGAGAGTTAGGGGGCAAAATTTTAAGGGTTTCAGGAGGGGGAATTTCCTTACTCAGAGAGTGGTAGCTGTGTGGACACAGCTTCCTGTAGAAGTGGTAGAGACAGTTTCGGTATTGTCATTTAAAGTAAAATTCGATAGGTGTATGGACAAGAGAAGACTGGCCGGTTATGGGCTCAGTGCGGGCCAATGGGATTAGGTGAGTGTAAGTGCCGGCACGGACTAGAAAGGCCGAGATGGTCTGTATCTGTGCGGGAATTGTTATATAGTTATTCCTCGATCGTGTTCGGTCGTTATCGTCGCCAGCATTTAGGTAGGAAACGAGCCGGTTCTGAATATTCAGTTTAAAGCGTGGCTAAAATGTTAACGTTGAAGCGCACATGATATGTATAAAATATGAAGATAGCAAGCATATTTAGGATATCAGTGAATACATTCTCGCATTATGCACACACACACACACACACACACACACACACACACACACACACACACACACACACACATCTCTGCAGCTTGAGGTCCCCTGGGCACTTTGAATGCCACGGTAATCTCCAACTTTTCACAACTGTGTTTGTATTCTACCGAGCGGACATCTGGGGGCAGCACAGACTCCTGCCTGGAGGCCGCGCCACACCTCCTCCACCTTGCTCAGCTCCATCATTTCCTCTACCATGAGCAACTCTCTCAGTTTTCACCTGAACAGGAATCGAACTAATATCCCAGCGGTAAGCTTTACCATGAGAAGGTGAGAGTGGTGGCATAAACTAGAGTTGCAGGGACATGTAAAGAAGAACGCTGTTACAGATATTTGAGTGGTCGTTGAGACAGATGTTGCTAAAACTTCTGAAAAAGTCACGAAGCAAAAGGTTGAGCCTGCTGGGACTCATGTTCTGAGCTGCGTACGTTTCATTGCAGGAAGTATTGTTTGAAGGGCAGATGCGCTCTGGAAAGGGGTCAACGCCTCTAAGCCTGACACGGCAGATATTAGTGAGACTTGATTGTAGGTGGGACAGTACCGTTTGCATAAGCTCTGAACGAGACACACAACCCTCACTGTGACACGGAGACGTTCTTCAATGGGACACTGGAAGTGTTTCGGTGTCACTGCCACAACCCACATCTGACATGAACACGCCCCTCATCGTGACACTGACACACTGATAGGCTCTGCACCACAGCAGGATCTCACCACTCAACGATACCAACACAGAGTCAGGCCCTGCACTGTAATTCGAATACAGTCCTCCCTGTATGCATAACTCCCTCCCTCTCCAAAACCACACCCCGACTCATTCACCCTACTCCGACACGATTCCCAGTCACCGTCATACAGATTGCAGTACACCACTCCCGTCTCCGTCACCCATCCCTCCATACAAGCATTCCCGGCTCTGTGACCCACAGCATTTCCTGCAGAACACATGAAAAGTGCTGGTGGAACACAGCAGGACAGGCAGCATTATTAAGGAGAAGCACTGTCGACGTTTCGGGCAAAGACCCAGTCTCAGGACTAACTGAAAGGAAAGATGGTAAGAGATTTGAAAGTTGTGGAGGAAGGGGGAAATGCGAAATGAGAGGAGAAGACCGGAGTGTGTGGGATGTAGCTAAGAGCTGGAAAGGTGATTGGCGAAAGTGATACAGAGCTGAAGAAGGGAACGGGTCATGGGACGGGAGGCCTAGAGAGAAAGAAACGGGGAGGAGAGCACAAGAGTGTCATGGAGAACAGGCAGTGTGATGGGCAGAGAGAGAGAGAAAAAAAACCAAACAACTAGGTATGTCAGGGATGGGGTAAGAAGGGGAGGAGGGGCATTAACAGAAGTGAGAGAAGTCAATGTTCATGTCATCCGGTTGGAGGCTACCCTGCCGGTATATACCGACCACCAACCTGATGGCATGAACATTGACTTATCTAACTTGCGTTAATGCCCCTCCCCTTCTTACCCCTTCCCTGATACATTTATTTTTCCCTCTCTCTATGTTACGTCTCCTCACTTTGCAACGGATATCGATCACAAGGAAATGAGCCTTTCCACAACTCTCCATGCATACGCCGGTCATGTGATTCCACACCACTTTCAGCAGTGCCTGCAAACTCACCACCCTTTCCCTGGCCTCCTCTCTCCTCCCCTTCCTTCCTCTAACGGCAGCACACAATCCGCTCACACACACACACACACACACACACACACACACACACCATCTCCGAGAGGCACACACAGTTCAAGACTACTGGAATGCCGAAAGGCTGGGTATTGGTGAGTGGGGAGAACGGAGGATGGAGAGGTTTTAGTACTTTTGCTGACTCCGGTAGTGTGTGCTGCGATGGTGTGGGAGGGTCTTTGCATGTCCGACCCCGGGAGCGTGATGGAATAATATTTAGAGAGATTAGCTGGTTATCCGACCCAAGGACTGAGCGTTTGGACGGTGTGGACGGAGCTTCAGTCTGTGTGTGACCCCGGAGTGTGTGTTGAAACAATATGGAGGGAGCTGCACTCTGTGTCTGATCCTGGGGGTGTGTAATTGATCGTTGCGGAGGGAGCGTGACTCAGTGTACGTTTCCAGGAGTGTGTGATGTGATTAAGTGGAGGTATTCTCGCTCATCTGTGACTCCTGCTCATGGTTCAGTGTATTTCGGCGCTTGAACAGACTCCGAACAAAGCCAGGGCGCCAGAAAATGGTGCCTCACACTTTCCACTCCCTTCCTTCCTCTTTTTCACAGCACACCGCTCCTTCCCTATGATGTTTCTTTATAATATATTTTATTGAAGGAACGGCACAATACAAAATACATTACATTTTCCTCTATTTTGCTTTTGTATATTACCCTTAAACAAACCTCCCCTCACCCGCCCTCCCCGAACATACAATGACAGCAAAGGCATTTCCAATATAACACTTCACAAATTCAAGTACGGACATTTCACAGCCACACCCCCACACTACTTCAAGACGACACAGATCTGCAACATCTCAGATGATCCAGAATATTACAATTCATCAATCACCCTGCGAGGTAAACCATATGCGTGTTAAAAGGGAAGCAACTTCCCAAGTACAATCAAATGCCCTAAACTATTAGGTAATTCCTTACGACTCCCAAAATACGAAGTGCCCCCATTTCGAATAGAACTTCCTCTCAGACGCACTCAGAGTGAATTTAATCATTTTTAATTTTAGAAAAAAGAAACAGTACGCCCTCTAACCAAGCAGAAGTAGATGGGGGTGGTGCAGATTTCCAGACCAGCAAGATTCTCCTACGTGGTTCAAGCTACGGTGCAGGTGAGAGGGCTTCAAATTTCATTGTGTTTTTTCCGAAGGAAGGCGTACAGAACAGCTGGTAAAATGTTTAATCATAAGCTGTAGGGGAACTGATATCCCAGCGGGATGGTTTGTCCGTACTGTACATGAGAGTTTTTGGGAGAGTTATTGAACTCAATTAGCGGGGGGGGGGGGGTGGTTGGGATTCAGAGTTCGAGCGTAGATAGCAGAGTCGATATGGAGAGAGATGATGTTAAGACCTCAGAACAAGTCAGGAGTCAAAAGTTTGTGCATCGAGCGACTTGTGCCCTGAGCTCCGTATGTTTCAATGCAGGAAGCTTCAAAGAAGCACAGTTGAGCTTAGGAAATGAATCAATACAGTGAATCTGATATTGCAGCCATTACTCAGAATGGGGTGTAGGAGGACCAAGCAGGACAGTACGAATTTTCGGGTTTCCCTATTTTTGGACGTGAGAAAATAGGAAGAATTACAGGAGAAGTGGTGACATTACAGAGCTGAGCAAATGTCACGGCCAACCACAGTCAGTACAGACAAGACAACTTGTCTAAGTAAGGCTTTATGGGAGGAAATATAGAAAACTTACAGCACAACACAGGCCTTTCGGCCCATAAACTTGCTCCGAACTGGTCCCTACTTTAGAAATTACTAAACTTACACACAGTCCTCTATATTTTCTAAGCTCCATGTACCTATACAAAAGTCTCTTTAAAGAGCCTACTGTATCCGCCTCCACCATCGTTGCCAGCAGCCCATTCCACGCACTCCCACTCTCTACGTAAAACACTTACCCCTGACATCTGCTCTGCACCTTCTCCACATCTCTTTCAATCTGTGTCCTCTTGTGGAGCCATTTCAGCCTCTGACTATCCACACCATCAATGCCTGTCATCATCTAATACACATTTATCAGGTCACCTCTCATCCTCCTTCTCTTCAAGAGAAAAGGCCGAGTTAGCTCAACCTGTTTTCATAAGGCATTCTCTCCAATCCAAGCAATTTCCTTGTGAATCTCCTCGGTACTTTTTTTTTGTAATTTATTTTTTTTTGATTGTCATCGTCAAACAAACATTTCCCAAACGTGTATTTCAGATATTGTACAAATATATCATATAGTCATAAATGACTCAAATCTCCACATAATATTTGTCTGAGGTATACACTTATAGAAAGAGAGAAAAGAAAGATCAAGGGAAAGCAGAAAACGATGTACAAGTAGGGAGTGATCACCTTTTACAACACATCCATTGTTTTGTGAGAATAAGATCAGGCCTATGAGGTGTTATGTATTTAAACCATTTTTCCTGTATCAAATTGTTCCAACTTATGATTAACAGATGCTGTTATCTTCTCCATTTTGTAAATGTCCAACGTCATTTGCATCTATGCATTTAAAATCGGGCTCTCCTCTGATAACCATTTCCTAGTAAGAGTCTTTTTAATTCCTACCGGCAGTATATTCATTAAATATTTTTCTCTTTTCAACCATTCTTGAGGTACGTACCACACATTCCGAACCTTTTCTATGGCTTCCATACCCTTCCTGTAGACAGGCGACCAGAACGGAGTACAGTACTCCATGTGGGGTCTGAACAGGGTCCTATATAGCTGCAACATTACCTCTCGGCTACTAAATTCAATACCAAGATTGACGAAGGCCAATACACAGGATGTCCTGTTAACCACAGACACAACCTGCGCAGCTGCTTTGAGCGTCCTATGGACCAGGACCACAAGATCCCTCTTATGCTCCACACTGCCAAGAGTCCTGTCATTAATATTGCATTAGGCCATAATATTTGGCTTACCAAAATGAACTACTTCATTCATATCTGGATTAAACTCCATCTGCTATGTCTCAGCTCAATTTTGCATCCTATCAATGTTCCACTGTAACTCCTGACAGACCTCCACACTAACCACAAAACCTCCAAACTTTCTGTCAGCAACAAACGTACGAACCCATCCCTCCACGTCCTCATTCGGGTCATTTATAAAAATCAGGAAGAGTAAGGGTCCCAGAACAGATCCCTGAGATACATCGCTGGTCACTGACGTCCATGCAAAATATGACCCGTCTACAACCACACTTCGCCTTCTGTGGGCAAGCCAGTTCTGGATCCGCAAAGCAATGTCTCCTTGGTTCCCATGCCTCCTTATTTTCTCAATAAGGCTTGAATGGGGTACTTAAACAAATGTCTTGCTTAAAGCCATATACACTACATCTACTGTTCTTCCTTCATCAATGGAAATGATGAAATAAGGAATAAGACATATATGGCCATGATATTCAAACTACATTGTAGACCAGCGAACAATCCGCTGAATTAGGAGGAACAGATCTGCAGAGAGATTGCAGACTGTTAGAACCAGAGAACCATAGAATATTACCGCACAGAAACAGGCCTTTAGGCCCTTCTTGACTGTGCTGAAACATTTTTCTGTCTAGTCCCACTGATCTGCACCTGCACTATATCCATCCATGCAACACTCATCCATGTACATGTCTAAGTTTTTCTTATATATTAAAAGTGAGGTCGGCATTCACAAGTTCATCTGGCAGCTCATTCCACACCTTCACCACCCTCTGTGTGAAGAAGCCACGTCCCCCAATGTTCCCTTTAGAGTTTTTCCCCTTCACAGTTAACCCATGTCCTCCGGCTTTTCCTTCCCCGAGCCTCGGATTAAATAGACTGCTTGCATTCCCTCTATCTGTACACATCATAATATTATATACCTCTATCAAATCATCCCCCATTCTCCTACGTTCCAGGGAATAATGTCATAACCTATTCAACCTTACTCTGTAACTCAGTTTCTCAAGTCCCGGCAACATCCTTTTAAACCTTCTCTGCATTATTTCTAAATTATTAATATCCTTTCTGTAATTAGGTGACCAAAACTGCACACAATACTCCAAATTCGATCTCACCAATGTGTTATACAACCTCACCGTTACATTTCAACTCTTACACTCAATAATTTGGTTTATAAAGTCCAATGTACCGATAGCTTTATTTGAACCCTTTCTACATGTGAAGCCACTTTTAGTAAGTTATGTATCTGCACTCCCAGATCCCTCTGTTCTACTACACTCCTGGGTGTCCTACCATTTACCCTGTATGTTCTACGTTGGTTTGACCTTCCGAAGTACAATATATCACTCTTCTCCGCATTAAACTCCATCTGTAATTTTTCAGCCCATTCATTCAACTGGTCCAAATACCTCTGCAAGCTTTGAAAAAACTTCCTCACTGTCCACTGCACCTCCAACCTTTATATCATCAGCAAAGTTGCTGATCAAATTTGTCACATTATCATCCAGATCATTAATATTGATTACAAATAACAATGGACACAGCACTGATCCCAGTGGCCAACACTAATCACTGGCCTCCACTCAGAAAAGCAATCCTCCATAATCACTCTCTGGGTTTACCTATTGAGCCAATGTATAATCCAATGTACTACCTCATCATGAATACCTAGCCACTGAATCTTCCTAACAGATCTCCTGTGCGGAACCTTGTCAAAGTCTTTACTGAGGTTCATGTAGACAACATTCACTGCCTTCGTTTCATCCACTTTCCTTGTAACTTCCTAGAGAAACTCTAATAGAATTGTTTAACATGAACTACCAGAAGCAAAGCAATGTTTACAATCCATTATAAGGCACTGTCTGTCCAAATGCTTATTGATCCTATCGCTTGGTACTCCTTACAATAATATTCACACTACAGACATCAGACTTACTGGCCTATAATCCCGGGATTACTTTTAGCGAATTTTTTAAACAGCAGAACAACATGAGCTATCCTCTAATCCTCCGGCACCTCAACAGTGACTACCGACCTTTTAAGTATATCTGCCCGCGCTCCTGCAATGTCAACACTAGTATCCGAGGGAATAGCCTGTCAGGTCCCGGGGTTTTAACTGCTCTGATTTGCCTCAAGATAGCAAGCACCTTCTCCTCTTCAATCTGTATTGGATCCATAATCTCACTACTTGTTTCCCTTATTTCCATTGACCTCGTGCCAGTTCACTTATTAAACAGGATAGGACTGGACCCAGGGTTGAGATTTTTGATTGCAGAAAGGCTAACTTTGAGGAGATGCGAAAGGAGTTAGAAGGACTGGATTGGGACAATTAGTTTTATGGGAAGGATTTAATAGAGCAATGGAAATCATTTAAAGGTGAAATTTTCAGTGCACCGAATCTTTATGTTCCTGTTAGGTTGAAAGGAAAGGTTAAACATCTGAGACAGCCATGGTTTTGAAGGGTTATTGCAAACTTGGTTAGGAAAAAGAGAGATATCGGCAATAAATATAGGCAGTAAGGAGAGAATGTGGTGCTGGAGGAATATAAAGAATGTAAGAAGAATCTTAAGAAAGATATTAGAAAAGCTAAAAGAAGATAAGAGGTTGTTTTGGCAAGTAAGGTGAAAAAAATAAATACGATGGGTTTCTATAGTTATGTTAATATTAAATGGATAGTGAGGGATAGAATTTGTCCCTTAAAGAACCAAAGCAAACAGCTATGTGTGGAGCCTAATGCGAGGGATTTTGATCAATTTATTTTCTTTGGTATTCACCAAGGAGAACGATATTGAATTGTGGAAGGCAAGAGAAAGTAGGGAAGTTATGGAAACTATGAAGATTAAAGAGGAGAATTTACTGTAGTATTTAATGAATATAAAATTGTGTAAATCTCCCGTCCGGGCAGGATATTCCCTCGGATCTTAAGGGAAGTTAGAGTAGAAATAACAAGGCCTCTGACGGTAATATTTAAAATTTCATTCGGAACGGGGATCCTGCCAGAGGATTGGCATATTGCTCATGTGACTCGGCTGTTTAAATACAGTTATAAGAGTAAACCTAGCGAGTATAGATCTGTCGGTTAGACGTCAGTGGTGGGTAAAATAATGGAAAGTATTCTTGGACATGGTATATATAATTATCTGGATTGACAGGGTATGATAAGGAGCTGTCAACATGGATTCGTGCGTGGGAGGTCATGTTTGACAAATGTTTTTGAATTTTTTGAAGAGGTTGCGAGGAAAGTTGACAAGGATAAATCAGTGAGAAAGCCTTTGACAAGGTTACTCACGGAAGGTTAGTTAGGAATGTTCAATTGGTAGGTATCAATATTGAAGTTGTTAATGGATTCAACAGTGGCTAGATGGGAGATGCCAGAGAGTATTTTTTTATAATATATTTAATGAAGAAACGGCACGGTATAGAATACATAGTAGATTACACTTTTCTAGTTTGCTTTTGTATCTTACACCTGAACAATACTCCCCTCACCCGCCCTCCCCGAACATACAATGACAGCAAATACATTTACAATACAACACTTCACAAATTCAAGTACGGACATTTCACAGCCACACCCCCACACTACTTCAGGACGAAGTCCCACACACATCTACAACATCTCAGATGATTCAGAATAGACTCAGATTAAAATTCATCAACCACCCTGTGAGGTAAACCTTATGCGTGTTAAAAGGGATGCAACTTCCCAAGTACAATCAAATGCCCTCAACTGGTTGTTAATTCCTTAAGACTCCCAACATATGACAAGAAGGGTCCTCATTTCGATTAGAACTTCTTCACAGACTCCCTCAGAGTGAATTTAATCTGTTCTAATTTCAGGAATAAAAAAAAACATTACGTCCTCTAACCAAGCAGCAGCAGATGGGGGAGTGGCAGATTTCCAGACCAGCAAGATTTTCCTACGTGGCACAAACTACGGTGCTGGTGGGAGGGCTTTAGATTTCATTGTGTTATTTTCCCAAGGAAGGCGGGATCTGTACAGAACAGCTGGTAAAAAGTTTAAACATAAGCTCTGGGGGAACTGATATCCTCGCGGGAAGGTTTATCAGTACTGTACATGAGAGTTTTTGGGATAGTTGTTGAACTCAATTAGCGGGGGGATTTGACATTCAGAGTTTGATAGCAGATAGCGGAGTCGATATGGAGACAGATGTTGTTACGACGTCAGAAAAAGTCAGGAATCAAAAGATTGTTCATCAAGCAACTGGTGCCCTGAGCTCCATATATTTCAATACAAGAAGCTTCTAAGAAGCGCATTTGAGCTCAGGGCATGAATTAACACAGTGAATATGATATTGCAGCCATTATTGAGAGTAGGGTGGAGGAGAAGCAAGCAGGACTGCACTTATTTTCGAGTTTCCCTAGTTTTGGATGTGAGAAAATAGGAAGAATTAAAGGAGACGTGGTGACAGTACAGTACAGAGCAAATGCCACCTCAAACCACAATCAGAACAGACAAGATAACTTGTCTAAGTGAGAATTTATGGGAGTAAATATAGAAACATAGAAAGCTTACAGCAGAACACAGGTCCTTCGGCTCACAAAGTTACGCCGAACTAGTCCCTACCTTCGAAATTTCTAGACTTACACACAGTCCTCAATTTTTCTAAGCTCCAAGTACCTATATAAAGTCTCTTAAAAGAGCTTATTGTATCCGTCTCCACCGCCGTTGCCAGCAGCCCATTCCGCTCACTCCCTCTGTCTACGTATAACATTTACCCCTGCCAACTGCTCTCCACCTTCTCCACATCACGTTAATACTGTGTCCTCTTGTGGAACCATTCAGCCCTGGGAAAAAGCTTCTGAAAATCCACACGATCAATGCCTCTCATCATCTTATACACATTTATCAGGTCACCTCTCATCCTCCTTCTCTTCAAGAGAAAAGGCCGAGTTAGCTCAACCTGTTTTCATAAGGCATGTTCTCCAATCCAAGCAATTTCCTTGTGAATCTCCTCGGTACTTTTTTGTGTAATTTATTTTAATTGAATTTCATCAACAAACATTTCCATGAGATGTATTTCATATATTGTATAAATATATCACACTGTCATAAATGACACAAATCTCCACATAATATTTATCTGAGGTATACACTTATAGAAAGAGAGGAAAGAAAGATCAAGGGAAAGCAGAAAACGATGTACAAGTAGGGAGTGATTATTTTTACAACACATACATTGTTTTGTGAGAATAAAATCAGGCCAATGAGGTGTTTTGTAGTTAAAACATTTTTCCCAGTATCAAATTTTTCCAACTTCTGATTAACAGATGCAGTTATCTTCTCCACAATGTAAATGTCCATTGTCATTTCCATCCATGCACTTGAAGTTGGGCTCTCCTCTGATAACCATTTCCTAGTCAGAGTCTTTTTTCAAGCTACCAACAGTATATTCATTAAATATTTATCTCTTTTCAACCAACCTTGAGGAACATACCGCACACTCCGAACATATCCTTCCTGTTGTCAGGCGAACAGAACTGAGCACAATACTCCGTGTGGTCTGACCCGGGTCCTATATAGCTGCAACATTACCTCCCGGCGGCAAACTTCAATTCCACGGTTGATGCGCAGCTGCTTTGAGCGTCCTATAGATTCGAACCCCAAGATCCCTCTGATTGTCCACACTGCCAAAAGTCTTGCATTAATATTATATTCGGCCATAATATTTGATCTACCAAAATGAACTACTTAATTCATATCTGGATTGAAGTCAATCTGCTATGTCTCAGCCCAGTTTTGCATCCTATCAATGTTCCACTGTAATTTCTGACAGCCCTCCACACTATCCACAAAACCTCCACCATTCCCATCAGCAGCAAACAGACGAACCCATCCCACCAACTCCTCATTCAGGTGATTTATAAAAATCATGAATAATAAGTGTCCAGAAACATTTCCCTGAGATACATCATTGGTCACTGACTTCCGTGCAAAATATGACCCGTCTACAACAACACTTTGCCTTCTGGATTCACAAAGCAATGCTTACTTGGATCCACTACTTCCTTACTTTCTCAATAAGGCTTGAATAGAGTACTTTAACAAATGCATTGCTGAAATCCATATACACTACATCTACTGCTCTTCTTTCATCAATGGAAATAATGAAATAAGGAATAAGACACTTATGACCATGATATGCAAGCTACATTGTAGACCAGCGAACAATCTGCTGAATTATGAGGAACAGATCTGCAGAGAGATTGCAGACTGTTAGAACCATAGAACCATAGAACCATAGAATATTACAGCAGAGAAACAGGCATTTAGGCCCTTCTTGGCTGTGCTGAAACATTTTTCTGCCTAGTTCCTCTGACCTGAACCTGGACCATATCCCTCCATACACCATTCATCCATGCACATGTCCAAGTTTTTCTTAAATATTAAAAGTGAGGCCCGCATTCACAGCTTCATCTGGAAGCTCATTCCACACCTTCACCAACCTCTGGGTGAAGACGCCACGACCCCCCATGTTCCTTTTCGAGTTTTCCCCCTTCACCGTGAACCCATTTCCTCTGGCTTTTCCCTCCCCGAGCCTCAGTTTAAATAGCCTCCTTGCATTCACTCTATCTATACACATCATAATTTTATCTACCTCTTTCAAATCATCCCTCATTCTGCTACGCTCCAGGGAATAATGTCATAACCTATTCAAACTTACTCTGTAAATCAGTTTCTCAAGTCCCGGCAACATCCTTTTAAACCTTCTCTGCATTCTATCAAACTTATTAATATCCTTTCTGTAATTAGGTGACCAAAACTGCACACAATACAGCAAATTCGATATCACCAATGTGTTATACAACCTCCCCATCACATTTCCAATCTTACACAGGATAATTTGATTTATAAAGGACAATGTAACAAAAGCTTTCTTTGAACCCTTTCTACATGTGAAGCCACTTTTAGTAAGTTATGTATCTGTATTCCCAGATCCCTCTGTTCTACTGCACTCCGCAGTGTCCTACTGTTTACCTTGTATGTTCTACCTTGGTTTGACCTTCCGAAGTGCAATACATCACACTTGTTCGCATTAAAATCCATCTGTAATTTTTCAGCCCATTTCTTCAACTGGTCCAAATCCCTCTGCAAGCTTTGAAAACCTTCCTCACTATCCACTGCACCTCCAATCTTTGTATCATCAGAAAATTTGCTGATCCAATTTGTCACATTATCATCCAGATCATTAGTATAGATTACAAATAACAATGGACCCTGCACTGATCCCAGTGGCCAACACTAATCACAGGCCGGGGATTTATCTGCTCTGATTTGCGTCAAGATAGCAAGCCCCTTCTCCTCTTCAATCTGCATAGGATACATGAACTCACTACTTGTTTGCCTTATTTCCAATGACTCCATGCCAGTTTCCTTATTGAATAGGATAGGACTGGACCCTGGGTTGAGATTTCTGATTGCAGAAAGGCTAACTTTGAGGAGATGCGAAAGGAGTTAGAAGGACTGGATTGGGACAATTAGTTTTATGGGAAGGATGTAATAAATCAATGGTGATCATTTAAAGGTGAGATTTTCAGTGCACCGAATCTTTATGTTCCTCTCAGGTTGAAAGGAAAGGTTAAACGTCTGAGAGAGCCATGGTTTTGAAGGGATATTGGAAACTTGGTTAGGAAAAAGAGAGGTATCTACAATAAATATAGGCAGTAAGGAATGAATGTGGTGCTCGAGGAATATAAAGAATGTAAGAAGAATCTTAAGAAAGAAATTAGAAAAGAAGATAAGAGGTTGCTTTCAAGGTTAAAATAAATTCGGTTTCCACAGTTCTGATAATAGTAAATAGATAGTGAGGGATAAAAATTGTCCCTTAAAGAACCACAGAAGACAGCTATGTGTGGAGCCTAATGCGAGGGATTTTGCTCAATTTCTTTCTTTTGGTATTCACCAAGGAGAACGATATTGAATTGTGGAAGGTAAGAGAAAGTAGTGAAGTTATAGAAACTATGACGATTAAAGACGAGAAAGTACTGTACTTTCTAATGAATATAAAAGTGGTTAAATCTCCCGGTCCTGGCAGGATATTCCCTCGGATCTCGAGGGAAGTTAGAGTAGAAATAACAGGGCCTCTGACGGTAATATTTCAAATGTCATTAGAAATTTGGATGCTGGATTGGCGTATTGCTCATGTGGTTCCGCTGTTTAAAAAGAGTTTTAAGAGTAAACCTAGCGATTATAGGCCTGTCGGTTTGACGTCAGAGGTGGGTAAAATAATGGAAAGTATTCTTGGACATGTTATATATAATTATCTGGATAGACAGGGTCTGATTAGGAGCAGTCAACCTGGATTTGTGCGTGGGAGGTCATGTTTGACAAATCTTTTTGAATTTGTTGAAGAGGTTGCGAGGAAAGTTGACAAGGGTAAAGCAGTGAGAAAGCCTTTGAACAGGTTACTCACGGAAGGTTAGTTAGGAAGGTTCAATGGTTAGGTATCAATATTGAAGTAGTAAAATGGATTCAACAGTGGCTAGTTTGGAGATGCCAGAGAGTATTTGCGGATAACTGTCAGATTGGAGGCCGGTGACTATTGGTGTGCCTCAGGAATCTGTACTGCGTCCAGTGATGTTTGTCATATACATTAATGATCAGGATGATGGGATGGTAGATTGGAGAGAGATTTGCTAAATCTCCGAGAGACACACAGGATTGAAGATTACTGGAAAGCCGAAAGGCTGGGTATTGGTGAGTGGAAAAACGGAGGTGGAAGAGGGCTGTGCACATTTTCTGACTCCATTAGGGTGTGCTGCGATGGTGCGGGATGTACTTCACATGACTGACCCCTAGGGTGTGATGGGAAATTTTTTTGGGAGCTTCGCTGGATATCAGACCCAGGAACTGTGCGTTTCGACGGTGTGGACGGAGATACACTCTGTGTGTGACCTCGGAGTGTGTGTTGAAACAAGATGGAGGGAGTTGCACTCTGTGTATGATCCCGGGGGGTGTGGCATGAATCGTCGCGGAGGGAGCGTTTCTTAGTGTATGCTTCCAGAAGTGTGTGATGGGATTGTATGGTGGGATTCTCGCTCTGTCTGTGGCTCCTGGCCATGATTTAGTGGATTTCGGGGTTTAAACAGACTCCCATCAGAAATAGGTTGAAAGAAATTGGTGCCTCACACGTTCTGCCCCAACGGCTGAATCTGAACACCCTTTCTGTGGCCCCACTCTCCTCCCCTTCCTTCCTCTTTTCACAGCACACCATTCCTTCTCCATGATTATTTCTTTATAATATATTTTATTGAATGAACGGCACAATAGAAAATACATAATAGATTACATTTTTATCTATTTTGCTTTTGTATCTTACCACTAAACAAACATCCCCTCACCAGTCCTCCCCGAACATACAATGACAGCTATTGTATTTACAATACAACACTTCACAAATTCAAGTACGGTCATTTCACAGAAAATACCCCCACAATACTTCAAGGCGAAGTCCCAAACACATCTGCAACATCTCAGATGATCAAGAATAGACTCAGATTTAAATTCATCAACCACCCTGTGAGGTAAACCACATGCGTGTGAAAAGGGAAGCACCTTCCCAAGTACAATCAAATGCCCTCAACTAGTTGGTAATTCCGTAAGACTCCCAACATATGACAAGAAAGACCCCCATTTTGAATAGAACTTTCTCACAGACGCCCTCAGAGTGAATTTAATCTTTTCTAATTTCAGGAATAAAAAAAAACATTACGTCCTCTAACCAAGCAGCAGCAGATGGGGGAGTGGCAGATTTCCAGACCAACAAGATTCTCCTACGTGGCACAAACTACGGTGCTGGTGGGAGGGCTTCAGATTTCATTGTGTTATTTTCCCAAGGAAGGCGGGATCTGTACATAACTGGTGGTAAAAAGTTTAAACATAAGCTCCAGGGGAACTGATATCCTCGTGGGAATGTTTTTCAGTACTGTACATGAGAGTTTTTGGGATTGTTATTGAACTCAATTAGCGGGGGGGGGGGGGTTGAGATTCAGAGTTCGAAAGCAGATAGCGGAGTCAATATGGAGACAGATGTTGTTAAGATCTCAGAAAAAAAGCAGGAATGAAAAGGTTGTGCATCAAGCGCTTGTGCCCTGAGCTCCGTATATTTCAATGCAGGAAGCTTCTGTGAAGCGCAGTTGATCTCAGGACATGAATCAACACAGTGAATATGACATTGAGGCCATTATTGAGAGTAGGGTGTAGAAGAAGCCAGCAGGACAGCACGAATTTTCGGGTTTCCCTATTATTGGACGTGAGAAAAGAGGAAGAATTACAGAAGAAGTGGTGACAGTACAGTACTGAGCAAAGGTCAACGTAAACCACAATCGGAACATACAAGACAACTTGTCTAAGTGAGGCTTTATGGGACTAAATGTAGAAACATAGACTATCCACACGATCAATGCCTCTCATCATCTTATACACATTTATCAGGTACCTTGATGAAATCCATATACACTACAGCTTCTGCTCTTCCATCACCAATGAACATGAGGAAATAAGGGATCAGAAATGTATGACTATGGTATTCAAGCTACATTGTAGACCAGCGAACAATCTGCTGGATTAGGAGGAACAGATCTGTCGAGAGATCGCAGACTGTTAGAACCATGGAACCATAGAATATTACAGCAGAGAAACAGGCCTTTTGGCCCTTCTTGGCTGTGCTGAAACATTTTTCTGCCTCGTCCTACTGACCTGCACCCGGACCATATCCCTGCATACACCACTTATCCCTGTACCTGCCCAAGTTTTTTCTTAAATATATTTAAAGTGAGGTCCGCATTCACAACTTCAACCGGTAGTTTATTCCACACCTTCACCACCCTCTGTGTGAAGAAGCCATGCCCGCAAGTGTTCCCTTTAAAGTTTTCCACTTCACCGTTAATCCATTTCCTCTGGCGTTTTCCTCCCCGAGCCTCAGTTTAAAAAGCCTGCTTGCATTCACTCTATCTATACACGTCATAATTTTATATACCTCTATCAAATCACCACTCATTCTCCTACGCTCCAGTGAATAATGTCATAACCTATTCAACTTTACTCTGTAGCTCAGTTTCTCAAGTCCCGGCAACGTCCTTTTTAACCGTCTCTGCATTCTTTCAACCTTATTCATATCCATCCTGGAATTAAGTGACCAAAACTGCACTCAATACTCCAAATTCGGTCTCACCAATGTCTTATATAACCTTACCATTACATTTCAACTATTACACTCAATAATTTGATTTATAAAGGCCAATGTACCAAAGGCTTTCTTTGCAACCCTTTCTACATGTGAAGACACTTTTAGTAAGTTATGCATCTGTACTCCCAGATCCCTCTGTTCTACTGCACGCCTCTGTGTCCTATCAGTTACCTTCTATGTTCTACCTTGGATTGACCTTCCGACGTGCAATACATCATACTTGTCCGCAATAAACTCCTTCTGCAATTTTTCAGCCCATTCTTTCAACTGGCCCAAATCGCTCTGCAAGCTTTGAAAACCTTCCTCACTGTCCACTGCACCTCCAATCGGTGTATCATCTGCAGATTTGCTGATCCAACTTGCCACATTATCTTCCAGATCATTGATATAGATAAAAAAAATAACAATGGACCCAGCAGTGATCCCTGTGTCACACCACTAATCACAAGCCTCCACTCAGAGTAGAAATCCTCCATTAGCACTCTCTGACTTTTCCTAATGAACCAATGTCTAATCCAATTTACCACCTCATCATGTATACCTGGCGGCTGAATCGTCCTAACCTATCTCCGATGCGGGACCTCGTCAAAGGCTTTACTGAGGTTCATGTAGACAAACTCCACTGCCTTAGTGTCATCCACTTTCTTTGTAACTTCCTGGAGAAACTCTAATAGATTTGTTTAATTTGACCTGCCACAAACAAAACCATGTTAACTCTCCCTAATAATTCCCTGTCTATCCAAATGCCTGGAGATCCTATCTCTTAGTACTCCTTACAATACCTTACACACTACAGACGTCAGACTTATTGGTCTATAACTCCGAGATTACTTTTAGCGCCTTTTTTTAAAACAACAGAACAACATGACCTATCCTCCGATCCTCCGGCACCTCACCCCTGGATACCGACATTTTAACAGTATCTGCCAGGGCCACTGCAATTTCAAGACTAGTATCCCGCAAGATCCGAGGGAATACCGTGTCAGGTCCCGGGGATTTATCTGCTCTGATTTGCCTCAAGATAGCAAGCACCTTCTCCTCTTCAATCCGTATAGGATCCATGAACTCAGTACTTGTTTCCCTTATTTCCATTGACTGCATGCCAGTTTCCTTATTACGTAGGATAGGTCTGGACCCAGGTTGAGATTTTTGATTGCAGCAATGCTAACTTTGAGGAGATGCAAAAGGATTTAGAAGGACTGGATTGGGACAATTAGTTTTATGGGAAGGATGTAATAGAGCAATGGAGATCATTTAAAGGTGAAATTTTCAGTGTACTGAATCTTTATGTTCCTGTTAGGTTGAAAGGAAAGGCTAAACGTCTGAGTCAGCCATGGTTTTGACGGGGTATTGTAAACTTGGTTAGGAAAAAGATAGATATGTACAATAAATATATGCAGTAAGGACTAAATGTAGAGTTCGAGGAATACAAAGAATGTCAGAAGAATCTGAAGAAAGAAATTAGAAAAGCTAAAAGTAGATACACGGTTGCTTTGGCAAGTAAGGTGAAAATAAACACGAAGGGTTTCCACAGTTATATTAATAACAATATTATCGTGAGGTATAAAATTTGTCCTTTAAAGATCCAGAGAGGACAGCTGTGTGTGGAGCAGAAAGAGATGACAGAGATTTTGATCAATTTCTTTTCTTTGTTATTCACCAAGGAGAACGATATTGCATTGTGTACGGTAAGAGAAACAAGTAGGGAAGTTATGGAAACTATGACGATTAAAGAGGAGGAAGTACCGCAGCTTTTAATGAATATAACATTGGGTAAATCTCCCGGTCCTGGCAGGATATTCCCTCGGATATTACGGGAAGTTAGAGAAGAAATAACAGGGACTCTGACGGTAATATTTAAAATGTCATTAGAAACGGGGATGCTGCCAGAGGATTGGCGTATTGCTCATGCGATTCCGCTGTTTAAGAAGAGTTATAAGAGTAAACCTAGCGATTATAGGCCTGTCAGTTTGACGCCAGTGATGGGTAAAATAATGGAAAGTATTCTTTGAGATGGTATATATAATTATCTGGTCAGACTGGGTCAGATTAGGAGCGGTCAACAGGGATTTGTGCGTGGAATGTCATGTTTGACAAATCTTCCTGAAATTTTTGAAGAAGTTGCGAGGGAAGTTGACAAGGGTAAAGCGGTGAGAAAGGCTTTGACAAAGTTACTCACGGAAGGTTAGTTCGGAAGGTTCAATGGTTAGGTATCAATATTGAAGTAGTAAAATGGATTCAACAGTGGCTAGATCGGAGAAGTCATAGAGTAGTGGTGGATAACTGTCAGATTGGAGGCCGGTGACTAGTGGTATGCCTCAGGGATCTGTCCTGGGAGTTGGGATGTAATGTTAAAATTTTGCAATACATTTTCAAGGCCGAGTTTGGAGAATTGCGTACAGTTCTGGGCACCGAATTATAGGAAAGATGTCAACAAATTAGAGAGAGTACAGTGATGTTTTACTAGAATGTTCCCTGGGTTTCAGCACCTAAGTTACAGAGAAACGTTGAACAAGTTAGGTCTTTATTCTTGCAGCGTAGAAGGTTGAGGGGGACTTGATAGAGTATTTAAAATTATGCGGAGGAGAGACAGAGTTGACATCGATAGGCTTTTTCCATTGAGAGTAGGGGGGATTCAACAAGTGGACATGAGTTGAGAGATAGTTGGCAAAATTTAAGGGTAACACGAGGGGAATTTCTTTACTCAGAGAGTGGTAGCGGTGTGGAACGAGCTTCCAGTAGAAGTGGTAGAGGCTGTTTCGGTATTGTCACTTAATGCAAAATTAGATAGGTATATAGAAAGGAAAGGAATGGAGGCCTATGGGTTGAGTGCGGGCCAGTGGGTCTAGCTGGGAGTAAGCGGTCGGCACGGACTAGAAGGGGCAAGATGGCCTGTTTCCGTGCTGTAATTGTTATATGGTTATAAATACAGGCGCAAAAAAGAAAACATTTACGATCTCTCCCGTTTATTTTTTGGTTCCATACATAGCCGACCTCTGATCTTCAAGAGGACCATTAAGATCCTTTTGCTCTTAATATACCTATCAAAGCTATTTGGATTATCCTTCACCTTGACTGCCAAAACAACCTCATTTCTTCTTTTAGTCCTCCTGATTTCTTCCTTAAAGATTTTTTGCACTTTCTAGCACCTTATTTGCTCGCGGTTTCCCTTGCATGACATATTTGTCTCTCTTCTTCTTTATCAGAGTTCCAATATCTCTTGATAACAAAGGTTCCTTATTCTTATTCACTTTGCCTTTATTCCTGACAGGAACATACAAAGTAAAAATTCCTCCTTTGAAGGCCTCCCACTTAACAATCACACATTTGCTAGAGAACAGCCTGTCCCAATCCACGTTTTTAGATCTTTTCCTATTTCTTCAAATATTGCCAGTTTCGAGCCTCAACCTGAAGACCAGATCTATCTTTATCCTTGCTCAAGTTGAATCTAATGGTGATATGATCACTGGAACCAAAGTGTTACCCTACACACACTTCCGTCTCCTGTCCTAAGTTGTTTCCTGACAAGAGATCTAATATTGCATCCTCTCCAATTGGTACCTCTATATATTGAAGTAGAAAACTTTCCTGAACATATTTTACCAACTCTAACCGTTCTAGACCTTTATCAGTTTGGGAGCCCCAATCAATATGTGGAAAATTAAAATCCCCTACTGTCAGAGCTTTATGTTTCCTGCATTTGTCTGTTATCTCTGTGCAGATTTGCTCCTCTGTTTCTCGTTGACTATTGGGTGGTCTATAGCACAATCTTATTATTGTGTTCATAACTTTCCTGCTTCTCAGCTGCACACATATGGCCCCGGAAAACAAATCCTCTGATCTGTTCTCCCTGAGCACTGCTGTAGCATTTTCCACGACACACCCACCCCCACACCCACGCACTCTCCATTCTTCTGCCTCTATTACGTCCGAAACACCGGAACTCTGGAACAGAGAGCTGGCCGTCCTGCCCCTCCTGTGTTTCAGTTTCAGTGATGGCTATAATGTTGAAATTCCATGTGTCAATCACCGTCCTCAGCTCGTCAGCCTTCCCCACAACACTCCTTGCATTGGAATAGACACACCTCAGAAGATTATTACCATCACACACAACACTTCTATTTGTGACTTTGCATGAAATTTAACATCATTTATCTTCACCCATGCTCCACTATCTACTCTGGCAATTTAACTCCCATTCCTCTCCCAATCTGGTTTAAGTCCTCCCCAAAAGCACTAAAAAATCCCCTGGCATAATATTGGACACCCTTTAGTTTAGGCGTAACTCGTCTCTCTTGTATAAGTGCCACCTGCCCGCGAAGAGGTCCCAATCAACCAGAAATCTGTAACACTGCCGCTACACCAGTTCTTCAGCCACGTGTTCATCCTCAAGAGCATCTTAATCTTACCCTCACTGGTACGTGGTATAGTTAGCAGTACTGAGAATACCACCCCTGAGGTTCTTCTTTTTATTTTTCTACAGAGCTCTCTATACTCACTCGTCAGGACCTCCTCATTCTTTCTTCCTTTGTTCTGGTACATCCATACATCTCCCAGATGTATGGATGGGCCAGGGTCATAAGATATCAGAGGAATTGAAACAGATTGACATTAGGAAAGAAACTGTGATGAGTAGACTGATAGTACTGATGGCTAATAAATCCCCGGGTCAACATGGTCTGCATCCGAGGGGTCAAAAAGAGGTGGCTCAGGAAATTGCGGATGCATTGGTAATCATTTTCCAATGTTCCTTAGATTCAGGTTCAGTTCCTGAAGATTGGAGAGTGGCTTTTCAAGAAGGGAGGGAAGGAGAAAACGGAGAACATGCTTGAGTCCATTATTAAGGACGAAATAGTGGCACATCTAGATGGCAGTAATAGGATTAGGCCGAGCCAGCATGGATTTACCAAGGGCAAATCATGCTTGGCTAATCTGTTGGAGTTTTTTGAGGGTGTAACAAGGATGTTAGACGAGGGTAAGCCAGTGGATGTTGTATACCAAGATTTTCAGAAGGCATTTGATAAGGTGCCACATAGGAGATTGGTGAGTAAAATCAGAGCTCATGGCATTGGGGGCAGGGTTTCAACATGGATAGAAAACTGGTTGGCAGATAGAAAGCAAAGGGTAGCAGTGAATGGGTGTTTCTCGGACTGGCTGGAGGTGACTAGTGGGGTACCACAGGGCTCTGTATTGGGACCACAGCTCTTTACGATTTATGTCAACGATTTAGATGAGGGCATTGAAAACTATATCAGCAAGTTTGCTGACGATACTAAACTGGGTGGCAGTGTGACATGCGAAGAGGACGTTAGGAGAATACAGGGAGACTTGGATAGGTTGGGTGAGTGGGCAGATACTTGGCAGATGTCATTCAATGTGAATAAATGTGAAGTTATCCATTTTGGAAGCAGGAACCAGAGGGCAGAGTATTGTATGAACGGTGTAGAGTCAGGTAAGGGAGAAATGCAAAGAGACCTAGCAGTCCTAGTTCATCAGTCAATGAAGGTGTATGAAAAAGTGCAACAGGCAGTGAAGAGGGCAAATGGAATGTTGGCCTTTATTACAAGGGGAATTGAGTACAAGAGCAAGGATGACCTTTTGCATTTGTACAGGGCCCTGGTGAGACCACACCTGGAATCTTGTGTACAGTTTTGGTCTCCAGGTTTAAGGATGGACATTCTGGCAATTGAGGAAGTGCAGCGTAGATTTACTAGATTGATTCCTGGGATGGCAGGGATGTCTTACGCAGAGAGATTGGAGAATATGGGCTTGTACACACTGGAATTGAGGAGATTGAGAGGGGATCTGATTGAAACGTTTAAGATAATTAAAGAATTTGATAGGATTGAGGCAGGAAATATGTTCCAGATGTTGGGAGAGTCCAGTACCAGAGAGCATGGATTGAGAATAAGAGGTCAGTTATTTAAAACAGAGTTGAGGAAAAACCTCTTCTCCCAGAGAGTTGTGGATGTGTGGAATGCACTGTCTTGGAAGACGATGGAGGACAATTCTCTGGATTCTTTCAAGAATGAGCTAGATACATATCTGATGGAGAGGGGAATCAAGGGATATGGGGACAAGGCAGAGACTGGGTATTGATAGTGAATGATCAGCCATGATCTCAGAATGGCGGTGCAGACTCGAGGGGCGGAATGGTCTACTTCTGCACCTATTGTCTATTGTCTATTGGTACCGATGTGTACCATGACATCTGGCTGATCACTCTTCCACCTCAGAACGCTGTGCATGCGATCGGAAACATCCCCGAACCTGGCACCCGGGAGGCTACAAACCATCTTGGAGCTTCTGCCACGACCAACGAACCTCCTGTCTGTACCTCTAACTGTAGATTCCCTTATCACTACAGCTGTCCTCTTCTTCCACCCTCCATTCTACCAGAGTCAATGCCAGAGTTCCGAATGCCGCAGATGGTCCCTAGTAACTCATCCTGCCAACAGTATCTAAATCGGTTTTCTTGTTTTTGAGGGCAACGACCACAGGGGAACCCGGCTCTGCCTACTCTTTCCTCTTCCCTCGCCTGAAAGCATCCGAATTACCTGTGCGCTGCTCCTTTGGCGTAACAACCTCCCTAAAACTACTATCTATAAACTCCTCATTTTCCCAAATGATCCGGAGGTCATCCAGATCTTGCTCCAGTTCCGTAAACCGGTTTTTTAGGAGCTGCAGCTGGACTAACTTCCCACAGCTGTCGCTGTCGCTCTCCCTGATATCCTGTATCCTGCCAGAGTAGCATTCCAACATCCTGCTCTATTCTCGCTATTCTAAACGAAAACAACAAAACTGACAGGACCCCGCCCTCGCTGTTCACGCCAAAGCCTGTTGAGCCAAAGCCGCGCGACTCTGCTCATTCTCATTCCTCTGCCCGCTCTCAACGCTGCCGCTGTACATGGTGTTTTTTTTTTTCTCAAACCTTTGGCGCTTTACGTCACGCGCCGGCGTAGTTTGATCTTATTTCCCCGAGCAGTAAAAAAACAAGATTTCTCTCCGGGATACATTTACTCCTTTACTCTCAGCCTCTTGCTTCAGTTTAAAAAGGATTTTGGGCTTCATTGCTAGAGGGATTCATTTTAAGTGAAGGGAGTTTATGCTGCATCTCCACAGTGTAGTGATCAGGCTGCACCGTGTTTTCCTGTCTCCTTACTTGATAAAGCTTGTACTGATTCTGAAGCGGTGCAGAGGAGTTTCTCCAGGTTAATTCCTGAGATGAGGGGGTTAGACTACGAGGAGAGATTTAATCTCCTGCGACTCCATTCAATGGAATTCAGAATATGAGAGAAGACCGTATCGAAACAGATAAAATATGAAAGGTGATAGATAAGACAGCGGCAGGAAAAGTTGTCTCTAATATTAAAAATGAACTGGATGAGGAAATGGAGGGAGTATTTAGCAGGTTTGACGGTGACACAAAGATTGGAGGTGTTGTGGACGGTTTAGGGGGTTGTCAGAGTTTACAGAGGGCATTGTTAGGATGCAGAACTGGGCTGAGAAGCGGCAGATGGAGTTCAACCCAGACAGGTATGAAGTGGTTCAATTTGGTCGGTCAAATATAATGGCAGAATATAGTACTAACGGTAAGACTCTTGGCAGTGTGGAGGATCAGTGATCTTGGGGTGCGAGCCAATAGGACGCTCGAAACACTACGCAGGTTGACTCAGTAGTTAAAAAGGCATATGGTGCAGCAGCTTTCATCAATCGCGGAATTGCATTTCGGAGCCGAGAGGTAATGTTGCAGCTTTATAGGACCCTGGACAGAGATCACTTGGAGGGCTGTGCTCAATTTTAGTCGTCTCACTAGAGGAAAGGTTCAGAGGGTAATTAGAAGGATGTGACCTGGATGATGTTGCTGGCATAGGGTGAGTGAATTCCGCATTTTCCCCTTGGAGTGACGGAGTATGAGAAGCGACTGCTCTGAGGCTCCTGAAACTTTCTGATGGTTGCGAGTTAATATCTGTCCCTGATCCTTTTGGAGAGCGATCTGAGGATCCTGTACCTTCCAATGAAGCTTGAGTGGTAATAACTGTTTCTGAAACCGTTGGGGTGAATCCTGAACCTCCTCTAGCTTATTCCTGATGGTCAAGGGGTAGTAACCATTCCTAAAACAGGTAATATGTGCCCTGAGGCTGTTGGAACTACTTCCCGATACTTGAGGGTTAATAACGTTCCTGAACCGTGTGTGTCCGGAGGCTCCTCCACCTGCTTCCTGATGGCTGAGTGGTAATAGCTGTTCCTCAACCTGAAGTGTGTGTCTTCAGGCCAGTATCTACAGTGAACGATTCTGTAAAAAATGGATTGTTGCAGGATAATCCCACTTCAGTGATGGTACCCGTGACCATTTATATCATCAATGACATGATGTTAGGAAATTTCAGAACTTCTCTGTCAGCAAAACTCAAAACCGTCACTCACTGTTCTCTGTTCCCCCATTTACAGAACAAACTTGCAGACAGGGATGGATCAACAGGAAAGGCGCTAGTTACCTCATAAAACCTCACGATGAGGCGAAGAATGTTCAAACAATGGTTCAAAGCTGCTGGAAATGAACTCAATCGAGGAAGGGGTTTGTATCAGAACATGTGAGGATGACTCCACACTCTCCTGTTCCTGACAAACTGAGGCTCAAAAACACACCGTCCAATCCCACACTCAAGGGGTCAGACACAGAGTGAATCTCCCTCCACAAGCTCCCAGGGTCCCATTAGACACGTCCGGGGCAAGACACAATGGGCAGCTCTCTCCCCACCGTCCCAGTACAGAGCTCCGTGATGAGACACAGAGAGAAGCTCCCTCTTCACCGATCCATCTCAAGCACCCGGGGTCAGACACAGTGTCACTCTCCCGACACGCCATCTCATCACACATCCACGGGATCAGACACAGAGTAAAGCACCCATCATACTCTCCGATCACACGCACCCGGGGTCAGACATTGTGTGAATCTCCCTGCATACCGTCCCATCACCAACTTCAGGGATCGGACACAGAGTGAAGTCCCTACACAAAGTCCCATCACACACTCCTGGCGTGAGGCACAGAGTGAAACTCCCTCCACACCGTCCCATCACACAATCCTGGTGTCAGACACAGAATGAAACTCCCTCCACACTGTCTCATCACACACTCCTGTTGTGAGACACAGAGTGAAACGCCCTCCACACTGTCCCATCATAGACTTCTGGGGCCAGACTCTGAGAGATGCTCACTCCGCACCTTCCCATCACACTCTCCAGGAATCACACATTGTATGAAGATCCATCCACACCATCTCAGCAAACACAATCGGTGTCAGTCACAGTGTGAAGCTTTGTGCACAACGTGCCATCACTGACTCCCGGGAGCAGAGAGTGAACGAAGATCCCACCACATCGTCCAATCACACACTATGCGGTCTTACTGAGTGAAGCTCCCTCCGCACCTTCACATTCACACACTCCCCGAGTACGACACAGACAGAAACTCCCTCCACATCTTCCCATCACACACTCCCATGGTCATACATAGATTGAATCTCCTTCCACAACTTCACATCACACTTTAACGGGATCGTAAAGAGTGTTTAGCTCCCTTCACAGTGTGCAATCACCCCCACCCGGGGTCCGACAAGATTGAATCTTTCTCCACACCGGCCCATCACTAAATTGGGCTTGTTGGGTAGTGGGAACCACACTGAAGTGACTAGGGAAGAGGAGGTTGTTTTACAGGTAGAAAAAACTTGGAGACAGTGCGAGAGGGAGGACAGGGAGGTGATAGAGAAGGGATGCACTCTATCCGATAATTTGAGATGCGTCTATTTTAACACAAGGTGTGTTGTGAACAAAACGGATGAACTCAGTGCATGGATCAGTAATGGAAATATGATGCACTGGCCATTACGGAGACTTTGATAGCTCAGGGACAGGATTTGTTAATTCAAGTGCCAGGTTTTATATGTTTCAGAAAGGACAGGGAAGGAGAGAAAAGAGGTGTGGGTGTGGCACTTGATCAGAAAAATGAAGGAGGTATTGTATACGGAGTCTCTGTAAGTACAGGTTAGGAAAACGAAGGGATCATTAACTTTACTGGGTGTGTTTTTACAGGCCGCTTAATAGTAATAGGGATGTAGAAGAGCCGAGAGGGGAGCAGATCCTGGAAAGCTGCAATAATAACAGAGCTGTGATGGGAGATTTTAATTTCCCAAATATCGATAGGCATCTTCCTCGGGTAAATAGTTTAGATGTGGTGGAGTTTGTTAGGTGTGTTCAGGAAATCTTCTTGACACAATATGTACGTTTGTAGATAAACCTAAAGAGGAGAAGCTGTACTTGATTTGTTATTGGGAAATGAAGCTGGTCAGTTATCAGATCTCTCAGTGGGAGAGAATTTTCGAGATAGTGATCATTATTCTATCTTCTTTACAATGCCATTGGAGAGAGATAGGAACAGACAAATTAGAAAAAAAACAATTAATTGGATTATGGGAAATTATGAGGCTGTCAGGCAGGACCTTTGAGGCTTAAATTGGAAACAGATTTTTCTCAAAAACAATGTACGGAAGAAATGTTGCAAATATTCAGGGGATATTTGTGCTGAGTTCAGTACAGGTACGTTCGAATGCGAGACATGGAAGTTATTGCAGGGTAGAGGAACCGTCGTGTACAAAGAGTGTAAGAAATCTAATCAAGAGAGAAACCGAAAGCTTACAAAAGGTCTTCACATTCCCACATTCACATTCACATTCGGATATGTCCATACATGGCCTCCTCTACTGCCATGATGAGCCCAAACTCAGGTTGGAGGAGCAACACCTCATATACCGTCTGGGTAGTCTCCAGCCCCTTGTTATGTATCGAATTCTCCAACTTCCGGTAATTACCTCCCTCTCCCTTCCACCATCCCACTTTCACTCTGCCTCCTCTTCGAGCTGCCTTTCACCTCTCTCATGATTATAGTGCTTTCCCCTTTCAATCATTCTTCACCTCGACGGTCTATCCCCTCCCTGCTTCATCTCTCTCTCCCCTTGAACTTTCCTCTGATTGTTTCTTCACCTGTCCCCCCACCACCTTTATAGGACTCCTGCACTTCTTCAATCCATCTGTAAGGACTACAAACGCGCATATTGTGACAAGAAACCTTCCTGAACACACCTAACAAACTCCACAGCGTCTAAACTCTTTACCCTAGGGAGATGCCAATCGATATTTGGGAAATTAAAATCTGCCTTTACGTCAACTCTGTTATAATCGCAGCTTTCCAGGATCTGCCTTCTTCAGTCCTGACGAAGGGTCTCGGCCTGAAACGTTGGCTGCTCATTTCAACGGATGCTGCCCGACCTGCTGATCTCATCCAGCCTGTCTGTACGTCTTATAAAAGTCCCTATAACCTAGAAGATTATAAGGCTAACAGGAAGAAGCTTTAAGAGAAAATTAGGAGAGACAGAAGTGACCATGCGAAGGCTTTGGCGTGCAGGATTAAGGAAAACCCTAAGGCATTCTAGGAGTATGTTAGAGGAAGAGGATAAGACGTTTAGCATTGGGAAAGTGTGTATGGAACCGGAGGAAATAGCAGTGGTACTGCTTGAATACTGTACTTCAGCATTCACTATGTAAAAACAGCTTCGAGATTGCAGTGATGATTTACAGCAGACTGAAAGCTAACGAGGCATAGGATCTAAGAGGACATTGTTCTGTCGATCCTGAACTGGTTTGACCACAGAAGGCAAAGAATAGTTGTAAAATGGTCATATTCTGCATGGAGAGCTGTCACCAGTGGAGTGCCTCAGGGCCCCATACTCTTCGTGAATGGTTTAAATAACCTGGCTGAGGATGTGGAGGGAAGAGTTAGTAAGTATGTCTGTGACACAAAGGTTGGACGAGTTGTGGATAATCTAAAGGGTTGTAGAAGGTTACAGTGGGATTCAAAACTGGGCTGAAAAGTGATAGATGGAATTTAGTCCAGAAAAATCAGAACTGGTTCATAGGTCAGGTATTATTGCAGGATACAGTATTAATTCTAAGACCCTTGGCAGTGCGGAGTATCAGAGGGATCTTGGGTAGTCCGGGTCCATAGGACGCTCAAAGCAGAAGCGCAGGTTGACTCAGTGGTTAAGAAGGTGGACGTTGCTTTGGACTTCATCAATCGTGGAATTGAATTTAAGAACCTCGAGGTAATTTTGCAGCTATCTAGGACCCCAGTCAGACCCCATTTGGAGTACTGTGCTCAGGTCTGGTCGCCGCTCTACAGGAAGGATGTAAAAGCCATAGAAAGGGTGCAGAGGAAACATACAAGGATTTTGCCTGGATTGGGGAGCATGTCTTATGAAGACAGGGTGAGTGAACTCGGCCTTTTCTACATGGAGCGGTGGAGGATGATAGCTGACCTGATCGAGGTGTAGAAGATGATGAGAGGCATTGATTTTGTGAATAGTCAGAGGCTTTTTGCCAGGGCCAAAATTGTTGCCACATTAGACAACAGACAATAGGTGCAGGAATAGGCCATTCGGACCTTCTAGCCAGCTCCACCATTCTTGTGATCATGGCTGATCATACACAATCAGTACACCGTTCCTACCCTCTCCCCATATCCCTTGACCCCGCTATCTATAAGAGCTCTATCTAACTCTCCCTTGAATGCATCCAAGACTTGGCCTCCCCTGTCTTCTGGTGCAGAGCATTCCACATATCCAACATTCTCTGGGTGAAAAAGTTTTTCAGCATCTTAGTTCTAAATGGCCTACCCTTTATTCTTAAACTGTGGCCTCTAGTTCTGGACTCACCCATCAGCGGAAAAAATGTTTCCTGCTTCCAGCGTGTCCAATCCCTTAATAATCTTATATGTCTCAATCAAGTCCCCTCTCATCCTTCTAAATTCCAGTGTATACAAGCCCAGTCCCTCCAATCTTTCAACATATGACAGTCCCGCCATCCCGGGAATTAACCTTGTGAACCTAAGCTGCACTCCCTCAATAGCAAAAATGTCCTTCCTCAGATTTGGAGACTAAAACTGCACACAATACTCCAGATGGCGTCTCACCAGGGCCCTGTACAGATGCAGAAGGACCTTTTTACTCCTATACTCAAATTATTTTGTTATAAAGGACAGCATGCCATTACCTTTCTTCACTGCCTGCTGTACCTGCATGCTTGCTTTCATTGACAGATGTACAAAAACACTTAGATCTCGTTGTACTTCCACTTTTCCTATCTTGACTCCATTTAGATATAACCTGCCTTCCTGTTCTTGCCACCAAAATGGATAACCTCACCCTGTCCCACATTAAACTGCATCTGCCATACATTTGCCCACTCACCCAACCTGTCCAAGTCCCCCTGCATTCTCATAACATCTTCCTGACATTTCACACAGCCACCTAGCTTTGTGTCATCGGCAAATTTGCTAATGTTACTTTTAATCCCTTCATCTAAGTCATTATGATATATTGTAAACAGCTGCGGTCCCAGCACAGAACCTTGCGGTACGCCACGGTCACAGCCTCTCAGTCCGAAAACGACCCGTTAATAGCTACTCTTTGTTTCCTGGCACCCAGCCGATTTTCAATCCATGTCAGTGCTTTGCCCCCAATACCACGTGCCCTAATTTTGACCACTAATCCCCTATTTGGGACTTTATCAAATGCTTTCTGGAAGTCCAGCTATACTACATCCACTGGCTGTCCCTTATCCATTATCATAGTTCCATCCTCAAAAAACTCCAGAAGATTAGTCAAGCATGATTTTCCCTTCATAAATCCCTGCTGACTCGGATTGATCCTTCTACTGCTATCCAAATATCTCGTAATTTCATCTTTTAAGAGAAGACACAGGTTTAATGTGCTGTGGAGATGTCAAGGGTAAGTGTTTTACTCAGAGAGTTGTGGTTGTGTGCAGATGGGCATCCGGCAAATGTGGTGGAGGGGAATTCGATAAGGCCCTTTTTGAGTATTTTGGATAGGTACATGGAGCTTAGAAAAATAGTGGGCTATTGGTAAGCCTAGTAATTACTAGGTTGGGGACATGTTGGGCAAAACCTTGTGGACCGAAGGGCCAGTATTGCGCTGCAGATTTTTTTTTCTATTTCCTGTGTTTTCATATTAGATGAACATATAACTAGGGGACACTGCCAAGAGTCTTAACATTAATACCAGATCCTGCCTTCATATTTGACCTACCAAAATAAACTACTTCACACTTACCTGTGTTGTTCACCACCAGCCACTTCTTTGCCCAGTTTTGCAGCCTATCAATGTCCCGCCTTAACCTCTAACTGCCCTTCGAACTATCCACAACCCTCTAATATTAGAGTCATCAGCAAACTTGCTAATCCAGCCCTCCACTTCCTCATCCAGGGAATTTTTAATAATGATAACAACTTTACTGCCTCTATCTTATCTATCACCTTTCAGTTTCCCACTGTTTCTGTTTATCTGGAGCTTAGAAAAATAGTGGGCTATAGGTAAGCTTTGTAGTTTCTCAGGTAGGGACATGTTCAGCACAGCGTTTGAGCCGAAGGGACGGTATTTTGCTCCAGGTTTCTAAAGGAAATTATAAGCCAGTTCGCCTAACGTCAGTGGTTGGGAAAGTTTTGGATCTATTAATACAGCTGCGGTTGCCAGACACTGGGTTACTCATGATAAAATATGTTAAAGTCGGCTTGGTATCTGTCAAGGGAAATTTTGATGACAAATCTGTTAGAATTCTTTGAGGAAGTAATCAGCAGGGTGGACAAAGGACAGGCAGTGGATGTCATTTACTGGACTTCCAGAAGGTGTTTGGTAAAGTGCCATGAATGTGGTTGCTAAACTAGTTAAAATTCTTTGGCGTTACAGGAAAGAAAAAGACATGGATAGAGGAATGACTGACAGGCCGGAACACATTATTTGTCAATGATTGAGTTGAATAGAGGGCTTTGTGGTAAAGTTTGCCAATGAAACGAAAATAGGGGTAGGATCCAATTCCATTATCAAAATTGTAGAACGAAGTCCCCATCTATGTCTCTTCAAGGATCCCATTGAATCCGCCTCGACCACCACCAGTGGAAGTGCATTCTCGCTCTGCAGTAACCCACATATTCTGTGTGAAAAACATTTGTCCGACAACACAATGTGCCATCACCCAAGCACCTTAACACTATGACCCGGCATCCCGAGAAAAGTTTGCTTTTCATTGGCAAACAACGCGAGAAAAACGGGACGGTGTGGAGGGAGCTTCACTCTGTGTGTGTCCCCGGGAGTGAGTGATGGGACGGTGTGGAGGGAGCTTCACTCTATGTCTGACCCCGGGAGTGTGTGATGGGAAGGTGTGGAGAGAGATTCACTCTCTGTCTGACCCCGGGAGTGTGTGATGGGACGGTGTGGAGGGAGATTCACTCTATGAGTTGACCTCTCATCAAGATGATGAGAGGCTTAGATCCTACGGACACTCAAAGGATTTTTTCCCAGAAATGAAATTGCTGACACGAAAGAGCAGTTTTAAAGTGCTTGGGAGTGGGTGCAGAGGAGATAACACAGGTATTTTTATTTTACTCGGAGAGCGTTGAGTGCGTTGAATGTGTTGCCGGCTACGTTGGTAGAGTCGGATTCGATAGGGTTCTTTAAGAGACTCCTGGGCATGTATATGGAGCTCCCAGAAATGTAGGGCTATGGGTAACCCTACATAATTTCTAAGTTATGGGCATGTTCAGAACAGCACTGTGGGACGAACGGCCTGTATTTTGCTCAGGGTTTTCTATGTTTCAGTGTTTCACTCAGGCTCTCTCTCACTCTACGCCCACTCTTTGCTCACTTTCACTCTCTTCCTCCCTCTTCCCCAGTACTTCTTCCCCCTGCTCTCGGTCCCTCCCTTCATCAGCTGCTAATCTGGTGATTTTTTGCTTCGCTGAGCTCAGAGAAGCAGAGGATCCTCGGCAAGATGGACGACAACGAGACTTACATGAAAATGCAGATCGTAAAACCGGACTCACCGTCTTCATCGGGAAGTGAGTGAGGAAGAAAAGGAGGGAATGAGTTCAATCTCTTTCTGACACCTGGAGTGTGTGATGGGACGTTCTGGAGGGAGCTACACTCCGTGTCTGACCTGGGGATTGTGTTATGGGGCAGTATGGAAGGCGCTGTACTCTGTATCGGATATTAGATATCCTATTAGGAAATGAATAAGGGCAGGTGACGGAAGTATGTGTTGGGAACTCTTCGGTTCCAGTGATCATAATGTCATTAGTTCAACTTGATCATGGATAAAGATAAATCTGGTCCTCGGGTTGAAGTAATACACTGAAAAGAGGGCCAAATTTGAAGAAATGAGAAAGGATCTAAAAAGCGTAGATTGGGACAGGTTGTTCTCTCGCAAGGGTGTGATTGCTAAGTGGGAGACCTTCAAAGGAGACATTTTCAGAGTGCAGAGTTTATATGTTCCTGTCAGGGTTAAAGGCAAAATGAATAAGAATAAGGAACCTTGGTTCTCGAGGGATGTTGGAACTCTGATAAAGAAGAAGAGAGCGGTGTATAACATGTATAGGCAACAAGGGGGGAAAAGGCGCTTGCGGGGTATAAAAAGAGTAAGAAAATACTTAAGAAAGAAGTCAGGAAGGCTAAAAGAGGACATGAGGTTGCTTTGGCAATCAGGGTGAAGAATAATCCTAAGAGTTTCTACAGGTATCTTTAGGCAAAAGGATAGTAAGGGATAAAATTGTTCCTCTTGAAGATCAGAGTGGTCGGCTATGTAAGGAACCAAAATAAATGGGAGATGCATTATTTATTTATTTATTTTTACATCTGTATTTACTAAGGAAACTGGAATGGACTCTATGGAAACAAGACAAACAAGTAGGCAGATCATGGAACTTATACAAATTAAATGGGAGGAGGTGCTTGCTGTCTTGCGGCAAATCAGAGACGTTAAATCTCCAGGACCTGACAGGCCATTACCTTGGACCTGGAAGGAGACTAATGTTGAAATTGCAGGGGCCCTGACAGAAATATTTAAATGAAGATATTCACAGATCAGGTGCCAGAGGATTGGAGGATAGCTGATGTTGTTCCGTTGTTTAAAAAAAAAGTTCAAAATGTAAGCCGGAAAATTATAGGCCAGTAATCCTGACATCGTTAGTAGGTAGGTTATTGGAAGGAATTCTAAGCGACAGTATCTACAAGTATTTGGATAGACAGGGACTTATTAGAAAAAGTCAGCATGGCTTTGTGCGTGGTAGGTCATGTTTAAACAATCTATTAGAGTTTTTCGAAGAAGTGACCAGGAAAGTGGATGGAGGGAAGGAAGTGGATGTTGTACACATGGACTTCAATAAGGCCTTTGACAAGGTCCCGCATGGGAGGTTATTCAGGAAAATTAAGTCGCAAGGTATAAATGGAAATGTAGTAAGCTGGGTTAGACATTGGCTCAATGGAAGAAGCCAAAGAGTGGTAGTGGAGGATTGCTACTTTGAGTGGAGACCTGTGACCAGTGGTGTGCCACAGGGATCAGTGTTGTGTCTATTGTTATTTGTCATCTCTATCAATGATCTGGATGATAATGTGGCAACTTGCATCAGCAAAGATTGGAGGTGTAATGGACAGTGAAGAAGGTTTTCAAAGCTTGCAGAGGGATTTGGACCAGTTGCAGGGACGGGCTGAAGAATGGCTGATGGAATTTAACACGGTCAAGTGTGAGGTATTGCTCTTCGGAAGGTCAAATCAAGGTTAGATCATACAAGGTAAATGGTAGGACACTGGGGAGTGCAATAGAACAGAGGGATCTGGGAGTACAGATACATAATTTGGTCAAAGTGGCGTCAGGTGGTTAGGGTCGTAAAGAGAGTTTTTGGTACATTGGCCTTGATAAATCAAAGTACTGAGTATAAGAATTGGAATGTAATGGTGAGGTAGTATAAGACATTAGTGAGACCGAATTGGACTACTGTGTGCAGTTTTGGTCACCTAATTACTGGAAGATTATTGATAAGTTTGAACGAGTGCAGAGAAACATTACAAGGATATTGCTGGGACTTGAGAACCTGAGTTACAGAGAAAGGTCGGATAGGTTAGGTAGGACATTATTCCCTGGAGCATAGGAGAATGAGATGTGATTTGATAGAGGTGTATAAAATTATGATGGATATAGGTATAGTGAATGCAAGCTGTTTTTCTTTTTTCCACTGAGGCTAGGGAGAAAAAAAATCAGAGGTCATGTGTTTAGGATGAAGGTGGGAAAGGTTAAAGGGAACATAATGGTGGTGGGGTCTCTTCGCGCACGGAGTGGTGGGAGTGTGGAATGAGCTGCCAGATGAAGTGTTGAATGCGGGCTCACTTTTGACATTTAAAAAAACACCTCGACAGGTATATGGATGAGAGTAATTTGGTGGGATATGGCCCAGGTGCAGGTCTGTGGGACTAGGCGAAAAAAATGTCTCTGCACAGCCAAGAAGGACCAAAAGTCCTGTTTCTGTGCCGTAATGTTCTATTGTTCTATGGACCCAGGGTGTAGGTCATGGGACGTTGTGGAGAAAGAGTCACCCTGTATCTGACCACGGAAGTGTGATACGGGACAGTATGGAGGGACAACCATTCTCTTTCTGATCCCGGAAGTGGTTAATGGTACGGTGTGGAGGAAGCATCACTCAATGTCCGACCACGAGAGTGTATGATGGGACGGTGGGTGACTGAGCGCACACTATGACTCACTCCGGGAGTGGATAGTGGGACAGGTGCTTCCCTTATGTCTAACCCCGGGAATGTTGGTTCGGACAGTGCCGAAGGCGTTCTCTCTCTCTCTCTCTCTCTCTCTCTCTCTCTCTCTCTCTCTCTCACACACACACACACACACACACACACACACACACACACAGACACACACACATAAATTTCAAGCGGGTTAGAGGCTTTCACTGCAGAGAACCGGGACAGGGAGGGCAGCGTGAGGGACGCGAGAGAGAAAATGATAGAAGGTGATGGAAGATTGCTGAGAACTGCTGAATTCCGTCTGTTGGGCTGACGTCGCTGCTGTTTTTATTTTTGCTGCCTGTATGCCGGACCAGTCAGTGTAGCCGCGCGTTTTCTATACATCTCTGAAACACTGACAACACCCAGCTTATGTTCTCATGGGCGAAGAGAGTCAATACTCAGACACCGCTCAGCGTGCGTTGGTTTCCTGTAAACTTCAATATCTAAATGTCAGCTTTCTTTGGTAAGTACTGCAGTGTCTAAAAATGGAAATCTATTGTTTGACGTCTTCTCGGAGGGACGGGACTTGCTTACTTCGGTGTGTTTTGCGGGTTGTCCCGGTGCCGTGGTTTCCAGAGCACAGAGGGTCTGAAGCCCTGGCGATAAGCAGAGCAATGGGAGCGCTGACGGTCAAACCGGGAATCAACTGGAGGTCGGGGTTGGGGTGGGGTATTTGGTGCAAATCCCTCTGACAATAAAGGCTCTGAATGAGTGACAATATATCCGTCCGTCTTTCCCTCCCTGTTCACTCATCATCCCTCACTCTTCCTCTCATCTATTACTTTCTTTCACCATTTTTCTCATTCAATGTCCCGCCAACTTACATATTCCATTCCCTCAATCGTCCCTTCCCAGCAACAATCTTCCCTCTCTTCCTTCGCCCCTCCGTTTCTCTCTCTCTCCCCCTCTCTCTCCCCCCTCTCTCTCTCTCTCCCTCTCTCTCCCTCTTTCTCCTGTTTCCCCCGGTAGCCCGCCTTCTGTTTTCTCACACTCTGCCCTAATTTCTCTAAAGGAATGTTCCCTCTTTATTTCGACCCCTCTATCACCCCAAGTCCCCCATTTCGGACGTCACTATGCCCTGTCCTGCCCCTATCTCCCTCCTCCTTTTTCTCCGCACTTTCACTTCCTCCAGCCACTCTCATCGGTCCAGCCCAACCCCTCTCACACACACAGTCTGACTCTTCCCCAGCACTTCCTTTCCCTGCTCTCGGCTCCTCTCATTATAAGCTGCTCATCTGGTGTTTGTTGGTCTCGCTGAGCTCAGAGACGCCGAGGATCCTCGACAGGATGGACGACAGCGAGACTTACATGAAAATGCAGCGCGTAAAACCGGACTCACGGTGTCCATCGAGAAGTGAGTGGGGCAGTGAGGGCGGGAGGAGGCATCAACCTCTTTCTGAACCCGTAATGTCTGATGTGACGGTGTGGAGGGAGTTTCACTCCGTGTCTGACCCCGGGAGTGTGTGATGGGACGGTGTGGAGGGAGATTCACTCTTTGTCTCATACCGGGAGTGCGAGATGGAACGGTGAGGAGGGAGATTCACTCTGTGTTTGACCCCGGGAGTGTTTGATAGGACAGTCTGGACGAAGCTACACTCTGTGTCTGACTTTGAGTGTGTGTGATGAGACGGTGTGGAGGGATCTTGACTCTGTGTCTTTGTGTAATGTGATTGTGTTATGGGACGTTCTTGAGAGAGATGCCCTTTGTGTCTGACCTCTGGACCCCTGGAGTGTGTGACGGTCACATTTCATTCCGGGAACGTTCACAGTGATCAGGAGAGCGTGGGAAGTGAGGGAATGGGGCAGAGAGAGAGAGCAGACGGAAAGAGAAGTCTTGTGAGGAGGGCAGTGATATAGAAAGGTAGTGGGCAGAGGGAGAGTGGAGCGAAATGGAGAGAGCAGGAGAGAGGAGTGAAACTGCTGCGGGTTAGAGACATTCATGGGAGAGAAATAGGGAGAGAGTGAGTGGAGAGTGAGGGACGCAGAGAGAGAAAAGATAGACAGAAGGTGCTGGAGGGTTTGGGAGAACTGCTGAAGTCCATCTGCTGGGCTGACGTCGCTGCTATTTTTATATTTTGCCGTTTGTATGACGGCCCAGTCAGTGTAGCCGCACGCTTTCTATACTTCTGTGAAATACTGAAAAACCGCAGCTTCTGTTCTCATGGGGGAAGAGAGTCAATACTCAGACACCGTTCAGAGCGTGCTTGTTTCCTGTGAACTTCAATATCTAAATGTCCTCTTTCTTTGATCAGTATAACACAGTTTGAAAATGACACTCTATTGTTCAGACGGCATCTCGGAGGGAGGGGGCTCCCTTACTTCGGAGGGTGTTGCGGGTTGCCCGGGACCCTGGTTTCCAAAGCACAGAGGGTCTGAAGCCCCGGCGATCAGCAGAGCAATGGGACCGCTGACACTCAAACAAGCAACCAACTGGAGGTTGGGTTGTCTCTGACAATAAAGGGTCTGAATGAGTGACAATATATCCGTGCGTCTTTCCCTCCCTGTTCATGCATCATACCTCACTGTTCCGCTTCATCCAGTCCTTTCTCTCTCCATTCTTTACTTCCAGTGTCCCTCCAACTTCCATATTCCATCTCCCTCAACCGTCCCTTCTCTGTATATCTCCTCCCTCTCTGTAGCGTTTCTCTCCTCACTTCGCCCCTCCTGGTCTCTTGGTCTCTCTCTCTCTCTCTCTCTCTCTCTCTCTCTCTCTCTCTCTCTCTCTCTCTCTCTCTCTCTCTCTCTCTCTCTCTCTCACTTTTTCTCCCGTTAGCTAGCTCGCCCTCTGTGTTTTCACTCCCTCCCTAATTTCTGTGCAGGGATCCACCCTCTCTATTTCGACTGCTCTCTCTCCCCACTTCACCCCTTTCAGGACCATGTATACCACTTCTCTTTTTCCTCCAAGCCCTGTGCTTCGCCTCCATCTCGCCTCCCTTTGATTCTCCACACTCTCACTACTCTCCCGCCAACCACTCTCATCGGTCCAGACCAACCCTACTCACACCCTCAATCTGCCTCTTTCCCAGCACATCCTTCCCCTGCTATCGGCATCTCTCTTCATCAGCAGCTCATCCGCTGTGAATTTGTCTCGCTGAGCTCAGAGAAGCAGGGGATCCTCGACGGCAAGACTTAAATTAATATGCAGCTCGTAAAACCGGACTCACTGTCTCCATGGATAAGTACATAGGGCAGAGAAGCTTCAATCTCTTTCTGACCACGGTGGTATGTGATGGGACGGTGTGGAGGTAGATTCCCCCAGTGTCTGACACCGGGAGTGTGTGATAGGACGGGGTAGAGGGAGATTCACTTTGTTCTGACCCCGAGAATGTGTGATGGGACGGTGTGGAGGGAGAATCGCTCTGTGTCTGACCCCTGGAGAGTGTGATGCGACTGTGTGGAGGATCCTTCATTTTGTGTCTGACCACGACAGTGTTTGATGGGACGGTGTGGAGAAAGATTCACTCTGTGCCAGACCCGTGAAGTGTGTGATGAGACAGGGTAGAGGGAGATTCACACTGTCTGACCCCGAAACTGTGTGATGGGTCGGTGTGGAGGGAGCTTCACTCTGTGACTGACCCCTGGAGTGTGTGATGGGACTGTGTGGAGAAAGATTCACTCTTGTGTCTGACCCCAAGAACGTGTGATGGGTCGGAGTGGAGGGAGATTCCCTCTGTGTCTGACCCCGGGAGTGTGTGATGATACGGTGTGGAGGGAGATTCACTCTGTGTCGGACACCGGGCGTGTGTGATGGGACGGTGTGGAGGGAGATTGCCTCTGTGTCTGACCCCGGGAGTGTTTGATGGAACGGAGGGAAGGAAGATTCACGTTGTGTCTGACTCCCAGAGTGTGTGAAGAGACGGTGTGCAGGAAGATTCACTTAGTGTCCGACTTCCGGAGTGTGTGAAGGGACGGTGTAGAGGAAGATTCACTTTATGTCTGACTCCCGGAGTGCGTGATGGGACGGTGTGGAGGGAGATTCACTCTGTGTCTGACCCCGGGACCGTGTGATAGGACGGTGTGGAGGAAGATTCACTCTGTGTCTGACTCCCGGAGTGTGCAGGGACGGTGTGGAGGAAGATTCACTTTGTGTCCGACTCCCGGAGTGTGTGAAGGGACGGTGTAGAAGAAGATTCAATTTGTGTCTGAATTCCGGAGTGTGTGATTAGACATTGTAGAGGCTGTTGGTGAACTCCGAATCCGTAACGCAACGGTCTGGAGGTGCCTTCACTGTGTGTGATCCAGGGAGTCTGTGTTGAGAGAGTCTGGAGGGATTCTCACTTTGTATCTGACCACGGGATTGCATGAAAAGGTGATGTGGAGTGTGCTTCACTCTGTGACCGACCCCGGGATTGTGTGATGTGACGGGGTGGAGGGAGCTTCACTCTGTGTCTGACCCCAGGTGTGAGTGATATGACGGTGTTGAGGAATTTCTGATGGGATGGTTTGGAGGGAGATTCACTCTGTGTCTGACCCCGGGTGTGTGTGATGGGACGGTGTGGAGTGGGATTCACTCTGTGTCTGACTCCGGGAGTGTGTGATGTGTCGGTATGGAGGCAGAATCTCTCTGGGTCTGACTCCACGAGTGTGTGATGGGACAGTGTGGAGGGAGATTCACTTTGTGTCGCACCCTCACTGACGAGTGTCCAGCTGAACCTGATGTACTTAATTTCGAGACATTCCCTGAACCCCCGGCCGGGACAGATCGAGGTCAGTTTCATCTTTGTCATTTTAAACCTCTTTAGCTGACGTGTCCATCCCTGTCGAGAGATCTCCGAGCAAACATGCAGTTGACTCCAGCGATTCCCTGTTTGAGAATAACACGGAGGGAACGCGTGAGAGATGCGACGACGGTGAAATACCCTTTGATTTTCCGTGCGGAGCTTTGCATGTCGGTGTGGTAAAGAGTGAGGACAGTGGGAGAGACGGTGAGTAGCGAGCGCGGTATAAAACCTTAAGCCCTCTCTCACTTTACTAACCCCACTCTCTTTTTTCTCTTTCCCCTTCTCTCATCTCCCTGCAAATCTCTCAACCCGTCTCCTCTCGCCGTCTCTGCACTGTCACTCACTCACACTATTTCCCCTACTGACCCCCACTGTGCCCTCCTATTTGCCCTCTCTCATTGTCCCCGTCTCTCCTTTATCACAGTTACCGTCTCTATCACACTTGGTTTCTCCATCGTACTCTTTTTCTCTCTGTCTCTGTTAACTCTCATTCCATCCCGCCCGCCTCTCCCGTTCTTCCTACCTCTCTGTCCATTTGTCGCTCATCTCCCCTCGCTCCTACCCCTGCTTTCTAACAAGCCCTTTCTCCCCGACGCTCTCCCTCTTGCTCTCCCCTTCACTCTATCCCCACGTCTCTGTCTTCTCCTTCCCTCTTCTCCCTCACACTCTGCCGCTGTCTCACCCCTTCTCACCCCTCACGTATCCCTCTCACTCTCTTCTCTCAACCCCTCTCTCTTCTGTCTATCACAGATTACCTCTCCTATTCCCTAACGCTCTCACTCTCTTCGTATCCGCCTGACCGACTCTTTCCCCCAGAGGGTCTGAACTCCACTGACACAGCGCTGAACGTTTGGAAAGTGGAACCGCTCATCGATGTGGATGAAGATCCTCCCATTTCCCCGGGAACCGACGGGCTGTCAACCACAGCACAAACAGGTCAGAGTTCACAGGGATGACGTCTTTCTGGAGGGTCACGTGCCATAATCTCACGATTCCGAATTTCCAATGCATCTGTCTCGACGACGTCCACTGTCATCTCAGTCCATAGACTGACCACCGTCTGGGTAAAAAAAAAATGGTATCTCTCGGCTCCGCAAATAAATCCCTTTCACCTCTTACCTCAGCCCTGTGCGCTCTGGTCCTCTGGAGGGTAGTAACAGATGTATGGGAGAAGGAAGAAAAAGAAGACAGCAAATTTCTTTGTCCTGTTAGAGATAAACAGAGAGGAAGTGGTGGAAAATTTTTTCAATGCATTTATTTTAATGCTAGGAACATTGTAAGAAAGGTGGATGAGCTTGGAGCTTGGATTTATACCTGGAAATATGATGTTGTAGCAAATAGTGAAACATTGTTGCAGGAGGAGTGTGATAGGTAACTAAATATTCGTGGATTTCTTTGCTTCAGGTGTGATAGGATCGGAGGGACAAGGGGGGGGGAGATGTTGCGTTGGTTGTCAGAGAAAAAAATACAGTGGTGCTCTGGCAGGATAGATTAGAGGGCTCGTCTAATATATTGTCGATGTCTTATAGACAACCTAATGGAGAGCAAGAATTGGAGGAGCAAATCTGTAAGAGATAGCAGATGTTTGTAGTGAGCACGGGGTTGTTATTGTGGGAGATTTTAATTTTCCACACACAGACTAGGAAGCCCATACTGTAAAAGGGATTGATGGTTTTGATTTGTAAAGTATGTACAGGATAGATTTGTTTGCAGCAATGTATAGAGGTACCAATCAGAGAAGGGGCAGTGTTGGATCTTCTATTGGGGAATGAAATAGGTCCGGTGACGGAGGCATATGTTCTGGGGAGCATTTCCCGTCCAGTGATCACAATGCCATTAATTTCAATATAATTATGGAGAAGAATTGCACTGGACCCTGTGTTGAGAATTTTGAGATTTTTCATTGGAGAAAGGCTAACTTTGACAAGATGCGAAAGAATTAGGAGTGGATAGGGTCAATTAGTTTTATTGGAAAAATGTAATAGAGAAATGGAGCTCATTTAAAGGTGAAATCTTGAGGGTACAGAATCTTTATGTTCCTGTTAGGTTGAAAGGAAAGGTTAAAAGTTTGAGAGGGCCATGGTTCTCAGGGGATACTGGAAACTTGGTTTGGAAAAAGAGGGAGATATACAATAAATATAGGCAGAATGGAGTAAATGAGGTGCTCGAAGAATATAAAGAATGTAAACTTCAGAAAGAAATTAGAAAAGCTGAAATAAGATACCAGGTTGCTTTGGCAAGTACGGGGAAAATAAATCCGAAGGGTTTCTACAGTTACATGAATAGCAAAAGGATAGTGATGGATAAAACTGGTCCCTTAGAGAATCAGAGTGGACAGCTACGTGCGGAGCCGAAAGAGATGGGGGAGAATTTGAACAATTTCTTTTCTTCGGTATTCATTAAGGAGAAGAACACTGGATTGTATAAGGTAAGGTAAACAAGTAGTGAAGATATAGAAATTAGCGGTTAAAGAGGAGGAAGTACTGGTGCTTTTAAGGAATATAAAAGTGGACAAATCTCCGGGTGCTGACATGATTTCCTGTAGGACCTTGAGGGGGTTAGTGCATAATTAGCAGGGGCTCTGACAGAAATATTTCAAATGTCATTAGAAACGGGGATTGTGCCGGAGGATTGGCGTATTGCTTATGTGGTTCCATTGTTTAAAAAGGGTTCTAAGAGTAAACTTAGCAATTATAGGCCTGTCAGTTTGACGTCTGTGGTTGGTAAATTAATGGAAAGTATTTTTATAGATGGTATAATAACTATCTGTATAGAGAGGGTCTGATTAGGAACAGTCAACATGGATTTGTGTGGGGAAAGTCATGTTCGTCACATCTTCTTGAAATTATTGAAGAGGATACGAGGAAAGTTGACGAGGGTAAAGCAGTGGATGTTGTCTATATGGACGTCAGTAAGGCCTTTGACAAGGTTCTGCATGGAAGGTTAGTTAGGAAAGTTCAATTGTTAGGTATTAATATTGAAGTAGTAAAATATATTCAAAAGTGCCTGGATGGGAGATGCCAGTGAGTAGTGATGGAGAACTGTTTGTCAGGTTGGAGGCCGGTGACTAGTGGTGTGCCTCAGGGATCTGTACTGGGTTCAATGTTGTTTGTCATATACATCAATGATCTGGATGATGGGGTGGTAAATTGGATTAGTAAATATGCAGATGATACTAATTTAGGTGGCGTAGTGGATACTGAAGTAGTTTTTCAAAGTTTGCAGAAAGACTTAAGACATTTAAAGAGTGGGCTGAGCGATGGCAAATGGAATTTAATGTTGATAAGTGTGAGCCGCTACATTTTGGTAGGAATATTCCAAATAGGAAATACATGGCAAATGGTAGGACATTGAAGAATGCAGTAGAACAGAGTGATCTGGAAATAATGGTGCATAGTTCCCTGAAGGTGGAAACTTATGTGGATAGTGTGGTGACGAAAGCTTTTGGTATTTTGGCCTTTATAAACCAGAGCATTGAGTATTTGAGTTGGGATGTAATGTTAAAATTTTACAAGACATTAGTAAGGCCGAATTTGGAGTATTGCGTAAAGTTCTGGTCACTTAAGTATAGTAAAGATGTCAACGAGATGTCAGTAGAGAGAGTACAGAGAAGATTTACGAGAATGTTGCCTGGGTTTCAGCACCTAAGTTACAGGGAAAGATTGAGGAAGTTAGGTTTTTTATTCTTTGGAGCGCAGGACGTTGAGTGGGGACGGTAAAGGTATAGAAAATTATGAGAGGGATAGATAGAGATGACGTGTATACGTTTTTTCCATTGAGAGTAGGGGAGATTCAAACAAGAGCACATGAGTTGAGACTTACGGGTCACAATTTAAGGGTAACATGAGGGGGAATTTCTGTACTCAGTGAGTGGTAGCTGAATGGAATGAGCTTCCAGTAGCAATTTTAGAGGCATGTTCGGTATTGTCATTTAAAGCAAAATTGTATAGGTATATGGACAGGAAAAGAATGGAGGGTTATGGGCTGATTGCGGATCGGTGGGATTAGGTGAGAGTAGGCGTTCGACAAGGACTAGAATGGCCGAGATGGCCTGTTTCCGTGCTGCAATTGTAATATGGTTATATGGTTATGTGACTATTCTGCATGTCTGGGGAAAATAACTGTACGCGTTGACCGCTCGTGGTGTTATACGTCTCTGTATCTTCATCACTACGCTCCAAGAATTAAAGTCCCAACCTGTCCTTTGATCAGTCTCCCGAGTCCGGCAACATCCTCGTTCTCCTCCTGCTCTCTCATCCACTCTAACATTGCACTCCTCACTCTCTCTGACCAACTCCTACCCCATTCTCCTCCTTTGCTCGCGTCCTGTTTCTCCCCCACCACTCTCCTACAAACTCCTACAAATCTATGGCCTTCTTTCTCCACATCCGTTCCATTCTTCTCCGTCCTTCCACTCTCCTCCACTCCCATCCCACTCCCTATTTCCTCTCCCACCCTTTCTCTCGCCCGTCTCTCTCCGTTCTCTCTACACAGCCTCCGTGTTTCCTCAACTTTCTCCCTCGTCGCCATCGAATCTCACTTCAATCCTCTGCCCAAAGGTCCCAGATACCCCGGTCCTGAGGAACGTCTGTGCTGATTCCCGCTGCCCGCGCCCGTCATGGTTTTATACAACTCTGTCAGATCGCCCCTGCGCTCCAAGGAATAATGTCTCGAATTTCCCGTCCTCTCTCCATGCCTCACTCCCCCGAGTCCAACATCCTCGTGAACCTTCCAGCACAGTATCCTTTCCTATATCAGGGCGACCGACACTGAACAAGATCGGCGTCACTGTACATCAGCCACGTGACCTCCCGACTCCTGTACCATCATCTTCCAGAGCAGTGTACCATCTGAGCCATGTTAATGTCTAGGTAGATTACATCTACTCACCGGGCCAGATGAGTCCTTCCCAATCATATTAGCCCGGCGACTCTCTCTCGGTCTCAGGCCATCCGTATCTCTCTCCCTCCTCCAACTTCCACAATCTGGATCTTCGCCCTCCCTCCCTCTCTCACCGCTCCTTTCTTTCTTCGTCCTTCCCTTCCTCTCTTCCATCTCCCAGAGTGATCCACCATCTGGGATCTTGTGACAGTATTTGTCACTGTACATTTTACCAACCAATCAGGCCAAACAGGTCCTACGCAATAGCTCCGATCAGTCTAATCCCCCCTGGCCCCACACCCTCATACAGAGCAGCCCAACAATAGCTCACTAAAGACCCTATCCATCACGCCTGTTACACTACCCTAAACAGCCGCCCTACTATCTTACTCCAAAGATGGAAATCTTACATGTCTACATCCATGGACACTGTCTACAGTTCTTGTTGCCTCCGTGAAGAAACCAGCATAACCAGAGACTCCCTCCCGAACCAACCGTACTCACTCCCATCGGGGAGAAAGTTACGAAGGCTCGTCCCACCGGTCTCAAGGACGGCTTCTGCTCCGTTTTTACCGGATTATCGAACGGCCCCCAAGGACAACGTGGAGGGAGATTCACCCTGTGTCTGACCCCAGTCGTGTGTGATAGGACCATGGGTGGGAGCATCACTCTGTGTCTGACACCAGGAATGTTTGATAGAACCGTGCGGAGGGAGATTCACTCTGTGACTGATCCCAGTCGTGTGTGATGGGACCGTGTAGAGGAATGATCACTCTGTGTCTGACCCCCGGAATGTGTGATGGAACCGTGCGGAGGGAGAGTCACTCTGTGTCTGACTCTCACTCTTCTGTGTCCAGCTGAACCTGATGTGCTGTACGCGGAAGTTAATTTCAAGACCCTCTCGGCAACCCGAGTCCGGACAGATCGAGGTCAGTTTCAGCTTTGTTCTTTCATCCCTGATTAGGTGACGTGTCCAATCCTGTCGCGAGATCTCAGGGCAAACGTCCAGTTGACACTAATGATTCCCTGTTTGAGAATAACACGGAGGGAACGGGTGATCAATGCGAAGTGGGGTGGGGGGTGTGGGGGGTGGATTCTCTGTTTGACGATCGGTACGGAGTGTTGCACTCTGGGAGGGGCGGATTAGAGGTAGCGCCGTGGAATGTGTTGTGGAGGGAGTGCTGTGGGAAGATGGCATGTTGTGCGGAGAAAGGCGCAATGAGGAGCAGGCGATGTGGGGAAGGGGTGGTGGAGATCAGTTAGATTCGTGTTGTTGTAGTGAGGAAGCAGGACTGTGGGCGAGACGGGGAGAAGGAGCGCGATATTAAACCTTAACCCTCTCTCTCTTTTCTAACACCACTCTCTTTTCCCTTTCCCTTTCTATCTCACCGTCTCCTCTCTCCCTCTATCTCCTGTCCCTCCCTCACACTATTTCCCCTACTGTCTCCCACTGTCCCGTACTCTTCTCCCTCTCTCAATGCCCCCTCTCCCTGCGATCTCTCTTCTATCACAGTCACCGTCTCTCCCACTCTCGTTCTCCCTCTCTATCGCTCTCTCTCTGCTCACACTTCTATCCCCGTCAACCCCGCCAGTTCTTCCCACTTCTCTCTGTCTCGAAGTTAGCCACTCATCTCCCCTCCACGCTTTCTCTTTCTCTCCATCCATCTCTCCCGCTTCCCGACGCTCTTCCCGCTTGCTCTTACCCCTCTCACTGAGATTCTCTTGTTCTCGCTTCCTCCTCCCTCTCCCACTTCCGCCCGCCCTCCCTCTCCCTTCTCATTCCCCTACATTCATCTCTCACGCCTCTCAATCCGCTCCCCCGACACAGTCTGCCCCCTCTCCCTTTCTCTCCCCGTTCTTTCTCTCGCATTTTCCTGTCCAATGCCCACCGCGCTCTCCCCTCTCTGTCCATCGTTTTCACTTACTCTCTGTCTCCACGTCTCTGTCCTCTCTCTCTCCCCGGTCGCCCCCAACCTCTCTCTCGCTACCTCATACCCTCTCTCCCTTCACTGGTCCCTCTCCCTCTTCTCTCTCTCCCCGACTCACTCCCTTATTCCCTACCGATCTCACTCTCTTCCTAATCTGCCTGTCTCTCTCTCTCTCCCTCACTCTCTCCCAGACAGTCTGAACACCACCTGCTCAGAGCTGAACATCCGGAAAAAGAAACCTCGCATCGATGAGGACGAAGATCCTCCCATTTCCTCGGGACCCGGCGGACTGTCAACCACTGCGCAAATAGCGATGACGTCATTCTGGAGTGGTCAGTCTCATACTCCCAAGTGTTTGTACTCCAACTGCTTGGACCACATTCACTGTCAGCTCCATAGACTGACAACCCTCACACGGGTCCCAATTAAATCTCATTCCCCTCTCACCTTAGACCTGTGCGCTCTGGTCCTCGATTCTCCAAGTCTGTGGAAAATAGCCGTACGCATTCACGGCTCGTGGTTTTATACGTCTTTGTGTGGTCACCCCAACACTCCAAAAATTAAAGTCCCAACCTGACCGATCTCTATCGATAAATTTCTCCCTCCAATCCGGCAACATCCTCATTCTCCTCATTCTCTCTGCTCTACTCTCACTCCTCCGTCTTCCCACACTACCCACCCCTCTCTCTCTGCCCCTGTCCTACGCCAGTCGCCTCCACTACTCTGTTCCCGATTCTCCCCATCTAATCTACTACAAACGTTTCCCCATCTATTCCCCTGTTTCTCCCCATATCCCCACTCTTCCCCTCCGCCCCACTGTCCGTCTCTCTCTCCACACCTATGCTCTCACTCTCACTTTCTCTTTTCCCCTCCAGTCTCGGTCTACCTCCTACCTCTCTAACACCACTCCCTCACTCATCTCTCTCCTTCCACGCAATCGACTCTCACCTCAATCCTGTGCCCTCTGGTTCCCGAAACCCCGGACCTGAGAAACGTCTGTGCTTGTTCACCCTGCCTGTGCACCTCGAGGTTTTATACAACTCTGTAAGGTCACCCCTGCGATACAAGGAATAAAATCCCGACGTGCCCGACCTCTCTCCATGCCTCATTCCCCCGAGTCAAACATACTCATAAACATTCCGGCATCGTGACCTTTCCTATATCAGAGCGACCAACACTGAACAAGAGCGGCGTCACTGTAGATCTGCAACGAGACATCCCGACTCCTGTACCATCATCTTCCAGAGCAGTGTACCATCTGAGAAATAGTTAACGTCCAGGTAGATTACATCTACTCCCCGTAACTGATCAGTCCTTCCGGAGCAAATTAGCCGGACATCTCTCCCTGGGTCTCAAACCATCCAGTCTGTCTCTCACTCCTCCATTTTCCACACTCTGGATCTCCCCCCCCACTCTCCCTCTCTCACCTCTCCTGTTCTTTCTCCGACTCTCCCTCCCTTCCTTTCTTCCATCTCACAGAGTGATCCACCATCTGGGATCATGTGACAGTATTTGTTAACGTCAGTGTACATATTATCGACCAATCAGGACAAACAGGTCCTCCGCAAAAAAATCTGACTGCTCTCAGGCCATCCAGTATCTCTTACTTTTCTCCATCTTCGATCTTCAGGATCTCCCCCCTCCCTCCCTCTCTCACCGCTCATTTCTTTCTTCGTCCTTCCCTTCCTCTCTTCTATCTCCCTGAGTGTTCTACCATTTTGTACCCAGTAAAAATATTTGTTGAATTCAGTGTGCATTTTATCTATTAATCAGGTCCTCCGCAAAAATATCGATGAATCTAATCTCCCCTGGCCCCACCCCCTTATACAAAGCAGCCCTACAATAGGTCATTGAAGTCCCTATCCATCACGCCTGGTACACTGCCCTAACCAGCCGTCCTGCTGTCTTACTCCAAAGATGGAAACCTGACACTTTCACTCCGTGGACATTTCCTGCTGTCTCCGTGAAGCAGCCAGCATAACTATAGACCCCCATCCATCCCAGCCGGACTCCGTCCCATCGGGGAGAAAGGTACTAAAGCTCGTACCACCAGTCTGAAGGACGGCTTCTGGCCCGTATCTATCGGATTATCGAACGGCCCCCTGGGACGATCAGATGGAGTCCTGACCTCACGATCTACCTCGTCCTGGCCCCTTGCATTTTATAGCCTGCCGGCACTGCCCTCTCTCTGTAACTGTGACTCTTTATACTGTAGGACCTCTCCTGCTCGTGATCTATATAGAAACATTCAAACATAGAAAACATACAGCACATTACAAGCTCTTCGGCCAAAAAGTTGAAGCGAACACGTCCCTACCTTCGAACTACCAAGGCTTTACCCAGAACCCTCTATTTTTCTAAGCTCGATGTAGCCATCCATGAGTCCTTTGATAGAGCCTAACGGTTTCGCCTCCACCACCATTTCCTGCAGCCTCACCACACTCTGAGTAAAAAAAAAGCTTACCCCGACACCTCCTCTGTACCTACTTCCAAGCACCTTAAAAGCATGTCCTTTTCTGCGAGCGATTTCAGTCCTGAGAAAAAGCCTCTGACTATCCACACGTTCCATGCCTCTCCTCATCTTGTGCACCTCAAATCTGGTCACCTCTCATCCTCCGTCAATAGGTTGAGTTCACTCAACCTATTCTCATAATGCATGCTCTCAAATCAAATAAACATTCTTGTCAATCTCCTCTGCACCCTTTCTATGGATTCCACGTCTTTTCTACAGCGTGGCGACCAGATCTGAGCACAGTACTCCAAGTAGGGTATGTCCAACATCCTATATAGCTGCAACATTACCTCTCGGCTCCTAAATTAAATTCCACGATTAACTAAGGCCAAAATAAACGTACGCCTTCTTAATCACAGAGTCAACCTGCGCATCTGCTTTGAGCTAGGTCCCCAAGATCCCTCTGATTCTCCACTCTGCCCATAATCTTACCATTAGTCCTGTAATCTGCCCTAGCAACGTGAACCACTTCACACTAAGCTGGGTTGAACACCATATGTAATTTCTTAGCCCGGTTTTGCACCCTATCAATGTCCCGCTGTAACCTCTGACAGCCCTCTAACTATCTACAACAACTCCAAACATTGTGTCATCAAACTTACGAACCCAGCCCTCCACATCTTCATCTAGTTCACTTATAAAAGTCACGAAGAATAAGGGTCCCAGAACAGATCCCACATGCACTCCACTGGTGACCGTTTTCCGTGCAGAATATGACCGGTCTACACCCACTCTTTGCCTTCTGTGGCAAGCCAGGTCTGGATCCACAAAGCAATATCCCCTTGGATCCCATTTCTCCTTACTTTCTCAGTAAGACTGGCAAGGGTTACCTTATCAAATGCCTTACTGAGATACATATACGTTAAATCTACTTCTCTTCCTTCGACAATGTGTTTAGTCTCATCCTCACAAATATACAATCAGGCTCGTCAAGCATACCTGCCCTTGACAAAGCCTTACTGGCTATTGCTAATCATATTGTAGCTCTCCGAACCCATCATTGCACAGTAGGTGATTCAGTGAAAACACTTTTCAATTCCCAGATCGGGACCATTACCTCTAGCCACTGAGTTCAAGTGTTTCCACCGATCCGCAGACGAGTCCAGATTAAATTAGAACAAATAGGTCACCATACTGAATGTGAGAGGACTTCAGTGTAAATGTACCATATTGCGTTCAGTCTTTCAAATGAAAGCATGTGTCTGAAGGTCGGAAATAACAGAGGGAAATGGGAACGAGCTGATGAAGAAGGGAAAGCAATATTGTGGAGAGCGGAGAAGACTAGCCAGGAATTCAGTGGGGCGTAGATCAGTTACAGATATGGTTTGGAGACCTGGCAGATAGAGGTTAACCGGTTAAAACCTAAAATGTTGGGCCTTGGTAAATCAAATGAAAGAAGTGACACACAATCAAAGCCAAGACCCTAAACATTGTTGGAACATAGAGACGTAGAGAATCTACAGCACAATACAACCCTTCAGATTACAATGCTGTGCCGAACAACTTTAGATGGTCAGAGGATCTTGGGATCCATGTTCATAGCTCCCTGAACATGGCTGCACAGTTTTATCAAGGCCCTTGACATTTTAGGTCACACTTTGAGGACAGTGTCCAGTTCCAGTCGCCTCACTATAGAAAGGATGTGGAAGCATTGGAAGGGGTACAGAGGAGACTTACCAGGATGAATCCTAGTTTAGAGAGTGTGCATTATGATCGGAGATTAAGGGAGCAAAGTCTTTACTCTCTGGAGCGAAGGAAGATGAGAGGATACATGGTAGATGATACAAGAAATTGACAAGCATAGATAGAGTGGAGAGTGAACGCCACTTTCCCAGGGAACCACAGCTCAATATAACAGGACATGGCTTGAAGGTAAGGGGTGGGAAGTTCAAGGGAGATATTAGATGAAGGTTTTTTTTACTCAGAGAGTGGCAGGTGCGTGGAATGCACTGCCTGAGTCAGTGGAGGAGGCAGATACAATAGTGAAATTTAAGAGAATACTAGACAGGTATATGGAGGAACTTAATGTGTTGAATTACATGGGAGGCAGTGTTTAAGGGTCAACACAGCATTGTGGGCCAAAGGGCATCAACTGCTCTTCCTTCACCAATGTGTTTAGTCGCGTCCCCACAAAAATTCAATCAGTCTCGTAAGGCACGATCTGCCCGTTACAAATCCATGCTGACAACTCCTAAACTGATTATACCTCTCTAACTGTTCATAAATCCTGCCTCCCAGGATCTTCTCCATCAGCTTACCAATCGCTGAGGTAAGACTCACTGGTCTATAATTTCCTGGGTTATCTCTTGTCCCATTTTTGAATAAAGGAACAACATCCACAATCTTCCAATCCTCCGGACCCTCCCACGTCTCCATTGATGATGCATAGATCATTGCCAGAGCCTCAGCAATCTCTTTCCTCCCCTCCCATGGTTGCCTGGGGTATGTTTCGTCCGGTACCGATGACTTATCCAATGTGATGCTCTCCCAATGCTCCATTAGATCCTCTTTCTCAACATCTACATGCTCAGGCCTTGCAGCTTCCTGCAAGTCATCACGACAGTCACTAAGATACTGAAGTAACGTATTCATTAAGTATCTCATATTGTCTTATTAAATACTTATTGTGATCTTATGGTCGTATGGTATCTCCACAGCTGCGCAGGAACAGGAGTCGAAAGTGAAGATTGGAAAAACAGCCTACCGACTTATCTGCATAATCTGCCTAGTTACGTTCGCCCTCATCGTGACAGTGGCCGGTCTCTCGATCCATGGTGAGTGGAACGGTCTCCGAGTGGAGTCAGACCGTAAAAAAAGAGAGTGGAATATATAGAGATTGTAAAACACAACAGTGAAACCAACAGCCGCCTTACCGTAACACCGATGGAAGAAGGCAGAGTACATGAAGATTAGGAAGCCAGAAAGAGATGTATAGATTGAGGAAAGCAGTTTAGAAAGAAAAGAGATGAAGAAGTCGCTGTCGACAGAAGGAAGCAAGAGAAGGCCTTGGCGAATAGTGTAAAGGAAAACAAGGCATTCTTCAATTATGTGAAGAACAAAAGGATGACAGGATTGAAGGCAGGAGCGATTAGAGATAAAGGTGGGAACATGTGCCTGGAGACTGTGGAAGTGAGCGAGGTTCTCAATGAATACTTCTCTTCTGTATTCACAAATGAGAGGGAAATTGATGACGGTGAAGACAATATGAGGGAGCTTGATGTTCTGGAGTATGCTGATATTAGGGGAGAGGAGCTGTTGTAGTTGATTAAATACATTCAGACGGATAAGTCACAGGAGCCTAAAAGAATATTCCCCAGGCTGCTTCACGAGGGGAGAGAAGAGATTGTTGATCACCTGGGTAGAATCGTTATGTCCGCGCTGTCCAAGGGAATGGTTCGGCAGGAAGGGAGGGGGGCACATTTTTCACTCCTGTTCAAATAAGTAGGTAGGGATAGTCCGGATAATTATAACCCAGTGAGCCTTCCGTCAGTGGTGGAAAAGCTGTTGGAAAAGATTCGAAGGGATAACACCAATGGGCATTTAGAGATCATGGTCTGAACAGGGACAGTCATCAAGGCTTTGTGAAGTGCAGATCGTGTCTAACAATCCTGATAGAATCCTTTGAGGAGGTGAACAGGCATACAGATGAGGGTAGAGCAGAGAATGTGATATACATGGAATTGAGTGAGGCATTTGACAAAGTTCCACACGGTGGAGCTTATTTTGAAATTCAGAAGGCATGGGATCCAGGGAAGCTTGGCCAGTTGTATTCACAATTGGCTTGCCTGGAGAAAGCAGAGTATCGTGGTGGAGGGAACACATTCGGATTGGAGGTCCGTGACTAGCGGTGTTCCTCAAGGATCGGTTTTTCGAGATTTTTATGAACGACATGGATTGGGGGGTAGAATTGTGGGTGGTAAGATTGGAGGTGACACAAAGGTTGGTGGTCTTGTGGATAGTGTTAAGGATTGTCGATGATGGCAGAGAGAATTTGATGGGATGCAGAAGTGGGCTGAAATGTGGCAGGTGGAGTTCAACCCGGAATGGTTTGAGGTGGTACACTTTGGAAGGGCAAACTCCAAGTCAGAGTGCAGAGTAAATGGTAGGATACTGGGTAGTGTGGTGGAGCAGAGGGAACTGGGGGTACGTGTCCACAGATCCCTGAAATTTCTACAAGACGGAAACACCCCAAACCGTGATACAAACACGGCCTTTACCGTAGCACAATCAGGTCTCATGCTGACACCGACACGCCATTCGCTGTCACGTCAACAATGATGTTACAGTTGCACAGTCACGACGTTCAATGAGATGCAGATGCACTCCTAACCGCGACACTGACACGACCATCGCTGTGACCCACATGTAGCTGTCACACTGACCGCAACATCCCCTCACTGTAATATTGACATGCCCCTCACCGTCTCACTGATAAATTTCTCACGCGACACCGAAAGACACCTCACGGTGACACCGACACGCTCTTCACCGTGACACTGAGGTACCGTACACCGTGACACCTTCACGGATCTCAGAGCGATCCGCTCTGCACCGCATCGTGACAAAGACTCACACGCCACTGTATCACCTCTTACTGAGACAGGATCACCCCTCAATATAACGCCGATGCATTGCTCACTGAGGCAATTACCCACACCTCACTCTGACACAGGCAAACCCCTTAACAAATACCGAGAGCTAAATTCACACTGAACACAGTGACATCGACGTACAACTCTTCATTGCACCGACACACACCTCAGCGTGTCACTCTCACACACACCGTGGCCATGACATGTCTCTCACTTTGTTCCTGACATAACCTTCTCTTTGCGACCAGCACACACCTCACCATGACACCTGGAAACGTCATTGTCAATTCCCGCCGGGGCATTGAAACTCCTATCACACTGACACCGACAGGCTCTTCACAGCAACTCGGACATGCCGCGCACGACACTGACGCAGACCCCCACGGTAACAACAACACCTTCACCGGGACATTGATATACCCGTCAGAGTAACACAAACACGCCCCTCAAGGTGGCGCCGTTTCCTCTCACTGTACCACGAGCACATCCTTCACTGTGACACCCTTCACCGTGACACTGACACAACACTCTCTGTGACCTGTTCTGTAGCGTGACGCTGACTCACGTGTCACTGTAAACTCTTAACATTCTTTACCATCTCTCTCAGTGTCACAGATTCGTCAGTCGAACGAAAGATGTCACCGGAACTCTAATCTGCCCGATCGTAAAGGAATGCAGAGCGATCTCCGTCACCGGTTCACCGAGATGGAAACGAAGTTCAGATCTGTCAACGAAACCAAGGCTCGAATCTGTGAATTGTTGACCAGCAGAAGAGGTGAGGCATCATCCCCCTCTTTCACCCGCTCCTCGTCACATGGCAGGCATGGAGAGAGGAAGCGTCACTCTGTGCTTGACATTGGGAGTGTGTGTGAAGAGATGGTATGGAGGGTGATACTCCCTGTGTTTGTCCCGGTGAGTGTGTGATGGGGCTGCGTGGAGGAACTTTCACTCTATCACTGAATCCAGTAGAGTGTGATGGGACGTTGCGATGTGGATCCACTCTGTGTCAGACCACGGGATTGTGAGACGTAACATTACAGTTTCGCTCTGTATCTGACTCGAGGATTCTGTGATCGATCGGTATGGTGCCAGCTACACTCTGTGTCTGACAGCGGGATCGTCTAATGGGAAGTGCTCAGAGAGATTCACCCCAAGTCTGAACTCTGAAGGGTGTACTGGGACCGTGCACACAGAGTTTCTCTCTGTGTGACGGGACGGTACAGAGGGGGATTCACTCTGTGTCTGACACCGGGAGTGAGTGATGGGATGGTGTGGAGGGAGATTCACTCTGTGTCTGACTCCGGGTGTGTGTGATAGGACAGTGCAGAGGAAGGTTCACTCTGTGTCTGCCTCGTAGAGGGGGTAATGGGATCGTACTGAGAGAGAGCGTTTGTGTCTCACTCGAAGAGTTTATGATTGGACAGTGCAGAGGAACCTTCATTCTATGTGACACCGGATTCTGTCATTGGATGTTGCGGAGGGAGTCTGACCACGTGAGTGAACTTCACTTTGTGTGTGAACACAGGGAGGTGTTGTGAGACGGTACAGAGAGAGCTTCATTCTGCGACTCGCCAGAGAGTGCAATGTGACGTAAGGAGGGGGACTCGTGTTAGACTTGAAGTGTGTGATAAGACCGTGAGGTGGCAGCTTCCCTCAGTGTCTGACAGTCTGCTCTGTGGTGTGTTTGGAAGCTGTAGAGGGAGAATCACTCTCCATCTGACATATGCCGTGTGTGCAGAGGGAGTTTCTTTCTGTGTCTTACCGATGAAGTGTGTGGTGGGGCCGTGGAGACGGAGAGATTCACATTGTGCCTGGCAAGGCTGTGTGTGTGATTGGACTCTGTGGAGGGATATAAATTTTACCGGCTGACACAGAGATTGTGTGAGGGGTGGTGCGGAGGGAAATTCACACTGTGTCTGACCCCGGTAGTGTGATGTGACGGTGTGGAGGGAGATTCACTCAGTGTCCGAACCCAGGAGTGTGTGATGGGACGGTGTGGAGGGAGCTGCACTCTGTGTCTGACCGCAGGAGTGTGTGATGTGACTGTGTGGAGGGATATTTGCTCTGTGTCTGACCCAGGAGTATGTGATGGGATAGTGCGGAGGAAGATTCACTCTCTGTCTGTCCGCAAGAGCGTATCATTTGACAATGAGCAGCCTGCAGTCTGAAACCATGTGTGTCCGATGGGGCCGGAGAGAGAGAGAGAGCTTCACTGTTTGTGTCTGACCCCGGGGGTGTGCAATGGAAGAGTGCGGAGGGAGATTCACTCTGTGTCCGGCCCAGAGGCTGCGTGACGAGGCGCAGTGGAGTGACCTTCACTGCCTGTTTGTGGTCGGTGATGGGACGGTGTGGAGGAAGCATCGCTCTGTTTCTGACACACCGAGTGAGTGATGGGACGGTGTGGAGGAAGCATCGGTCTGTTTCTGACACACCGAGTGAGTGATGGGACGGTGTTGAGCGAGCATCGATTTGTGAGTGTTTCAGCGTTGGGGTCGAGGTAGCTTCAATCGGTACCTGACGGCAGATTCTGTGTCTCTCCCCGGGCGTGTGCGATAAGACAGAGTGGTACGGAATTCACTCTGTGTCTTGACACCGGAAGTGCGTGATGGATGGTTTGGTGGGAACTTCACTACGCCTGATCCTTGTAACTTGTCCGATAGTACGGTGTTGGTGGAGATTCATTCTGTGCCTGACCTCAGTTGTGCGTGATGGGACCGCATGGAAGGAAATTTACTCTGTGTGTCACCGTTCCTTGTTCCTGATTTTCAGAGCAAACGTGTTCCGAGGACTTGGTCACAAATAAAGACCGGTGTTATTACGTCTCCACGTTTGAAACATCTTTCCGCCAAGCGATTCAAGAATGTTCAAACCGTGATTCAAGGCTGCTGGAAGTCAATACAAGGGATGAAGCGGTATGTGTCACAGCAGGGGAAGATCCCACAGTAACACAGGAATCATCACATACCAGCGGGGTCAAATACAGAGTGAATCTCCCTCCACACCGTCCCATCACACTCTCTCGGGGTCAGACACTGAGTGAATGTCCCTCCACACCGTCCCATCGCACTCTCCCGGGATCAGGCACAGAGTGAATTTCCTTCCACACCGTCCCATCACACACACCCGGGGTCAGACATAGAGTGAATCTCCCTCCACACCGTCCCATCACACACTCCCGGGGTCAGACACTGATTGATGCTCCCTCCACACCGTCCAATCACACACTCCCGGGGTCAGACACAGAGTGATGCTCCCTCCACACCGTCCAATCACACACTCCCGGGGTCAGACACAGAGTGATGCTCCCTCCACACCGTCCCATCGCACTCTCCCGGGATCAGACACAGAGTGAATTTCCCTCCACACCGTCCCATCACCCACTCCCGGGGTCAGACTCAGAGTGAATCTCCCTCCACACCGTCCCAACACACACTCCCTGGGTCAGACTCGGAGTGACTCTCCCTGCACACCGTCCCAACACACACTCCCGGGGTCAGACTCGGAGTGACTCTCCCGGCACACCTGCCCATCACACTCTCCCGCTCAGATTCAGAGTGAATCAACCATAACAGATTCCTGTTGAAATCAACGGACAGAAGCTACGTAGATAATTTTCAATTTTGGCATTAATGAAATAACTTTATTTTTCCAGAGCTTTGTATCACACAGAGTTTTGTATCTGACTTATGCATACTGGATTGGAAAATGCGAAGCCGGGTGAGATTTGGACTGATCTCTGGGGTGGGGGATGGGGTTTGTTTACTGAATGAAGTGGTTTTGTGGGAACAGGGCGGGGCTTTGGGATTTGTTTGTAGCCTGACGTAGGTATAGGATTGTGTGATTCATTGGGGAGGGATGGTACAATGGGAACATTTTGGGGCCGACACCTGTCTGCAGGGGAAGGACAGGACAGTGGGAATATTTCGGAAACTGTCAAGTTGCCGTGTGGAGAGATCAGTACACAGGGATTATTCTGGTCCTGACGCATGTCACTGAAGAGAGCGCGGTGCAGTGGGGTTATTTTGAAGATATTCGCCGGGCTGTGATAAGAGCGAGCAACAGTGTGATTAGTTTAGTGAGTGACTTAGATTTGCGGGGCGGTAGAAGGAAAACTGGATCAGTTTGGAGACCGATACAGGGCGGTGGTACATAATGGGTTAACGGGATTAGTTTGCGAACTGACGCAAGGATGTGGGAGAGAGGGTGCCAGTGTTATAAGCCCGGAGGTGGACCAGAGGCTGAGGGGAGAGCGCGGTGTAGTGGGATATGTTAGGAGACAGACAGGAAGCTCTTGGTAGAGGGAGGGGCAACGGGATTAATCTGGGTCCGGCACAGAGTGCAACAGTGGGATTCATTTCTGGACAGACATAGGTCTGTGCGGAGACGGTGGGATAGTGGGCTTTGTTCGGGGACTCAGATCAGAATGGAGAGAAGCGGGTGGACCCTTTCGATTCGTACGGGGACTGACGGAGGACTGGTGTGAGGAAGCGGTTCGGTGGGATTAGATGGGGTAACAAAGGGCTGTCGGGAGACGTTGGAACTGGGTATTTGTCTGTGTACTGGCACGGGGCGCTGGGGAGAGAGGGGTTGAATGGGATGAGTTGGAGACTGACACAGGCTGCTAGGAGAGAGTGAATTCATTGGACGATCTTGGGGTCGGTCTCGGCTCGTGTTCTCTGCTGGAGCTGCTTTGTCTCTGTTGAAATTGTTTAACCCTCTTGGACAGGAATGTGAGCTTGGCCCTCCTGTACAATGAGTCCCCGGGGACGTCCGTCTGCATAGACTGCGAGTCGTACGTAGGAGATCGCCCTTGCGATCGTGATCACCGTTTCATCTGCGAGAAGTCGGCACCTTTGTTCCCGGATATTCCTGAAAAGATCCAGGGTCTCTGTCAACAGCCAGTGGAGTCGACATGAATCAAGTGACTACCCCCATTTTCTCCTCCTTCTCTCTCCTTCACTTTCACTCCTAAATCCTTTCAAGTTCGCTCCTCACCCTCTCAACCCCTTCCTCCTACTCCATCTGCTCCTCTTGTCGCCATCATATTCTCCCCACCAGACACCGACATCGTCCTCTTCGTTCTTGCCATTCCTCCCCGTCCCGTTCTTCCCCGCTCCCTCTCCCTTTCTCTCTGCCCTAGCCTCCCCTTCTTTCCCCGCACTTTCTCTGCACCCTCTGCCCACCTCTTACACCTCTCTGCCCCTTCCTCCTACTCCATCTCATCCTCTTGTCGCCATCATATTCTCCCCACCAGACACCGACATCGTCCTCCGATCCTGCCATTCCTCCCCGTCCCGCTCTTCCCCGCTCACCTTTCTCTCTGCCCTCATCTCCCCTTATTTCCCCGACCTTTCTCCGCCCGCACTTTCTCTGCGCACTCTGCCCACCTCTGACCTCTCTCCCCTTCCCTCCACCAGGCACTCTGTATCTCCCCTCCCCGTTCACTCTGAACCCTCCGTCTCCCTGATCTCTCACTCTCTCTCTCTCTTTCTGTTTTCCCCTCACTCTCACCTCAATCCTGTGCGGTCTGGATCTCGACAACCCAACCCTGGGTGAAAGTCTGTGCGCATTCCCTCTGTCTGTGTTCCTCTCGAGTTTATGGAACTCTGTAAGGTTATAACTACGCTCCAGGGAATACAGTCCCAACACTCCTTCCCTCCCACCACAACTCAGTGCTCCGAGTTTCGGCAATATCCCCGTAGAATTCCCTGTACAATATATCGAGTTCAATGGCATTTTTCCTGAAGCAGGGCGGCCTCACCGACGTCTTGTCCCACGGCAACGTGACCTCCCGACTCCTGTACTCAGTGTGACTGGTGAAGACCAGCGGGGCAATTGTCCTGTCCACCCTATCGGATGTTTTCCACAGGAATCTCTATTTCAATTATTATCTGAATCTTATAAGTCCCGAAATTTGTTCTTTTGAAGCATCAGTACGGTGCAAAGATGTACAATTAATGTAAATTACAAATATTAATAAACACCGCAAAAATGTCGAGTTCTTGCTGATGCATTGAATGATGTGAGGGCGCAGGGGAAGAAGCTATTCCTGAATCGCTGTGTGTGGGTGTTCTGTCTCCCAGACCTGTAAAATAATCCTCCAGTAATACGAATCCCAATCCCGTTATAATTCCCGTAAGCCCTCTCTAACGTCTCACATCCCCTGTGAGATAAGCGATCGAGACTTGCTCACAAAACTCCAAATGTGACCTCAACAGTGACGTATTAAACTTGAGAATGACGTCAATGCTTTTACGTCCCAGTCCTCTCGAAATGAATGCTATCATCGCATTTGCCTTCCTCACTGCCGGCTCAAGCTGCAGGTTAAACTTCTGGGAAAGTTGCACGAAGTCTCCCAAATCCCTCTGCACCGCAGATTGTTTTTAACCCTTACACACTGTGCCGGGCATGTTTGACCCGTTTTGACATTTGACAACAGTAAATACACCCTGAAGTTTTATACTTCTGCAGGTGCTACAGATGTTTGCACATTGAGGCTGCGCCGGATCGAATTTGACCCGCAAATATTGAAGCGTATTTTGGATCTCTGAAAAATTAATTAAATATTAATCACTCATTTATTAACGTCAAATCGGCTATTCATACATACTAAATAGATCTGCGGTTCAAACTTTTGTGCAATCACTTTTTATGAGGGGATTTTTGGGCCGGCTGAATATTGACCCAGACCATTCTGTGAAGATATAGAATATGAACAGGTAGCCTGGGTTAAAAAAATCCCTCCCTTCTGAAAATATTGTGCGATTTTATGTCTTTTCAAAATAAAAAAAAAAAAATATGCCCATTCGATTCCCGGCACTGTATTCAATCTGCCGCGTATTTTCCCATTCTTCTGATCTCTGAGCGCTTCTGCAGCCCCAGCCCCCCTGCTTCCTCAGCACAACCTGTCAGTCGGTAACGTTGCTACCGACTGTGGTTTCCGGATGAGGGAGTCTATCATCCCGTTGCAGCGGGACGGATCCCAGCCCGGGATATGGAGTCGGTGATTAAAACTGGGAGCACGTGCACGATGAATAATCCACATCCTGTCACGCGCACTTACAGTATCCGGGACAGAATTCCAGAGAACTGGAATGGCGGAGACAACTGGGGATTGCTGAGAGGGGAGAGTGGAGGGGTTTAGATCTGCTATTGACTTGAGTAGTGTGTGGTGCGATTGTGCGGGTTTTGAGCTGGGGAGTGGCAGTTGAACTAAACAATATATGAACGGTGAGAGTGTGAAGGAATGGGGAACAGGGAATTTACTCTGTGTCTGTACCAGAAAGTATGTGATGGGATAGTGTCGACGTAGCATCACGTGTTTTATCACAGGGGTCTGCCATGGGACGGTGTGGAGGGAACTGCATTCTGTGTCTGCTCCGGAAAGTGTGTAATGGGACGGTGTGGAGGGATCTTCACACTGTGTTGCATCCCGGGAGTGTGTTTTAGCACGGCGTGCAGGGAGACGCACTTTGTGTCTGACCCCAACAGTGTGTGACGGGACAGTGTGGAGGGACATTCAGTCTCTCTCTGTCTCCAGAAGTGCGCTATACGACTGTGAGTGGGAGCTTCACTCCTTATCCAAAAATTTGGGACAGCGCGGAGGGAGCTTCACTCCTTGTCTGACCCGGAACTTGTGTGATGTAATGTTGGTGAGGGAGCTTCACTCAGCGTCTGACTCCGGTTGTGTATGATGTGATGGTATGGGTAAGTCTAGCTCTGTGTCTGACTAACGGTGTCAGAGACTCATATATATTTCCCCTTGGGACACCTCCAATCAGAGTTCGGGTGCAAGGAAATGTCTACATTATAAATCAGTGCAACGCGCTTATTTGACCAACAACCGATCCGCAAGGCGGGTTCATCAGCAAGAGAAAACGAAGATAGAAACATAGGAGCATGGAAAACCTACAGCTCAATGCAGGCCCTTCGGCCCACAACGTTGTGCCGAACACGTCCTCACCTTAGAAATTACTAGGCTTACCAATAGCCCTCTATTTTTCTAAGCCCCATGTACCTATCCGAAAGGCTATTAAAAGACCCTATCGAATTCGCCTCCACCACCGTTGCCGGCAGCCCATTCCACGCACTCACCCCATTCTGAGTAAAAAACTTACCCCTGACATCTCCTCTGTACCTACTCCCCATCACCTTAAACCTGTGTCCTCTTGTTGCAACCATTCAGCCCTGGGAAAAAGTGATGACAAAGCCATGAGATACAAGGTAATTATGGAAAAGGTTATTTTTCACCTCATGATTAGTTTCTAAATTGACACCAACTTCAAAGGAGATTAGGTCGGCAAGTTTTTTATTCACACAGAAACTAATGGAAGCTTGGACTGTATTACCAGAGACGGTGGTGAGGCAGATCGATAGAGGCGTTTCGCTGGCTCTTTGACAGACAAGTGGATATACAGGGAATTTATAGAGATGGACCTGTGACGGCAGATGTGATTTAGGTTAATTGGTATATCACAACATTGCGGGCCGAAGGGTCTCAACTATTCGGTAATTTACGTTCACTGCTCTGCAGGAGGTTCAGGGAGAGTTTTGAACTCATGGGATGGAAAACGCATGGGGCGGGGTAGATGCAGGAATATGACGCTGCATTGCGAAACTAAGGGAACGACCTCTCGACATAGGCAGTGAAAGAGCCACACAGCCCTCACTACAACACAGACACCCGCCCCTCTCACCGTGACACCGACACAGCACTCAACGGGACACGAACTCAACGCCCAACGTTACCGACACACCGTCACGCCCTTCACGGTAGCAGGGCACAATCCCCCCGTATGCATAATCCCCTCGCTCTCCAGCACTACTCCTGTCTCCGTCACAGACTGCATCCTTTACAGTACTCCCGTTCAGGTCACATTCCCTCCCTTTCAAGCTGCCCCGTCTTTGTGACACGCTCCCTCTCGGCACACATCACCGTCTTGGTTCAACTCCTGTCTTCCCACCGCCACAACCCGTCTCGGTGCCCCGCTGGATCCCTGAAATGTGCAGTGAGATTGGTCTGGAGAATGACACGGGGCCGTGAAGAGAGAGGGAGAGCGATGCACTGGGAAATGTTCGAAAAAAAATCCCGGAGTTGTCTGCTGTATCTATTTTGCTTCTGTTCAGATTGTTCAACACTTTTGATAGGAAATATCGTGTACAAGATGATCTCTGGAAAGTCCGAATGCAGTGAATGCAAATCGTCCAGGAAGAGCTCCTCCTGTTGTCGTGATAAACACAATTTCATCTGCGAGACGGTGGAGCGGTAGTGTCCCTGAGGGGGCTGTCTGAGTCTACATCTCTCTGCAGAGTCTGGCCACCCAAGGCGTTGACGACTCCACATCAGGCGGTGATGCGACTGGACAGAGCGCCCCCGAGCGGACATCCATTGAAATTTGCTCGTGTACAATGTGAGACCAAATTGTATCCAACTCATGACATGGCAATACTGTACCTTCTTCCTGACACATTTCCTCTCTGCACACATTACTGTCTCCGTTATCTCCTGTCTTCCCACCACCACAGCCCGTCTCGGTGCCCCGATGTATCCCCTGAGATTAGTCTGGATAATGACGCGGGGTCGTGGAGAGTGATCGGTGTAGTGAGAATAGTTTGGAGACTGACGTGGGGCTGCCTGGAGATCGCAGTATATTGAGATTAGTTTAGAGACCGACACGGGCTGTGGAGAGAGTGGAGTAGTGGGAATATGTCCAAAAAAACTCTTGTGGTTGCCAACTGGATCTATTTTGCTTCGGTTGAGATTGTCTAACACTGCTTAATAGGAAAGTGGCCTCTAATGTTGTCTACAAGAGGCACTCTGGAAAGTTCGAATGCAGAGTGCAAATCGACCATGAAGATTTCGTCTTGCAATCGTGATAAACACCGTTTCAACTACGAGACGGAGGGAGCGGTGTTGCCCTTGAAGGGACCGGCTGAGTCTACATCCCTCTGAAGTCCCTGGCCACCCTGGGCGTCGTCGACTCCACACCAGGCGGTGATGCGACTGGTCAGAGCGCCCCCCAGCGGACATCCATAGAAATTTACGCGCGTTCAATGAGAGACCAAATCGTCACATACTCCTGACGTCACAATAACTTCTGTGTCCAGGGAGTTATGGATGGTGTCAACCCAAGTGCGGAGTCAGGTCTGGAAATAACTCAGAGTTAGGCTCAAAATAAACGACGGCAGTAACTGCATCCGAAGTGTCAATCACAACCCACAGTGCCAGAAATAGATCTTCGACGGTTGAGCACTGAGTGCTCAGCACAATCCATTTAATTACAGACATTCCAGGAAGGATTGTGATAGGCAGAAATTTGCATTCCGAGTCTTAAAGTGGAAATGTCAGGGATACACACTCCAAACGAGGCCTCAGAAGAGCCTGAAAATTAAATCCTTGCCCGGGAAATGAATGCGAAACTTTTGTTAGCCTTCCTCTCTGCCGAGACCTTGTCCACTCCAGCCTGTTGGTGTCAAAGGTTTTCAATGCCCTACTAGAAACACATTCGGAACCCGATGCCTTGCGAGGGTTCACCCACCTGAAGGATGATTCTTACATCGGCCGAGAAAATAGAGGTTACAGAAGAGAAGTGGGCGAGCAGAGCCGAACATGATGCCCCTCTCTAACGTCTTTTTTCAAATGCAACGTGACTTTCCAACTCGTGTAGTTACTCAACTGCAACCCCCTTCGTCTCCGTCATCTCCTCCCCGCCCGACATCAGAACCGGTCCCCTCCAATAAAATCCTCCCCGACTCCATGACTCCTCCCTCCTGTGCACCGCTACACACCTCAGTTGTTCCTACTTCTCCTCCTCAACCCCGCCCCGTCTCTGTCAGTCCCTCCCTCTTCCCCACTCTCGGTTCCAGTCACTCTGTCCCTTCCAATTACCATTGCCCATCTCCATGAGCACTTCGCTCTTCTACACACCGTCAGTCTCTGTCACCACCAGCAGTGACAGCACCCTATCCTGTCTCCATCAGCCCCTTTCTCCCCTACGACTCCCCTCGTCGCCAACCCCATTCCCCGTCGACCAACCTCGCCACAGTCAGACAGGACATCCTCAACGTCACCACCCTCCCCCGTTGTATTCATACCTTCCCTTCCACACACCTCGTCTCCATTACTGTTTTATCCCCTACACCTTACGCCGTCTCTGTTATCCCCCCTTCCCCAACTCCTCTCGCCGTCTCTCTGAAACGCTGCGTCCCCTACAGCCTTGCAGGTTTCCGTCATCCCGCTGCATCCTCTACCCCGCTCCCTTTCTGTGTTAATGTGGAATTGTGGGGAAGAGGGAGATGTGACGTCTGGTGTTACATCAGCACACCCCCACACCCTACACCCGATGTCGATTTCCCCTACCTTCATTTCCATCACCGCAATCATTTTTACACACCCCGACTCCATCAGCCCTCCGTCTCCCGCACTCTTTGCCGTCTCCGTTATCTCCTCCTTCACCATCTCCTCTTCCCGTCCACCTGACCCGTTCAATCCTCTACACTCTCCACGGTTCCATCAACCCTCTCACTCCTCTACACCCCTCCCCCCGTTCATCTGGAAATCTGGGGAGGAAGGGGGAGAGGTGACGTCTGGTGTTACAATACCCAACCCCCTCTTCCGGATGTCGATCTCTCGGTTCTGATCCTGTTCACGGTTCTGTGTAGACAGGCCGGACTTGCGGTACCACACCATTTTCTGCCAGTGACCACTATCTCAACACCACGTCCCTACCCACTACCCGTCAACCTCTCCCACTTCTCTGCTCTTCCCTGCTCACCATCTGAACACGAACACACGCACAGTCTCCGAGACAGACACACAATGAAGGACTACTGGAACGGCGGAGTGCTGGGGGTGGGGAGAGGAAAGCAGCTTCTGACCCTCGGAGTATGTGAAAGGACCGGGGGGAGGGAGCTTCAATCTGTGCCTGATCCCGCGTCGGGGTGTTGGGACGGTGTGGGGTGAATTTCATTCATTGTTTGAATTTCTATATCCGTGTAATTAACAGGAGCAGAGCGGACATAACTCGGAATAAAGGAGTGGGCAATCGCAGCGGACATTGTTCAAGTAATCAGTGTCCGAGTGAAAGGTAGAGGGCTGATCAATTTGATGCTGTACGGATGAGAGAGGCATAAAACTGTTGCTAGATTTGTTTTCAATTTATTAATTGTTTCGTTTATAATTGCAGTTAGAAAGAGCAGTGAGCATTCCTGCAGGAGAGTGGACTGCTTTCCTTACGGGTTGTGGGAGGGCATGGAGACCGCCAGAGTCCCTGACAACTTCACCTGTAAGAAAGTCATCCAGCTGCACCTTCTATCACTGTGCGTAACAGCGTTGGAACTAGAACTGGACGAACTCGGGATCATTCAGGAAGCTGAGCGGGTGATAGGGCGGGTATATAGAGAAGTACTTACACTCAAGGTGGAGGATACAGGAATCTGGGTGACAGACAGGAAGGTGAAAGGGGTTAAACAGCTATAACCATTGCAGAGAACCCTTGTGGCCAACCTGCTCAATAACCGATAACCCACGTTGGATAGTTCTGGATGGGAGGAGAGAGGTGCAAATGACCAAGCAGGGGAATGTCTCACCGGTCAGGTCTCTGGCACTGACTATGATTCTGTGACTCTGCAGGGAGGCGGGTGAAATCTGACGAGCTGTGTCGATAGGGTTGTCTTTGTTGGGGGAACGGAAAAGTGGTACTGTGGATGAGAAACACATTCCTCGATGGTATGCGGTCCCCAAAATACAAGATTGTCGCTGGAATGGAGGAGCATTCCTTATGAGGTTGAATGAACTCGATCTTTTCTCCTTGGAGCGACGGAGAATGAGCGGTGAACAGACAGATGTGTACAAGATAATGAGAGGAATTTATCGTGTGGACAGTCAGACCCCTTTCGCCAAGGCTAAAATGACTAGCACAAAAGCGCATTGACTTATGGTGCTTGGAAGTATGTACAGAGGAGTTGTCAGGGTAGGTTTTTTTTACGTTGTGTGGTGTGTGCGTGGAATGGGCTGCCGGCGGCGGTGGTGGGGGCGGATACGATAGGGGCTTTTGACAGACTCCAGGCTGGCTGCATGGAGCTTGTAAAAATAGAGGTCTATGGGTAAACCCTAGGTCGTTCTAAGTTAGGGACATGTTCGGCACCGATTTCCGGGCCTAAGGGTCTGAATTGTGCTGCAGATTCTTCTATATTTCTATGTTGCCTATGTTATAGTCACCAGTATATAGGAACGAAGAGTGAGCCGTTTCTGCAAACTTATGTATGTGCAGGTGCGGCCAAAATTAAAAATAACTTTTAGTTTAACATGAGGTTTGGAATGAGAACTTCAGATATGTGTATCACTAGATTCTCTTCCACTGAAGGTGCGAACTCTGCAGACGGAACGGTTTCATTTTATTTCAATAATTTCAATTTATATTTCATTGTACTTCCATCACACAGGACTGCCCATGGATTCAGCCAGGAGGCGGATACAATAGGGTCTTTTCAGAGACTCCAGTCTGGTTGAATGGGGCTTGCAAAAATAGAGGTCTATGGGTAAACAAAAGACACAGAATGCTGGTGGAACACAGCAGGCCAGGCAACATCGATAAGGAGAAGCACTGTCGACGTTTCGAGCCGAGACCTTTCGCCAGGACTAACTGAAAGCGAAGATAGTCAGAGATTTGAAAGCAGTGGGGGGAGTGGGAAATGAGAAGACTGGAGGGGGTGGGATGACGCCAAGAGCTGGAAAGGTGATTGGAGAAAGTGATACAGAGCTGGAGAAGGGAAAGGATCATGGGACGGGAGGCCTCGGGAGAAAGAAAGGGCAGGGGGGCACAAGATGAAGATAGAGAACAGGCAAACAACTAAATATGTCAGGGATGGGGTAAGAAGGGGAGAAGGGGCATTAACGGAAGTTAGAGGTCAATGTTCATGCCATCAGGTTGGAGGCTACCCAGCCTGTATATAAGGTTTTGTTCCTCCAACCTGAGGTTGCATTCATTTGGACAGTAGAGGAGGCCATGGATAGACATATCAGAGTGGGAATGGGACGTGGAACTAAGATGTGTGACCACAGGGAGATCCTGCTTTCTCTGGCGGACCGAGGTTAGGTGTTCAGCGAAACGGTCTTCCATTCTGCGCCGGGTCTCAACGACATATAGAAGACCACACAGGGAGCACCCGACGCAGTATACCACACCAGACGACTCACAGGTGAAGTGATGTCTCACCTGGAAGTTAGTCCTGATGAAGAGTCTCGACCCCAAACGTCGACAGTGTTTCTCCCTATAGATGCTGCCTGGCCTACTGTGTTCCACCAGCATTTTGTGAGTGTTGCTTGAATTTCCAGCATCTGCAGCTTTCCTCGTGTTTGGTCTAAGTTAGGGACATGTTCGGCACAGACATATGTTGCCTATGTTATAGACACCAGCATATAGGAACGAAGAGGGAGCCGTTTCTGCAAACTTATGTATGTGTAGGTGTGACCAAAAAGAATAAGAACTTTGAGTTTAACACTAGGGTTGGAATGAGATCTTCAGACATGTGTATCACTAGATTCTCTTCCACTGAAGGTGCGAACTCTACAGACGGAACGGTTTCATTTCATTTCAATTGAAGTTTCATTGTAATTTCAACACAGAGAACTGCCCATGAATACAGCCAGGATCTGCTGTTAATTGCAATGCCAACAGTCCCACATGGCATAAAGCACACACAATATGTATAGAATGGAAAGATAGCAAGCATATGTAGGATATCAAGAAAACACATTATGTACACGCGCGCGCGCGCGCGCACACACACACACACACACACACACACACACACACACACACACACACACACACACACACACACACACACACACACACACACACACATTCATGCAGCTTGAAGCCCCTGGGCACTTTGAATACACGGTAATCTACAATTGTTCACAAAGAGATTGTCTTCTGCCGAGCGAACACTGGGGGGCATCTCAGACTCCTGCCTGGATACAGCGCCTCACCGGATCCATCTTGCGCAGCTCCTTCATTTACTCTCCGATGAGCAACCCTCTCACTTTACACCGATCTTTATTGGAACTAATATACCATCGGTAAGGTTTGCCATTAAAAATGCAGAGTGGTGAAATAAAATAGAGTTGCAGGGACATATAAACAAAAACGCCTTTGCAGATAACTGAGTGGTTGTTGAGTCAGATGTTGTTAAGGCCTCCGACAAAGTCAAGTATCAAAACGTTGAGCCTGCTGGGACTCTGTGGTGAACTATTTGCCTGTCTGGACAAGCCCCCTTCTGACTGCTCCTGTGGCTCCTCCCACAGGCCCCTGTATAAAGGTGATTCAGGTCTAATGCTCTGCCTCATTCTCCAGGATGTAATATGATGGTCACTCACTGCTGGTTCCTTCTTCAGTCAATAAATGCCGATATATCGCCTTACGTCGCAGTGTGAGTTATTGATGGTGCAATAATTTTATTGACTGAAAGTTTTAAAGCATGGAAACCGTTTTACGTCCGGAAAGGTTGGATTTGGACCCTCAAGATCCTGACGCAGCTCTCGCTTTTGAACACTGGCTTGCATGCTTCCAATCATACTTGGCGGAGCTTCCTGCGACTGACCCTGCCGTTATGTACAGAATTCTCCTCTCGAGGGTCACTCCAAAAGTTTATTCCATTATCCGGGACCTGCCGACATACGAAGGGGCACTGGACGCCCTCAAAAGACAGTACCTGCGGCCGGTGAACACCGTCTACGCAAGACATCGTTCAGCTACCCGGCGACAGCGGCCTGGAGAATCGAGCGCGGAGTTTCTCCGAGCACTACAGACACTCGTCCGAGCTTGTGACTGCAAGACGCTCGCGGCAGAACAACATGCGGAGCTGCTGGTGCGTGACGCCTTTGTGACGGGACTGAGGTCAGTGTACGTGCGCCAGCGACTGCTGGAACACTCCGATCTTACCTTACGCTCGGCGATCGAGACGGCGAACGCTCTGGAAGCTGCGCTGCACTACGCCGACGCTGTCCAGTCGCGCGATTCCCCGCCGGTTCCGTGGACGCATCCGACCCCGCCACCGCCGGCTCCCGCGAGCGAAATCGCCGCTGCCAGTGCGATTCCACCAGCTCCCCGAACCCGACCATGGCGGTGGCCCGTCAGAAGCCTGTGCTTTGTTATTTCTGCGGCCACAAAAAGCACCCCCGAAAACGCTGTCCAGCGGGGGAAGCGACCTTCTCCAGCTGCGGAAAGCGGGGCCATTTCGCCGAGGTCTGTACGTCTAAACTGCGAGCGGAGTGCAGCGCTGCTGGTGAGACGTGGGGGCCGCCATCTTGCATGCCCGGATGTGGGCGGCCATCTTTGTCGGCGTCAGCATGCCCCGCCGCCGACACTCGGATGCTTACCGGGTACCCCGGATGTGGCGGCCATCTTTGTCGGCGTCAGCACGCCCCGCCCCCGACCATCCGATGCTTACCGGGTACCCCGGATGTGGGCGGCCATCATTGTCCGCGTCAACACGCCCCGCCCCCGACCTTCCGATGCTTACCGGGTACCCCGGATGTGGGCGGCCATCTTTGTCCGCGTCAACACGCCCCGCCCCCGAGCTTCCGATGCTTACCGGGTACCCCGGTTGTGGGCGGCCATCTTTGTCGGCCTCAGCATGCCCCGCCGCCGACACTCGGATGCTTACCGGGTACCCCGAATGTGGGCGGCCATCTTTGTCGGCGTCAGCATGCCCCGCACCCGACCCTCCGATGCTTACTGGGTACCCCGGATGTGGGCGGCCATCTTTGTCGGCGTCAGCATGCCCCGCCCCCGACCCTCCAATGCTGACCGGGTACCCCGACGGCCACTGTGACCCTCGACCAAAGCGCCCCACACCAGCTTGCAAAGTCAATGATGGACATCCGGGTGGAGGGGCACAGGACTAGATGCCTGTTTGACACGGGCAGCACTAAGAGTTTTATTCACCCGGACACAGTGCAACGCTGCGGACTCGCAACACGGCCAGTAAGTCAGAAGATCCATTTGGCTTCTGGGTCGCGTTCCACAGACATCCGGGCGGGTTGTGTAGCGACATTGGTGGTGCAAGGCACAGCATATCGGAACTTTGCGCTGCTGGTCATGCCTAATCTGTGCGCACCTGTGCTATTGGGGCTGGACTTCCAGAGCCATCTTGAAAGTGTGACTGTGGTATATGACGGGCCCCTCCCACCACTCACTGTCCGGAATCCTCAGTTCTGTGGAACTTCATCACTGCTGACCACACACACACACACAGCGGCACACACATCCCATCCAGCATGACAGCTGCGCTACCGACACCACTTGCAGCCTCTCCACTCTCCAGGTCCCTCCCCTACCGCTGTCAGCCAACCTGACCCCGACTGTAAACCTGTGACGACTAAAAGCAGGCGGTACAGTGCGGGGGACAGAGCCTTCACTCAGTCAGAGGGGCAGTGGCTGCTCAGGGAGGGGATCATTGAGCCAAGCACAAGCCCTTGGAGTGCCCAGGTAGTTGGATGGCGGCCCCAACCCCCCCTCACGAACTCCTATTCTCTTTTCCCAGGAAGTCTGTCACTGGGACCACTCTACCTGTTTGGCTGACGTCCCCGGGGCCAGTGCTGCTCCGGAAACATGTGAGCAGCAATAAATACTCCCCGCTGGTCGAGAGGGTTCACCTTCTGCATACGAACCCCCAGTATGCCTACGTGGTCTTACTTGATGGGCGGGAGGACAAGGTCTCCATCCGCGACCTGGCGCCCGCAGGTGCAGCAGACCACTACCCTGAACACTCTCCGGTAACTATGAACCCTGTACCCGAGGTGACACCGCGCTCACCAGGCCCTACATAGACTCCTCATGACACCTATATACCAGGTGCCTCGCACATGCATGAGCTGGAACCAGCACAACCTCCGTCTCCTGTCACCAATATCACCAATATCGCCGGCATCGGTGCAATCACAGCCGGTGCTACGTAGATCGCAGCGACAGATTCGACCACCTGATAGACTTTACCTGTAAGAAACTTCGCCACATGGGTACACGTTTAAACAAAGTGTAGGGGGGGGGGTGAATGTGGTGAACTATTTGCCTGTCTGGACACGCTCCTCCCACAGGCCCCTGTATAAAGGCGATCGAGGTCTGATCCTCTCCCTCATTCTCCAAGATGTAGTATGATGGTCACTCGCTCCTGGTTCCTTCTTCAGTCAATTAAAGCCGATATCTCGCCTTACGTCTCAGAGTGAGTTATTGATGGTGCATCAACCACCTCACACCAGCTCCTCAGCCACCACTTTACCTGGGGTTTAGAAGGCGCCAGAAGCGTGGTCTATATATCCTAATATCAGTCTTATCCTGTTCCTCTATGTGACCGGACTTTCATTTCCCTCGCGACCCAGAGGAACAATTGTTCTGATGAATTAACCCTCTTATCACTGGAAGTGACTGCCCCCTCGCCCACCAACTGCTGTGTGTGAGGGCGCTCGCACTGGTCACGGGGCCGGGGAGCGACAGACCCAGTTTCTCGGGTATTTCCGGAATGGAAAAGCACTTCCTATAATTTAAAGCATGAGAATCAGCAAATTCCCAGAAAACCTTCAGTGTGTACGTGTTGTGTGAGGGAGGTTTTTTTTTTCCGCTCGAGCGCTGTGCTGCGGATAGGAAATTGCCGGGCCAAGTAAAGTGAAGGCGGAGAACAACACAAAGACTCTTCTAAGAGCCACCCAACACCTCACAGAGGGAGCCGTGTCCACAACCTTTTAATTATTTTTATCGATATATTTGGCTGAGTTACTTTTGAAGCAGATTAATCCATGATACAATTAATGGTACATAACATGAAAAAGTAATCAAGCACCGTTGCTGGGTGCTGTGAAATTGGCGGGTGATTTGAAATTAATCCTGCGCCAATCACACTGTATTCTGATTGCATGAAGTCCGACAGCCAGAAAATTCCTAGGAATTTTTCAGTATGTACGTGGTGTGTGAGGGAGTTTTCTTTCCCCTCTCTGGAGCTCTGTGTTTCGGATAAACCATTGGAAATTGCCGGGCCTAGTAAAGTGAAGGCGGAGCTGGACGATGAGAGGCCGCTCTCGGCTCTGTCCGTCACTCTGACTCTGTCCCCTCACTCCCCGCTCTGTCTCTCTGTGTGTTTCTTGGGCAGGAGTAGTGGCAGAAGATTGGAGGATGGGTTATGTTATCCTGTAAATTAGGAAAGGATCGAAGGAAAACCAAACATTGTTCAGATTCTGGGGGGTCTCGGCCTGAAACGTCGGCTATTTACTGTTTCTCACAGATGCTGCCTGGCCTGCTGAGTTCCCCCAGCACTGTGCGTGTATCACTGGAAGGAAAAGCCTGGGAGCTGAGTCAGGTCTGCTGCTGCAGTTCAATCATTAAAGACTCGGCTGACAATGTCAATGCCCGGCTCAGCAAATATGCAGATCCCTTTAAAGAGTGAAAAAATGTAACTAGCAATACAACAGGACGGTGATCAATGAGCTCAGTGATTTGAGGAATGTGAGATAGAAACATGGAAAATAGGTGCAGGAGTAGTCCATTCTGCCCTTCGAGCCTGCAAACAAGAACAAGAGATGTTCCATTGTCATTCACGAACCAGGGCAGAACTGCCGTGGGGAATGGTCGGTCCCTGGGAGTGCTGTAAAACAGAGATATCGGGGTGCAGATATCGAATTCCTTCAAAGTGTAAACACAGGTAGGCAGGACGGTGAAGAAGGTGTTTGCCACACCAGCATTCATCGGGAGAGTATTGGACACTGAGCAGTGACGTCACATTACAGCTCTACCAGCCTTGGGGAAACGACTCTTGGAGCATGACGTACATTTATAGTTGCCCTGTGAGCAGAGGGTGACATTAAACTGGAGAGGGTGCAAAATGGATTTAACAGGAGGCTAGATAGGCTGGAAATTCCTCATCAGAGTGTATGTGACATTAGAGAGGTTGATAACATAATGGCAGACATTGATATGTTCTGTGAATCTGTTATCTCCAGGGTCATGGAGTTGGACGCTAGAGATTCCAGGTATAAAGTGAGAGAGGGAAGATTTAAATGGGACCATGAGGAGCAGGTTTTGTACACAGAATGCGCTATTTACTTGTAACAAACTACCGCCAGTGATGATATAGGTGGGCACCATTGCAATATCTCTTGCACTGTAGAGAGGGAAGTTTCACAGGGATATGGGCCAAATGTAGGTAACTGAGAATGGTTTTGTTTGTCCACTTTGTCAGCATGGATGTGTTGGGCTGAAGGGCCTGTTTCTGTGCTGCACGACTCAGTGACAACGTCTGTTGCTCTCGCAGAGCGGAACGGACAGTGTCAGTAGTGAGAAGGTTTGGGGGATGTAGAGAGGAGAGTGAATGGTTGAGGATGGGGCGGATGGAAAAGAATGTGGGGAAAAGTGAGATCACCTATTCCCAGGAACAAACTGTAAGAGTCATTTCCACATGGGGATGTTCAAAGGGACCTGGGTGTCATTGTAAACAAATCACTTGAGTTAACATGCAGATACAACAAGTAATGAGAGGGGCAAACAGTATTTTGTCCTGTGATCAGGAGGAGTGGAGAAGAGGGGTACAGATATCTCAGTGGATTCTATAGGGTCCTGGTGAGAGCACACCTTGAATGTAGTGACCGTGTTTGGTCACACTTCCTCAGGAAGGATATCCCTGCAATAGAGGGAGTGCAGTGACTGTTCCCCACACTGACTGGGCTGGTTCCAAGGATGGAGCGTTGGTTATGTGAAAGGACAGTGAGTGGGCTGGGTCTGTATTCCTTGCACTTAATGAGAAAACGAGGAAATCTGTTAGATTCTTTCAGGGTGTGACAGACAGTAGGCAAGGAGGATCTTTCCCCTGAATGAGAGTTCCATAATTGAGGAAAATACCCTCAGAATGAGGTGTAAATCGCAAACACGAGAGAATCTGCTGATGCTGGAAATCCAAAGCAACACAAGATGCTGGTGGAACTCATGAGGACAGGCAGCCTGTATGCCAAAGAGTAAACAGTTAACACTTCGGGCCAAGACCCTTCCATCAGATCACAGTGTGAAGGTTCTCAGCCCAAAGCATCATTACTCTTTTACATCAGAATGCGGTGACATGCATTCAAGATGGAAATGGAATTATATCTTTTTAATCAGAAAATGAAGAACTTCTGTATTCGCTGGATAAGTAATCTGGAGCCTCAGGTGCTGGGTTGTGTCAAAGCTGAGATCACCATTCTCTGGGAGAGTTTTCGTCACTCAGTCCATAAGACCATAAGATATAGGAGCAGAATTCAGCCATTTCGCCCATCGAGCCTGCTCTGCCATTTCATCATCACTGATCAATTTATCCTCTTACCTCTTATCTGCCCTTGTATCCCTTTATGCCCTGACCACTAAAGAATCTATGAATCTCTGCCTACACCCAGTGATTTGGCCTCTCCTGCTGCCTGTTGCAAAAAACTCCACCGATTCACCACTCCCTGGCTGAAGGAATTCCTCCTCCTCTCCATTCTGAAAGGATATTCTATTTTGAAGCTGTGTGGTCTGGCTTTAGACACTCCCACCACAGGAAAAATCCTCTCCACATCCACTCAATCAAGCTCTTCCACTATTTGATAGGTTTCAATTCGGCAACCCTTCTTTCTCCAACGTCACGGGGAAGAGAGGCCCAGAGCTAGGAAACGCTTTTCATATGACAAGCCATTTAATCCTGGTAAAAATTCACCATTTGTGACGTCATGTCAGCAGAAAAGGTTCTGGATTTCAGAGATTTTTGTATTTTGGAATAATGGACAAATCTGCAAACCTCAATCATTAACCCATGCAATCCCAGGCACACAGATGCAAAATAAAGACAGATGTAAATTTAAAGCAGGAAAGTGGAACCTTACGAGGAGGTAAAGCCTGATTACAAGGCCTCAGAATATTGTACTCTCCAAATGGTCAAAATACAGCCAAGTAACAAGTTCGAAAATACCCACAACTTGCAGAATTACAGTGCCTCTGATTATCTTGGTCCATGGGATAAGCACAAGCTGGGTCTGATCAACCCTGGCTCGGTCACCTGGGTAAGAGAGTCTCATGATTAACGACCCGAAACCCCCAATGACCCCAGGTTGCAGTACTGATGATGTGTCCCTTTGCACACCCGGTTCTTTAAGCCAAGTGGGAGTCAGGCCACGTTAATGAAAGGCATCGGCTAGATTAAAGTGGCTGCACTACACTACCCTATCCACCATAGTCCCACATATCTCACCATACTAAACTCCACAGCTTTATCTCTTCCAGCCTCACATATACATCCACCAGCCCTACCCTCAAACCCAATCCTAAGAAGGGGCACCCACCGCTTCTAACCCTGGCCACACACCCACAAACCCGAAGCCGAGTGTACGGAGGAGTAAGATCCAACAAAGGCAAGTGTTGGACCTGGTGGATGAAGGCATGGGCCGGATCAATGTGGCAGCGTTGCGTGAGACTGAATCGAGAGTGACGAGATGAAGAAGCACAAGAGGGGTGATTCTCCGACTGCCCGCATAATCTCTTTGTTATTTTGATTTTGTTCTGATAGTCCTCTGTCTATTTGAATATGTTGGTATAATTCATATATAATTCCAGTGTTTCTTGTCAATGTTGTGTCTGATGAAATGTGTCTGTGATGCTGCTACAAATCCGTTGTTCCTTTCTCCTGTGTGCATAAATAAACTCGATTTGAACTTGACTTTGAAATGTACAAATCTCTCCTTCGCTCTCCTGCTGCCCTGTGTCATGAACTGAACGTCTTCGTGTTTAATTTTACAATATTTCATCTAATTTTATTTTCGTACTGCTTTTGAAATTTGCGTTTCCCTTTTCAATTGCAGCCCGCACCCCCGCCTGTCTCTGCCCTCTGTCCTTCCTCCTGTATTAAACGCAGCGCGAACCGTCACACATTGGTGCCGCTTCCCATCCCCCAGCGTTCCGCTTGGTGATTCATTTCTGCAAGCAGCCAATCGGAATGCTCAGCGTCGCCATTCTAATTAACATACCATTTTGTGCGCTGCCCATTTAGTCCGAGCTCCGAACAGTTTCTGATTATTATTGTGTTTGAAACCGACGGGGAAGTGCCTGATCCACCGAAACCCGCTCCCAAGAAGGGCGCCAAGAAAGCTCCGTCCAAACCGGCGAGCAAGTCTGGCAAGAGGTCGAGGAAGGAGAGTTACAAAGTGATGAAGCAGGTTCACCCCGACACAGGCATCTCCTCCAAGGCCATGAGCATCATGAATTCATTCGTGAACGATATCTTCGAGCGCATCGCGGGTGAGGCTTACCGCCTGGCCGACTACAACAAGCGGTCCACCATCAGCTCCCGGGAGATCCAGACCGCCGTGCGCCTGCTGCTGCCCGGGGACCTGGCCAAGCACGCCGTGTCCGAAGGAACAATGGCGGTGACCAAGTACACCAGCTCCAACTGAAGACAAGTTTACTGACAAAACAAACGGGAAAATCAAAGGATCATTTAAGAGCCACTCACGCTTTTATTAAAAGAGTTACAAAATATTGAGCCATGGACTTGAGGTAAGTTTGAAAATTGCTTTTTGATGCGCTCATTCAGAATCTTATCTCCGTTACTCAGAAATTGCTGTCCACTATTCAGCAGAATCCAGATTTCTCTGTTACATTCCTGCGTACTGCACAGGCACGGTCGTGACGCACCCCTTCCCTGTCATTTCCTCTCGGTCATCAGGTTTCTCTGAAGAAGACACTAATTGTTGCTTCTGGTTTAATTACCGTGGAGAATGCGGTTCTTTGAGTTTTGTCCCATTTCGGTTACTTCTCTTAACCCCATTCCAACACGAGAGCTGAACACTCACGGTTTGTTCAGACTGTATTTGTTAAAGCTCCACTTTCTGAAGGGCCATCCGCTGGTAAACTGACTTGAGTTTACACAATGACCGTCCGCGAACATTTATCAATTGAAAGAAATCGGTGAACTAAATCTCCAGACACTGTGGCAATATTAACTACACTTAGTTTAAATCTGTTTCACCAATCATAAACGACCCGCTACATTTCTCCAGACTGTATATGAAGGGAGAACACGCATATTTCCGGAAGCCAGAATTTTTCACGGTCAAGACTCCAAGTTTATTTCTGATTTATCAAATCTATCTGACGTTGTATGTATTCAGGAAACCTGGTTTCCCACATTTAAATTTTACCTTCCAGGATTATATTGTAATTAGGCGTGATAGATTATTTGGTAGAGAAGGTGCTATTGCAAATTTTATACAGAAAGGGAGAAGGCATACAGTTGTGGATGTGAATGAAATGTATGAGGCACTTGTAGAAGTATTTGATTCAACAGGGAGCGACATTAAAGAGGTATATTATTATAACCATGGTGGAAAGCTTTCGATTGATCTGTTAGAGTATATGTAGCTCCAGCTCACTAAGGGTTGTATGGTTGGGGATTTTAATGCATAGACTTCACTGTGGGCTTGTTCTCAGAATGATGGTGCTGGTTTGAAATGCAGAAGAGTTTTAGATATTTCACTGTGTCTAACTGGTGGGAGAGTTATGAGATTTAATGTTCATAATAGTTCTGAAATTGCTGTAAATTTAACTTTGGTTTCAAACATTCATGCTGCAGTGAGTGAGTGGTATGTCATGGGAGATGAAACATTGGGGAGTGATCATTTTCCTCTATTTATAAGCCTGGGTTTAGACCAAGATGCCACTTTGAGGAGGTGGAATTTCGGTAAAGCAAATTGGAGAAGTTGTAATGTTTTATGTGATGAATGGAACATCTGTGTGGATGGAATGGTGAGCATGATGTCGATTTCTGCAAAGAAAGGTTGTCACGTTATTCCTCAAATTTGCTGGAAGAGACTCATATTAAAAAGTGCATTAATAGGAGAAAAGCTGTACCATGGTGGACGGAGGAGTGTGCAGAGGCAATTATTCAGAAAAATGTGGCATTTTGGAAAGTTAAGAAGTATCACTGTCCGCGTGATCTTATTAAGTGTAACAGGTCACAGGCCGTGGTGAGGAAAGTAATGAAGGTTGTGAAAAATATTTACTAGAGGTCATATTGTGCTAGAATTCGAAGGACTATTAAACTTGGAGGTGTTAGGGGAATGATTAAGAAAGTGGGGGTGAGGGATTCATAGGGTTCCCAGTATTGATTAAAGAAGGTGATACAATTGTGACTGAAACAGAGAGGGTTTAATTACTGGCTTGGTCATTTGCTGTAACTCATAATCAAAATAATGAAGGGACTAAACAATGTAGGGATAAGCTGTTAAGTGAATACCCAGACGTGTTGGAAACCTGCTGTAGCAATGACAGTGATGTAGAGTTTTATTTGTGTGAATTTAGGAAAACGATTATTAATACAGGGCTGACGGCTCCAGGAAAGGATGATATAAGTTATTGCATGTTTAAACGTATGGCCATAGCTCTTTGGAGATAATATTACATTTTTGAATCCTATTTGGCATTCAGGCCATCTTCCCTCCTCATGGAAAATTGCAATTGTAGTGTCTATTCAGGATCCTGGTAAACCCCTGTTGGATCCTCCTAGTTATAGACCAATATTCCTGATTTCCCATTTGTGTAAACATATGGGATATATGGTATTAGAGTGGTTGAATTATATTTTGGAAAAGGGAGGGGACATGTTGTTGTTAATATACTGGATTAGTTTGAGGGGAGAAGTGCTGGTTCAACAGCACATGTCCCAAAAGCAGTCAATGTTTTTATGCAGAAATCTCAGCATCTACTTCAACACAGCAAGCTTCCAGAAACAATATATTCAGTGGAAATGTCAATCCATCGCCTCCTATATTGTCGCGATGAGGCCACACTCAGGTAGGAGGAACAACACCTTGTATTCTTGCTGGTCAGCCTCCAATCTGATGGCATGAACATCGATTTCTTGATCTTCCGGTCATGCCTCCCCTCCATCATCAATCCCCATCCACTTTTCCCTCTTGTCGCCTGCCCATCACCTCCCTCGGGTGTTTCTCCCCCCCCCCCCTTTCTTTCTTCCACGCCCTTCCGTTCTCTCCTATCAGACTTGCCCTTCTCCAGCCCTGTAGCTCTTTCACCAATCAACTTCCCAGCTCCTTACTTCATCTCTCCCTCTCCCAGTTCCAGTTATCACTTTGTGTTTCTCTCCCCCCTCCCCCACCTTTAAATTTACTCCTCATTGTTTGTTCCCCAGTCCTACTGAAGAATCTTGGCCCAAAATGTAAACTGTACTTTATCCACAGACGCTGCCTGGCCTGCAGAGTTTCTCTAGCATTTTGTGTGTTCTCCTTGGATTTCAATAACTGCAGATTTTCTCCTCTTTATTACTCAATGTCAACAGGCATTCTGTATGACAACTGTCAAAGTCCCACAGCAGATATGAAACTCGAGGTTCGGCAGATGCTGAGAATAAAGTGCAAAGTAACACACAAAAATACTGCAGGAGCTCAGCAAGTCGGGCAGCATCTCAGCAGAGAAATAAACAGTCTAGGTAGGATGAAGTGTTTGGGCCCATAATATTCACGGTTTATTCCTCTGCATAGATGCTGCTGGGGCTACTGAGACCCGCCAGCATTTTGCAAACATAAACCTCTTTTTTTTCAGTCAATCAGTTTCCAGATGTTGCTGAACTTTCATTTGTAGCCTCATCCTCCTGCTCTGGTTCCCTCTTTCTACTCCCCATCAACTCGAGCCTCCATCACATCTAGAGCCTCCTTTTTGCTGATCCCACTTGTTTCTGCTCCATCGAATATTTACCCACCATTCTGCTCATACCTTAGAGGAGAGCATTGTATTGCAACAGTCTGGCTGTGTGAGGCACGGCCCTTCAAAATCAGTGAAAATCACCCAAAACAGTGAACAGAGAAGGGCAGAGCCTATATTACCAGCAATATCGAGGAGCAGATAGGGAATCAGATTCTGGAAAGGTGTAAGAATAACAGAGTTGTCATGATGGGAAATTTTAATTTGCCAAATATAGATTAGCATCTCTCTAGAGCAAGGGTTTTTATGAGGTGGAGTTTGTTAGGTGTGTTCAGGAAGGCTTCTTGACACAATACGTAGTTAAGCCTACAAGAGGAGAGGCTGCACTTGATTTGGTATTGGGAAATGAACTTGGTCAGGTGTCAGATCTCTCAGTAGGAGAGCATTTTGGAGATAGTGAATATAATCCTTTCTCCTTTACAATATCATTGGAGAGATATTCGGAGCAGCCAAGTTAGAAAAGAATTTAATTTGAATAAGGGGAATTATGAGGCTATCAGACAGGAATTTGGAAACAAATGCTCTCAAGGAAAAGTACGGTAGTGTGGCAAATGTTCAGGGAATACTTGAGTGAAGTTCTGCAATAGTTACGTTCCCATGAGACACGGAAGTGATGGTAGTGTGCAGAAACTCTGGTGTACAAAGGCTGGTCAAGAAGAAAAGAAAACATTACTTCTTACTTCTTACTTCTCCTGACAGTAAGAGTGTTCACTTTGATTTGCAAATATGTGGATTTCATCTCCAGGCACAGTGAGGATATAAAATCCCCATTTGAATACACTCAGATATGAACTGATTGTTCATAGTCACAGTGCATTGATTACTCTTCACAAACATGTCTATCCAAATAGAAACTATTTGCGCCATTGCAAAATACTCCACTTGAGGTTCCTCCCCTCCCTGAATCACAATATATAGGGGACAACCACCTAAATCTGATACAGCAGCTCAAAGAAAGCAACTTCCATTTCTTTGTTACAGGTACATCTGATTTTTCTGAGTCTTTCTGAAATAATTATTGTCAAGCATTAAATGTAGATGGCTTCATTGGTAAATTGGAAGATGAAGAAACAATTGATGGAGCTGTGGATAGTGTGGAGGACTGGCAATAAATACAGCAAAATGTAGATCAATTGCAGATATAGGCTGGGAAATGGCAAATGGAATTTGACCCAGATAAATGTGACGAATTGCACCTCAGTAAGTCAAACGCAAGACAGAACACTGTTATGGGCAAGGTCCTTTAGTGTTGCTGAGCAGAGAGATCATGGCATCCTAGTTCATTGCTAGTTGTAAGTAGCTACACAAGTTGGTATGTTGTTTAGAAATCGGCTTACAACATGCTTGCATTTATTATTCGAAGCATTTAGCTCAATAGTCATGTTCCTAATTTGTAAGACTCTCGTTGGGCCACATCTGGATGACTGCATACAGTACTGGTCGCCCCACACTTGGAAGGATGTGGAGGCTTTGGAGAGGGTGAAGAATATGTTTACCAGGATGCTGCTTCATTTAGAGGGTGTGTGCTATCACAGGAGGCGTAATAAAATGTTGTTTCCACTGGAGCTCCAAAGGCTGAGGGGTGATCTGATAGAGGATTGCAGGAAGATGGAGAGTATGGGCATGGTATAGGCAGGAAGGATTAGTGTTTGGGTGTTTTTGATTTGCTTTATAGCTAGTTCATCACAACATTGTGGCCCTAATGGCCTGCTGTTGTGCTGTACTCTTCATTGTTCTATGTTCTCCTTAGTTCTCAAAGCATTTTCATAGCAAACTGACCCATTTGACAGTTACCTTGTAGCTGTTGGTTAAATCCTTTGCGATTTACAATTTGCTATTTCTAAACTCAAGGTAAAGATTCCATTTAGTATTTTAAATCTCTCACAATATCATTAGACATTTTGGCTCTTAAACCACACAAGCAGCAATGACGTTAAATTAGTTTCGTCATTCCCTGTTCATGAGATGTTCTTCTGCACACCATTGATTTAACATGTGGTAATTTAATAGCACCTTTCTGTCAGCTTAAACAGTCTGACATATCACAGAAACAAACGTTTTCACTGATAGAACTGCCAATGATCAAATGACTTATCTGTAAACGCTTTAAACTCTTGTACATGAAAGTCGCTGAAGGCTCTGATATTCTCGATCCACCTTGCCTGGCACAAATGATCAATCCATGGTCAAAGTCACTAAGATCTCATTTCTTTCCTATGATGATGTTTGGTCTCAACAACAAATGAATCTCTTGACCATTCCTGCATGCTTTTATGCATTAAGTTTCATCGACAATATTGGATGATGAGATATCGGCACTAACAAGTGTAATGGGATGTACGGGTGTTCCTAATAAAGTGGCCACTGAATGTACTATGCTCTGCTTGGGCTGTCCTGAACCATTTCACTGTCATTGAGATATTTTAGTAGAGTTTCTGATAAATTGGAAACACAGCAACCAACCTCACACATGCAGCAATGTTATGCCCTGATAGAAAGGAAAATGACTCAAAACCAGGGAGAACTTGCCCATCTTTTCCATGGTATATGGAAATCACTCAAGAGGCTTTAACATATCTGCCTGGATTCCTTCAGGATGGCATTGAAATAGCATCCTAGAATTTGAACTGTTCACTCGATTGGACCTCAAACCCACGCTATAGCCTCAAGGAAATAATCACACCACCTTGTCACACTTGACACTGTTAAGAACTCAGCATAGAAACAACTTTAGGGAAATGGAAAACAATCAGCTCAGCAAAGGCAGTAGTACAGGAACTTGCAGCTCATACTGAATGGAATCTAAATTCATACTCTCTGTGATTAAAGAAGAGAATAGTAATTTTAATATTATTCTATCTACAATTGAATGGTGTCCTAAAGTTGTCTTCAAGGCTACCAAAGTCTGTACTTCTGCAGATAATCTATTACCTTCAGTGACAGTGTCTGATTGTACAAGACAATATGTGGGAACCGAATTCAGCACAGATATACTATAGCCCATTGTTGAACACACTCAACTTAAACTAGAAAAATACAGTATTGCCTTTAAAACTGATCTGATTTACTGTCCCAGCTATCCAAAGATAAGTCATTCTTGTCATATAGTAGTATGTCTGTATTAATTTTACCTGTATTCTCAGTTTTCTGAAATATCCTCCCTCTCAATTTGTAGTTTCCAAAAGTCATAGGAGCAGAATTAGGCCATTTAGAACCAACGGGTCTGCCCATCATTCCATTTTGGATGATTTATTATCCCTCTCAACTCCATTTGCTTCCCCTGCTCCGGAACCTATCACAAACATATTAATGAATAATCTATCAACCTCCGCTTCACCCATCCCCAATTACATAGCTTCACAGCTGTCTGTGGCAAGCAATTCCACAGATTCACCACCTTCTGGCTCGAGAAATTCCTCCTCATCCCTGTTGTAAAGGGAAATACTTCTACTCCAAGGCTGTACCGTCTGGTCGCAAACTCCTCCACCACAAAATACATCCTATCTACTTCAACTCTATCTAGGTCTTCCAATATCCATAAGCTTTCAATGTCCTTCTTTTCTCTTTACCAGAGCTATCAAAATTGAGATACCTTCCTCCAGATAATTGCCTTCCAAAAAAACTCTTGTCGTCCTGGTGTTTCTCCTGCTGATTGTTAACACTGAGTTTTCCAAAGCCCGAGGGGTCAGACGACTTGATATCAGATTCAACAGTAATGCAGAGGGAATTTCTTCACAGGTAGGATTGTCTTAGCTCCACTTCTTTAACATTGTTCATTGTTGAAATTGCCTGCAATCCCAAAAAATGAACAGGTTCAGGAACTCGCGTTCAAATTCAATTTTCTTTACAGATATAAAACCAAACGAAACAACATTCCTCTGCACCTTGCTCCAACCACAGATCTTTGATCGCACAAAGCGCATAAAACTAAATATTGTCAAAAATAAGTGCATAAAATATAATTCACAATGCATGCAGTGTGCAGCACATTAAAAAAACAACTAACAGTACAGAGCTCACTGTCCTGTGATGAGAGGTCGGGAGTTGCAGGGCATTAATTTGTTTTGTAACCTAATGGAAGAAGCTATTACCCAGTCTAGCAGTCGTAGTCCTCGAGCTGCAATGCCTCCTTCCCGATGATTATAGGTCAAAGAGATTGGGAGATATGTGCCAGGGATCCTCAATGATGCTTTGGGCTTTCACTAAATCAAATGTGTCAGATCATTAATATTCCAAACAACATTTTATTTAAAGTCAAACATCTATTTTTTGATATAATGAACATACTGAAATGCAATATAAAACATTAATTTTTCCAAGTCAAATTGAGTTTATTCTTATTATCATAAGTTCAGTGAGGTACGGGTTCAGTACCAAGGAAAATTTGCATGCAGCAACATCACAAAGATGAAGGGACAGACAGCACACAGAATATAGATTATGCATTAGGTCTACCTTAAGTCATGCCATATGCAATAAAGTCGATTTGCCATCATGAGTATATATTTTCAGAAGTTAATTGGCTGGAATAGTAATGAATGGGAGATTGGTTTGACTAGACAAAATAGATGAATGTCACTTGAGGCAGGCATCCCCAAGAGTGCTGAAAACTTTGTCAATTACAATTTCCCACGAGACGTTACTCACGGACAGTTATACAAAATCGTGTAGGTCTTGTAATGGAAATGTTCCCATGATAGTTCAGGGTTTATTCATCGAGAAGATACTTTGATTGATGCACCAGTGGGGTGGGAGGTGGACGGGGTAATATTTTGGAAATACTTTCTGAGGAGCTGACTGGTCAAACTAAATAGTGAGAACTGGTGCCGAATACTTTCCTGTGTTCAATGGTGGGTGAGGTTCACCAATGACGGACTGGGCCATATTTAGTACTTATTACAGGCTATTCCGTACAATGGCATTGATGCTTCCATATCAGGCCAAGATGAAACCAGTCAATAAACTCTCTAACAGACATCTGTGGAAATTAATCAACGTTTCAGATAATAATTCAAATTTTGTCAAGCTTCCAAGAAAGCATAGCGTTTTTGGTGACATTCCAAATCTCCTCAAATTCCTATTGAAATATAGCCGTCGTCACACCTTCTTTACAGCTGTATCAATATTTTGGGTCCAGGTTAGCTCCTCGGACATACTGGCACCCAGGATCTTAAAATAGCTCCCTCACTGCATTTCTGATCCCTCCATGAGGATTAGTGTGTGTCATTCACTCAACTATAACGTGTCATCTCTCCTCATACTCGAACTCCGGAAAACACGTTGAGGAATTCTTCCATGGGCAACAAAGTCAATGGTCTGAGATAACTGAGCAGCAAGTTGACTTCACAATTCTTTGTTAATTGTTAATTCAAATATGAGCGAAAGTCTGAGAATCAGATTCCCTCGACACAATAGGTGACTTTGTGGTTTGTTAGAAGTAAAGGTCTGTTAAGATCAATTAAGAACTGTGCATTCCAGTGATCCACTACTCTCTGAATAAATAAAACCCTACCCATCACATGCCCTTTGAACACACGCCTTCTCACTTTAAATGCCTGCCCTTTGGTATTTGACATTTCAACCCCGGGAATCAGATACTCCCTGTCTACTCTATCTATGCCTCTTTTAAACTTATAAACCTTCGTCGGAATTCCCCTCAGGCTATGGTGCTCCAGAGGAAACAACTCACCGTCCTTTCCAATTGTATCCAGTCTCAATTGTAAGCCAGACTGACGCTGTGGAAATACAGCTCCAGAAATATGATTTTTATTTCTGCAAGGAGCATGTGTGTGTGTGTCAAATATCCGTCGACATTTCCTGGTACATGCTTCAGAGCATCGACTGATGATAAGAGGATGCTCACCATGACACTGGAGTAAACTCCAGATGTCTCTTTCTCCTGTGTAGTAAAGGACTTCAATTTGCTGCATCCTACTACAGGTTCTGAGTTATCATAATTCGAAAATGAGCAATGCTAAAAGTTCAGGTGCAACTGTTCTATTTATATTTTCTGCCCATTACACTACTGGTGTTTTGGCAGCAATAAAGGTCTTCCTTCTTTGGCTGTGTTCAGGGCTTCCTTCATCATGTCAGTGTTACGCCTGTGACAATAGACAATAGGTGCAGAAGAAGACCATTCAGCCCTTCGAGCCTGCACCGCCATTATGAGATCATGCCTGATCAATTACTATCAATACCCTGTTCCTGCCTTGTCCCCTAATCCCTTGATTCCCCTATCCATAAGATACCTCTTTAGCTCCTTGAAAGCATCCAGAGAATTGGCCTCCACTACCTTCCGAGGCAGTGCATTCCAGACCCCCACAACTCTCTTGCAGAAGAAGTTTTTCCTTAACTCTGTACTAAATGACCTTTTTTAATGATCCTCTTTTTAAAACGTTTTTTATTGCGTTTTCAAATAATTACAGAAAGAAAAACAAATATACCCTTAGCCCCTCCCCTCTAACAACCCTACAGAAAAAAAAGAAAATGAAAAAAAAAGAAAGAAAGCGAGAGTGCCTGTATATCTGAAGATCCCCACATGCTCCACGGAGTTCGTAATAACTTTATTATATATACTTATTTCTTTCCCCAAATAACCAATTATTTTATCTTCGGAGCAGTCATTTGAGATCTTAAGCTGTGTTGCCTTTAAGGCATTTGTTTAGTTTATTATACTTTTGCTTTAGTAATTTGTTTGTTATCAATTTCTAGTTAAAGTTAAGGTTGTTTAAAGTAAATTCGTTTTCTGTGATATATAGCGGCATGCGATGACGTCACTCCCAGTTACGCCGTGTGTTGTGGGAGAATACCGGTTTGGAGAAACAGGAGGGAGGGGGCTTATGTGTACAGTATCAGCGCGAGAAAAGTTTTCTTTCTACGCACTAGAAACATTAGTGAATCAACGCCCTAAGTTCATGAGATAATCGATATGTTGAATTAAAAATGTTAACGCTGATTCTGTTAAAAGTAATGATGATTGATAAAGTTTATGTTTTTTGTTATTTAAAGAGTGGCGGATAGTTTGTGTTGAAGTGTATTTAAAGCCAGTCGATGGCGTGGGTAGATTCTGACTGTATGTTGCACTTTAATGTAAGATTGTTGTTGTAGTTTTACTTTTGCAAGTGTTTATGATGTAAATGTGATGTCAAGAAGGAAACAAATACAGTATATTTTTTGTATTGTTTTATCAACAGTTTTCACCATACCTTAATGTGGAAGAGTGAACAGTAAATGGTTAATCTTACTGGGACCGCCTCATTGATTGGTTTATGCTTGGTGTTTAGTTCAGAGTTATTTTACAGCTGTGCGAGAACACTACATAAGCATTTACGAGAATGACAGCATCTGATTTCAAATCCCAGAAAATCCTGCAGTCTCGTTCCTGCAGTTCTTCCATTGGAGTGAAAATCATATAGTTATTGGAGATGATGTATGTTGCCGTATGTCGATTACAATAATGACATTTGTGCTGTTCATTTTTTTTCAGACAGCTGCACCATAGACCCTGAAAGTGACATCAGGAATATCTTCTCCGCAAGTTACAGTGAGCATCTGGGTTAAAACTGATCAACAGCACAAGGTCAGAAACTTAGTGTCACTACCAAAAGTTCCAGCCAATAGAAGTTCAACACTGTATAATGTGTGTTAAAGAAATGTGAAATAGTGCAACACTTGTAATAATAATTAACAATCAATGAAACATACATACAATGAGTTCTTCATTAGCATTTATTGTAAGACTGGAAGTGGTTACTACTGATATTGGCAACATTTATTCACCATACCTAATATCTGTGCTCTTGAGATTGTCCCCATTAAACACAAAATTATTATAAATAATTAATTTTAGACATACTTATTTAAGACCATATGACATAAGAGCAGAATGAGATAATCGGGCCCATTGAATCAGCTCTGCCATTCAATCACTGATGATCCTTTGTTTTATCTCCTCCTCAACCCCATGAGAAAGTAAGGATACATGGGATCCAAGGAGACATTGCTTTGTGGATCCTGAACTGACTTACCCCAAGAAGGCAAAATGTGCTTGGAGACGGGTCATATTCTGCATGGAGGCCAGAGTCCAGTGTTGTGCCTCAGGGATCTATTCTGGGACCCCAACTCTTCGAGATTTTTATAAATGACTGAGACGAGGTAATTTAATGAGATGAGGCATTAATAAGATGCAAAACTGGGCTGAGAAATGGTAGATGAAGTTCAACCCAGATAAGTGTGGCCTGGTTCATTTTGGTAGGTCAAATATGATGGCAGAATGTAGAGTTAATGCCTAGACTCTTGGCAGTGAGGAGGATCAGAGGGATCTTGGGGTCCCAGGCCCAAATTTTCTTTAAATAACTATTTATGGTTCTTAGTAATTGTTCCATCCAAATAAGTAAGTTTATTTCTTACAATTTTAAAAGGAAGGTTAGTATTAATTGATACTAAATGATTCAATAGAAAAAGTTCACTCTTATCCTGAATACTGACTAAAACAGGAGACAAAAGAATGTACGATAGCTAATAAAGTCTCAACATTAGGAATATAAAGCAAAAGGTCATCGGCATAATGCAAAATTTCTAAGGTAAGGACATGTTCGGCACAGCTTTGTAGGCTGGAGGGCCTGTATTGTGCAGTAGTTCCGTGTTTCTATGTTTCTATCATATCTGTTTCCTCAACATTTCATGTCCCTCCACCAATATTCCTAATATCTGCAAACCTGGCAGGAAAACCATCTATTCCTTCATCTAAGTCATTATATACAGCATAAAAATAAGTGGCCCCATAGGAACCCTGCGGATCACCACTAGCCACTGGCAGCCAACCAGAACAGGATCCATTTATTCCCACTCGCTGCCTCCTACCAATCAGCCAATGTACTACCCATGTTAGTAACATTCTTGTAATATCATGGGCTCTTAATTAAATACGCAGCCTTCTGTGTGGCACTTGTGTCAAAGGACTTCTTAACGCCCAGATATACAAAATACACTGCATCCCCTTTATCTATCCTACTGGCATTCTCATCAAATTATCGCAAAAGGTACATATTTTTAGCCAGATGGTGGTGGAATTATGGAATTCGTTGCCACATACAGTGTGGAGGCCCAATCATTGATGGTGCTTAAGGAGGAGATTGATAGGTATCTAATTAGTCAGTGTATCAAAGGATATGGGGAAAAAGTCGGAAATTGGATCTAGATGGGAGAATAGTTCAGTTCATGGTGGAGTGGCAGAGCAGACTCAATGGGTCGAATGGCCTACTTCTGCACCTTTACCTTGCTTGAAATGTAATATGAATTATTAATAGAGTAAACGAATAGACTATAACAGAGACAGTACTTAGCTCATGACGAATTAATGTTGTCACAAATAAAATGACTATGAATCACTGATTATTTCTCCTTGGCATAATTTATAATTATTTAATCATTTATGGTTAAATATTGCTATATTTCTACACAATTCCTGCTTAGTATGAATGTAACGAGACCCAATTTCCTTCGGGATCAATAAAGTATGTCGTTCAGTCTGTCTGTCTGATTGAAGTTTCTGGCAGACTGAATAACTTCCGATGGATCATTGTTGGGAGTGGTCGTTCCATTTGGGCAGCTCGCCAACTACAACACAAGTTCAGAAATATTCATTTGTTACTGAAAGCATAGTACCTTAAAACCTGGAATACAACAAATGATTAATATTGAATAGGATAAAAAAAACCTGACACATAAAGGTTTGCAACAAGAGGAAGTGGATTATGATGAATGTTAAATTGTGCCAATGCTTGAAATAAGGGATGGCAATAAATAAAGGGCTGCAAGAAGACCACAAACATGTCATCAGGTTTGAAGGACCATGTGCCTCAATGACCCTGAGTTCTATGTTGTCTGGAGTCAGGGCCTTCTGCTTTAGCTCTTGGTAGTATCAGCCATACCTAACAGGTCAATAAGTAGAGGACAGGCGAAGAGATGTCCATGGGTCCTGCCCGTTCAGGGTTTCAGTTCAGCAATAAAAATTCAGACTGGTAAATCAAAACTGGTGTGGAAAAGCAATAAAGAATAATTCTACATCTGAGTGTAACTGTATTCCTGAGTCTCCACATGAAATGCATACTAGAAAGTAGAGAAAACTAAGTGGAAGTACTGACATGATGAAGGAAGCCCGGGACACAACCAGAGAGGAAGACCTTTATTGCTGCCAAAAACACCGGTAGTGTAATGGGCAGAAAATATAAATAGAACAGTTGCATTTGACTTTCAGCATTGTTCATTTTCGAATTATGATAATTCAGAACTTGTAGTAGGATGCAGAAAATTTAATTCCTTTACTGCACAGAAGAAAGAGACATCTGGAGTTTACTCCAATGTCGTGGTGAACATCCTCTTATCATCAGTCGTGTGCTCTGAATCATGCACCAGGAAATGCTGCTTGATATTTGCCACACACACATACTCCTTGCAGAAATAAAAATCTTATTTCTGGAGCTGTATTTCCTCAGTGTCAGCTTGGCTTACAATTTAGACTGGATACAACTATTGTATTATACAATATTAATTAAAGTTCATAATGTGCTCCTTTGTTGCCTTTACATAGATCTAGTTTTATCAAGAGAACAGAAACATTCCCCGATATGTGACACAGCAGACTCTGCTTAGCTAATATTATAGACTGATTACTTTTGTTGAAAGTTATCAATATACGTTATCAAATGACAATTTTAATTAAATTACAAAGCACTTCAAATCACTTCAACAGGACTGACGATTTGGTATTCACTTAATGAGTGACATGTCAACAGAAACATTGAGAAAGTTTGTAGTATGATACCAAAGCAAAACGGATTATTGTGTAATGTGGGCATTGATTGCAAATTGATTGGAACTCATTGTCCTGTAATTCTGTTTGAGGCATCATGGTCGTGGAATTATGGAATTCGTTGCCACATGCAGTGTGGAGGCCCAATAATTTAGGGTGTTTAAGGAGGAGATTGATGGGAATCTAATTAGTCAGGGTATCAAGGAATATGGGGAAAATGTCGGAAATTGGAGATGGGAGAATACTTAAGCTCATGGTGAAGTGGCGGAGCGGACTCAAGGGGCCGAATGGCCTACTTCTGCTCCTTTATCTTGTCTTGTCTTGACATGTGAATTATTATTATAGTAAATGAATAGTCAGAAACAGTGCTTAGCTGATAACGAATTAATGTTGTCACGAATAAAATGACTTTGAATCACTGATTACTTCCACTTGGCATAATTTATTATTATTTAATTATTTATGGTTTTATATTTCTATATTTCTACGTGGGCTTTTCCGCCGGCTTTCACTATTACGCTGTTACAGGAGTTCTAGCCATTCTTCTGGTGCGTCTCAAGGAGCTGTTCCCCAGACCCTCTTTTATCCCCACTCAAAGGGTCTCAGATGTCACTCAGGGTGGAATGATGCCATCCCCTAACCTGCCCACGTTGCCAGAGGGCTTCCATGAAGCAGAGTACTCAATACACAATTCAGCCTCCAAGAAACAATGACCTTTTCCGTGGCTTTGTATCGCTGGGGGCCAGGACATTCCAAACTTCTCTCACTCATTTCCTGGGTCTCCTACCCTGACTTAATAGCGATCTTGCAATTCTCAAAAAGGAAGAGGGAGAAAACAGAGAACTATCGACCTGTTAGCCTGACATCGGTGGTGGGAAAGATGCTGGAGTGCATTATTAAGGATGAAATTGTGGCATGACTAGATAGCAGTGATAGGATTGGCCCGATCCAGCATGGATTTACCAAGGGTAAATCATGCTTGACTAATCTGTTGGAGTTTTTCCAGGAAGTAACCAGGAAGTTAGACGGGGGAGATCCAGTGGATGTAGTGTACCTTGATTTTCAGAAGGCATTTGATAAGGTCCCACATAGGTGATTGGTGGGTAAAATCAAAGCTCATGGCATCGGGGGGAAGGCATTGACATGGATAGAACACTTGTTGGCAGATAGAAAGCAAAGGGTAGGTGTGAATGGGTGTTTCTCGGAATGGCAGGTGGTGACTAGTGGGGTGCCACAGGGCTCGGAATTGGGACCACAGCTGTTTACAACTTACGTTATTGATTTGGATGAAGGCATAAAAAATAACATCAGCAAATTTGCTGATGATACTAAGCTGGGTGGCAGTACGACGTGATGAGGATGCTGGGAGAATTCAGGGTGACTTAGATAGGCTGGGTGAGTGGGCAGATACTTGGCAGATGGCGTTTAATGTGAATAAGTGTGAGGTTATCCACTTTGGGAGTAAGAACAGGAAGGTAGATTATTATCTGAACGGTTTAGAGTTGGGTAAGGGAGCAATACAAAGAGATCTCGGAGTCCTTGTTCATCAGTCACTGAAAGTGAATGAGCAAGTGCAGCAGGCAGTGAAGAAGGCTATTGGAATGTTGGCCTTTATTGCAAAGGGAATTGAGTACAAGTGCAAGGAAATCCTCTTGGATTTGTACAGAGCCCTGGTGAGACCTCACCTGGAGTATTTTGTACAGTTTTGGTCTTCAGGGTTAAGGAAGGTCATCCTGGCTGTAGAGGAAGTGCAGCGTAGATTCACGAGGTTAATTCCTGGGGTGTCTGGACTGTCTTACGCAGGAAGGTTAGAGAGACTGGGCTTGTACACGCTGGAATTAAGGAGATTGAGAGGGGATCTGATTGAAGCATGTAAGATTATTAAGAGATTGGACTAGATAGAGGCAGGAAATATGTTCCAGATGCTGGGAGAGTCCAGTACCAGAGGGCTTGGTTTGGGAATAAGGGGTAGGTCATTTAGGACAGAGTTAAGGAAAGGCTTCTTCTCCCAGAGAGTTGTGGGGGTCTGGAAGGCACTGCCTTGGAAGATAGTGGAGGCCAATTCTCTGGATGCTTTCAAGAAGGAGCTAGATAGGTATCATGGATAAGGGAATCAAGAGATATGGGGACAAAGCAGGAACAGGGTATTGATAGTAATTGATCAGCCATGATCTCAAAATGGCGGTGCAGGCTTGTAGGGCCGAATGGTCTACTTCTGCACCTATTGTCTATTGTCACAGGCGTAACACTGACATGATGAAGGAAGCACTGATCACAGCCAGAGAAGGAAGACCTTTATTGCTGCCAAAAAAAACAGTAGTGTAATGGGCAGAAAATATAAATACAACCGTTGCACATGAACTTTTAGCATTGTTCATTTTCGAATTATGATAACTCAGAACTTGTAGTAGGTTGCAGCAAATTGAAGTCCTTTACTACACAGGAGAATGAGACATCTAGAGTTTACTCCAGTGTCATGGTGAACATCCTCTTATCATCAGTCGATGCTCTGAAGCATGTACCAGGAAATGTTGATGGATCTGTGCCACACACACACATGCAGAAATAAAAATTATATTACTGGAGCTGTATTTCCTCAGCGACAGCTTAGCTTACAATTGAGACTAGATACAATTGGAAAGGACGGTGAGTTGTTTCCTCTGGAGCACCAGAGCCTGTGTGGAATTCCGATGAAGGTTTATAAGTTTAAAAGAGGCATAGATAGAGTAGACAGGGAGTATCTGATTCCCGGGGTTGAAATGTCAAATACCAAAGGGCAGGCATTTAAAGTGAGAAGGCGTGTGTTCAAAGGGCATGTGAGGCGTAGGTTTTTTTTTTATTCAGAGAGTGGTGGATCACTGGAATGCACAGTTCTTAATAGATCTTAACAGACCTTTACTTCCAACAAACCACAAGGTCACCTGTTGTTTGGTGGGAATCCGCTTCTCAGACTTTCGTTCATATTTTCCTGTGAATTGACAAGAAACAAAGAATTGTGAATTCAACTTGCTGCTCAGTTATCTCAGACCATTGACTTTCTTGCCCATTGAAGAATTCTTCACCGTGTTTTCCGGAGGTCGGGTTTGAGAATATAGAGTTCGGGTATGAGGACAGATGACACATTATAGTTGAGTGAATGACACACACCAATCCTCATGGAGGGATCAGAAATGCAGTGAGGGAGCCATTTAAAGTTCCTGGGTGCCAGTATGTCCGAGGAACTAACCTGGACCCAACATATTGATACAGCTGTAAAGAAGGTGTGACGGCGGCTATATTTCAATAGGAATTTGAGGAGATTTGGAATGTCAACAAAAATGCTATGCTTTCTTGGAAGCTTGACAAAATTTGAATTATTATCTGAAACATTGACTAATTTCTACAGATGTCTGTTAGAGAGTATATTGACTGGTTTCATCTTGGCCTGATATGGAAGCATCAATGCCATTGTACGGAAAAGCCTGTAATATATACTAAATATGGCCCAGCCCGTCATTGGTGAACCTCACCCACCATTGAACACAGGAAAGTATTCGGCACCAGTTCTCACTATTTAGTTTGACCAGACAGCTCCTCAGAAAGTATTTCCAAAATATTACCCCGTCCACCTCCCACCTCTCTTGTGCATCAATCAAAGTATCTTCTCGATGAATAAACCCTGAAGTATCATGGGAACATTTTCATTGCAACACGATTTTCTATAACTGTCCGTGAGTAACTTCTAGTGGGAAATTGTAATTGACGTTGTTTTCAGTCCTGTTGGGGATGCCTGCCTCAAGTAACATTCATCTATTTTGTATAGTCAAACCAATCTCCCATTCATTACTATTCCAGCCAATTAACTTCTGAAAATATATACTCATGATGGCAAATCGACTTTATTGCGTATGGCATGACTTAAGGAAGAGCTAATGCATAATCTATATTCTGTGTGCTGTCTGTCCCTTCATCTTTGTGATGTTGCTGCATGCAAATTTTCCTTGGTACTAAATCCGTACCTCACTGAACTTATGATAATAAGAATAAACTCAATTTGACTTGGAAAAATTAATTTTTTATTGCATTTCAGTATGTTCATTATATCAAAGAATAGATGTTTGACTTTAAATAAAATGCTGTTTGGAATATTAATGATCTGACACATTTGATTTAGTCAAAGCCCAAAGCATCATTGAGGATCCCTGGCACATATCACCCAATCTCTTTGACCTATAATCATCGGGAAGGAGGCACTGGAGCTTGAGAACTATCACTGCTAGACTGCTTCTTCCATTAGGTTACAAAACCAATGAATGCCCTGCCACTCCCGACCTCTCATCTCAAGACAGTGAGCTCTTTACTGTTAGTTGTTTTTTTTTATGTGCTGCACACTGCATGCATTGTGAATTATATTTTATTCACTTATTTTTGACAGTATTTAGTTTTATGTGCTTTGTGCGATCGATGTTCTGTGGTTGGAGCACGTTGTAGAGGAATGTTGTTTCGTTTGGTTGTATATCTGTAAAGAAAATTGAATTTGATCTTGAGTTCCTGAACCTGTTCATTTTTTGGGATTGCAGGCAATTTCAACAGTGAACAATGTTAAAGAAGTGGAGGTAAGACAATCCCACCTGTTTAGAAAGTCTCTCTGCATTTCTGTTCAATCCGATATCAAGACGTCCGGCCACTTGGGCTTTGGAAAACTCAGTGTTAACAATCAGCAGGAGAAACACCAGGACGACAAGTGTTTTTTGGAAGGCCATTATCTGGGGAAGATATCTCACTTTTGATAGCTCTGGTAAAGAGAAAAGAAGGACATTGAAAGCTGATGGATATTGAAAGACCTAGATAGAGTTGAGGTAGAGATGATGTATTTTGTGGTGGAGGAGTTTGCGACCAGACGGTACAGCTTTGGAGTAGAAGTATGTCCCTTTACAACAGGGATGAGGAGGGATTTCTCGAGCCAGAAGGTGGTGAATCTGTGGAATTGCTTGCCACAGACAGCTGTGAAGCTAAGTAATTGGGGATGTGTAAAGTGGAGATTGATAGATTATTCATTAATATGTTTGTGAAAGGTTCGTGACCAGGGGAAGCAAATGGGGTTAAGAGGGATAATAAATCAGCCAAAATGGAATGGTGGGGCAAACCCGTTGGGTATAAATGGCCTAATTCTGCTTCTATGACTTTTGAAACTACAAATTGAGAGGTAGAATATTTCAGAAAACTGAGAATGCAGGTAAAATGAATACAGACATACTACTATATGACAAGAATGACTTATCGTTGGATAGCTGGGACAGTAAATCAGATCAGTTTTAAAGGCAATACTGTATTTTTGTAGTTTAAGTTGTGTGTGTTCAACAATAGGCTATAGTATATCTGTGCTGAATTCAGTTCCCACATATTGTCTTGTACAATCAGATTCCTGTCACTGAAGGTAATAGATTATCTGCAGAAGTACAGACTCTAGTAGCCTTGAAGACTACTTTAGAACACCCTTCAATTGCAGATTGAATAATATTAAAATTACTAATCTCTTCTTTAATCACAGAGAGTATGAATTTAGATTCCATTCAGTATGAGCTGCAAGTTCCTATACTGCTGCCTTTGCTGAGCTGATTGTTTTCCATTTCCCTAATGTTGTTTTCATGCTGAGTTCGTAAAAGTGTCAAGTGTGACCAGGTGCTATAGAATGGGTTCAAGGTCCAATCTTGTGAACAGTTCAAATTCTAGGATGCTATTTCAATGCAGCTCTGAAGCAATCCAGGCAGAGAAGTTAAAGCCTTTTGAGTGATTTCCATGTACCTTGGAAAAGATGGGCAAGTTCTCCCTGGTGTTCAGTCCTTGTCCTTTCTATCAGTGTCATTATCAAACACATTGTCGTAACATTGCTGCATGAGTGAGATTTGTTGCTGTGTTTCCAATTTATCAGAAACTCTACTTCTAAAATACCTCAATGACAGAGAAATGGTTCCGGAAAGCCCAAGCAGAGCATAATACATTCAGTGGCCACTTTATTATGGACACCCGTACATCCCATTACACTTGTTAGTGCCGATATCTCATCATCCAAAATTTTCGATGTAACTTAATGCATAAAAGCATGCAGGAATGGTCAAGAGATTCATTTGTTGTTGAGACCAAACATCAGCATAGGAGAGAAATGAGATCTTCGTGACCTTGACCATGGATTGATCACTTGTGCCAGGCAGGGTGGTTTGAGAATCTCAGAACCCTCAGCGACTTTCATGTACAAGAGATTCCAGCGTTTAAAGATAAGTCATCTGATCTTTGGCAGTTCTATGGGTGAAAATATTTATTTCTGTGATATTTCAGACTGTTTAAGGTGACAGAAAGGTGCTATTAACTCAAATTACCACATGTTAAATCAATGGTGTGCAGAAGAACATCTCATGAACATGGAATGTCGAAACTAATTTAACGTCATTGCTGCTTGTGTAGTTTAGGAGCCAACATGTTTAATGATATTGTGAGAGATTTAAAATTCTAATTGGAATCTTTACCTTGGGTTTAGAAATAGCAAGTTGTAAATTGCAAAGGATTTAACCAACAGCTACAAAGTAACAGTCAAACATGTCAGTTTGCTATGAAAATGCTTTGAGAACATAGAACAATGAAGAGTACAGCACAACACCAGGCCATTTGGGCCACATTGCTGTGATGAACTAGCTATAAAACAAATCAAAAACACCCAAACACTAATCCTTCCTGCCTATACCATGTCCATACCCTCCATCTTGCTGCAATCCTCTATCAGATCACCCCTCAGTTTTTGGAGCTCCAGTGGAAACAACATTTTATTACGCCTCCTGTGATAGCACACACCCTCTAAATGAAGCAGCATCCTGGTAAACATATTCTTCACCCTCTCCAAAGCCTCCACATCCTTCCAAGTGCGGGGTGACCAGAACTGTATGCAGTCATCCAGATGTGGCCCAACGAGAGTCTTACAAAGTAGGAACATGACTATTGAACTAAATTATTCGAATAATAAATGCAAGCATGTTGTAAGCCTATTTCTAAACAACATACCAACTTGTGTAGCTACTTACAACTAGCAATGAACTAGGATGCCATGATCTCTCTGCTCAGCAACACCAAAGGACCTTGCCCATAACAGTGTTCTGTCTTGCATTTGCCTTACTGAGGTGCAATTCGTCACATTTATCTGGGTCAATTTCCATTTGCCATTTCCCAGCCTATATCTGCAATTGATCTAAATTTTGCTAAATTTATTGCCAGTTCTCCACACTATCCACAGCTCCAGCAATTGTTTCATCATCTGCCAATTTACCAATGAAGCCATCTCCATTTAATGCTTGACAATAATAATTTCAGAAAGACTCAGAAAACTCAGATTTACCTGTAACGAAGAAATCGAAGTTGCTTTCGTTGACCTGCTGTATCAGATTTCGGTGGTTGTCCCCTATATATTGTGATTCAGGGAGGGGAGAAACCTCAAATGGAGTATTTTGCAATTGCGCAAATATTTGGATAAACATGTTTGTGAAGAGTAATCAATGCACTGTGACTATGAACAAACAGTTCATATCTTAGTGTTTACAAATGGGGATCTTATATACTCACTGTGCCTGGAGATGAAATCCACATATTTACAAAATCAAAGTGAACACTCTTACTGTTAGGAGAAGTAAGAACCAAGATGCACTGATACCACATCCGTAGCATGGACTCTCAAATTGCACCGTCCACTGCAATCTTGGTAAGCAACCAATAATTTCTTATCTTTTTCCTTCCTGTGTTCCTCAGGAGTAGAGTGACATTTGTGATTTCCCGGTCTCGGGGAACAATTCCTGACTAAGTATTCTTGCACTATGAATGCCTCTACAATCGCTTCAGCCTCTTTTTGCGAATCTGTGGTGTCTTGTCCATCCACCGTCAGGATTTACAACTCTCCAAGCAATTTCTCCTTATTAAAAGGACTATACTCGATGCCGCCCAGGCTTCAATTTCTGGCATGCTCTTCATGTCGGAAAACATTGGACACTGACACAAAGTACGTGTACAGTTCTCTGCCGTTTCAGTGTATCTGACAACTTCTCCAGTGTCATTCCCCAGAGGTCCAATATCCATTCTACACTTTCTTTTACTGTTTATACATCTGTAAAAGTACTCTTTGTATCTTCTTTAATATTCACAAAAAGAATTAGGTTTAATATCACTGCTATATGTCTTGAAATTTGTTATGCTCGAGAAGTACATCGTAATACATTATAATAAAACCAGTAAATCACAGTTAGATTTCTATAAAAATAGTATAAAAAAGTTAAATAAGTTAGAAATCCGATGTCAGATGGGAAGAGGCTGTCGCTGAACCATTGAGTGTGTGCCTTCAGGCTCCTGTACCTCCTCCATGATGGTAGAAATGGGAAGAAGGCATGTCCTGGGTGGTGGCGGTCCCTCATGATGGATGCTGCCTTTTAGAGGCAGCGCTCGTCAGTGATGTCATGGATGCTATTATTTCATCCATACTTTTCCTTAATTCTATTGTAATTATTCAGCACATTATTCTACACCTTCTGCATTATTAATGTTTTACCTTATCCTACCTCATTACACTGTGTAACGATATGATTTGATTTGTCTCAAGGGTACACATGCAAAAACATTCACTATTGCGGTACCTATGGCAATAATAAAAACATTCCAATTCCAATCTGTTGAACCGACTTCCCTGCTATTTAGTGAAATACTGTCCACAGCCCTAGTTATGTGATTTGTCAGGACTTCAGACCTAACATGTTTCAGCTGGAACCTGTCCAATCAAATCATCTCCATCCTTCCCCAATAGTGGAAGCAAAGTACCATGAATCTAAGCATTCTTCTCTTCCTCCAGCCAGTCCTCCTGTCACCCGGAGCCATTGGATCGTCTTGACTTAAGGAGGGACAGCTGTCGCCTAATAGGGGACAGGTGTTTATAAGGGACTCGCGGACTGAGCCTGGGTGTGGGTTGTCCTACTCCGAAGCCGGTTTTACCCGATCTGTACCTGGGCTGCCGGCTCTGAATTCTGCTCTTTCCCTGGTTGCCGGCCTGCTCGGAATCCTGTTTTGCCCTGGTTGCCGGCCTCTTCTGCATCTGTTCTGTCCGGTTGGACTTGTTCCACTGCTTCTCTCGTGTGCGCTGGTCCCGCTGTTCCGCCTTAGTCGCCTTGCCTGCGCTGTCACGCTGTCGGTTGCCCTTCCCAATAAACCGGTGTATCACGGTAGCCCTACTGCTCTCCCTGGACCCAGCTTTCTTCTGATTCCTTGCCTCCCTCGGGCAGGCCTGGCTGGACTGCCGCTGCCGGGTGGGGATTCTGCCCTTTCCACCCATTGCTCACTAAGGGTTGTGCCCCGCACCTGCCCAGGTGTCCGCTCCTTGCAGATGCCTCCGTGTTTTTAGCCTGGGAGGTGGCCCTGCCCGGGGTCCATGCGGCCCGCCACGAGCTCTGGGATCCTCCTGCCCTATCACGAAATCGGGGATCCAGCCCCGCCTGCATAAACCCCTGCATGCCATGGCATCCCCATCCTGTCCTACCCCTAGTACTTCAGTGCCTGCGTTCTGCATTTGGGTCCAATCCTGTCCCCGTCCTGACAAGCTCCTGGAGACTTGATACTATCAAAAGGCTTGTCAGGAGGCAGATAAGAGTCAGGAGTCTAGATGTAGGGATGAGAGTGATGAAAAACCAGAATGGGTAAGGATGGGATTTCTCTATTAGGTCTCCAGATAGAGTTTGAATAAACAACAGACTTATGATCTGTTATGGCTTCTGTCACATGAAGTGGATGCTTTTCTCTGGGTACTGTAAAACAAATGGAAAGTTAAAAACAGTATATTCCATGAATGGATTTTTACGTACTCGTGACATGACAGTGGTACCCTTGTCACTTGACAGGGGTTGAAGCTGTACTGGACTTGATGTAATGGTCTTGTGATGGTGAAATGACGTCAGTTTCCCGCCAGTAGAGATCATGTGACAGTTTTTTTTTAACTGGTTATAAAAGGAAGACTCCACCCTGTGAGGAGGGACAGCTCGAGGCTGGATTTGTCAAGTTGATTTCATGCCACTGCGTGATTTAATGGGATGACGCAGTTTAGCTGAAGGGTGAAGTTTTATCAAATGCCAAAAGTTTAAAAGATCATTGCCAGCAGGTTCTTGAAATACTGCAAGTTCCGAAATCAGTGGAGAGTGAAGATCGAAGATCGAGGAGGATCTACTTCGACGGTGAAACGGGTTCGACCTTATTTAATCCTTATTCGAAAGGATTTCGTGGACTGTTCACGTGTTAATCTCTGCGGGAAAGCAGGAGATTGAGGACAGTGTGATAAAGGAAAGTTCAGTGCCTTTAAGCCGTTCCGTTTTGTAAATTCGTCGTGGGAGAAGTTCGACATCGGGTATCGAAGTGAAGCGACGTGAAAGAAAATTTAAATAGTCTTATAAAGTCTCTCCTTTTAGCTGAACTGTGAGCATATCGAACTTTTGGCAATACTACTTTAAAGAACTGTTTTTGCAATATCGCTTTAAGAACTGTTTGAGCTGCCGCACAGCAGCTGTTTCCGGTTACGTTAGTGTTTGTTTACTTTTGGGGGGTTTGTTTTCTGTGTTTAATAAACGTGTTATTTGTTATACAGAACCCCTTGCCGAACTCATATATTCATTGTTGCCGGAATACGTAACAGGATGACATCATCTTTTCTGTCAATGCAGAATCATCTCACCCACTTCCACGTAGCAAATCAGTGGTCAGCACTTTACACCACTTAATATCTTTGAATCCAAACCCCAGCTCCTGAAGGGAAAAAGGTAGGTCATCAGGCATCGTGAATAAATTATTGAGATTTATTTCTCGTCAGCTGAGGAATACTATGTTACCCTGCAGACTTTGTATGAATTGAACGAGCTGGTCTTTGTGCAATAGATGTCAAGTCTGATCTCTAATTGCGACTAATACGTATCTGTGGAGGGAAATCCCCATAAATGGACAACTGTAAATCCTGCATCGGACTCAGCTCCACCATAGACTTTCCATAGAGTCCAAAAAGAGAGAGTGACATTCCACAGTTACAGAAATCTAAAAAAGATGGTGGTTTAGCTTTACCCAATTTTAGATTTTACTATTGGGCGAATAATATTCGGAATTTATTATACTGGAAATTAGACTTAGAGTGCCCACAGTGGGTAAATTTAGAATGTACTGATACACAAGGATATTCTCTATTTTCAGTTCTTGGTTCTTCACTCCCTGTTGATTTAGTTAAACTTAATAAGATATCTAACCGTATTGTCAAACATGGTGTTCTTTGTCTTACATCCACATCAGGTTTAAAAATGTTACTGGTGTTTATCTGCTGCACCTATATTTCCAGTACGCTCATCGCTACCCTTTCAGTGACAGATCTGAATGCCACTCGTATTGACCCAGACATTTACATTCGGACCTAAAATATCCTCTTCTACACCTCACCAATTGTTCACTTACATCGAAACAGTGCATCGTATTCCAATATATTTTCTGTGCAGTCATAAAAAGTACAAATCGATCAATGTATATTTCACCCTTTGTGTGTTCTACTGGTGCCTGTCGACCATGTGGCCTTGCTTATCTTGTTGCTGCTCAGTTCTGTTATTCAGCTGATGGAAGACTGACGTATCATAGAGGGAGAAAGATGAACTTAGAGAAATGGAGACTGCAAGAACTGCTTCTGTTCCCAGCCATTCTCCATGACAACAAGAATTCTGGACTGGCTGGTTGACAGGACACGCTCAAGGAACAAAGACAGAATGAATGTTAACAACGTTTGAGGGCAGCATTAGTGAAATAACGAAGTTGAATTTGTTCAGGTCTCGTACCACACATCCGCCAATCTCTTTGACACCCACAATCTTTAGGAATGAAATGCTGGAGCATCAGGTCTACGACTGCCAGACTGGGTAAAAGCTTCTTCCCTCAGGCTGAGAACCTAATAAATATCCTCGCACCACCAAGGTCTCATCACGAGCAATGTGAGCTGTTTATTGTTTACTGTTTACTCTTTACAATTCACCCGTGCTGCCCACTGCATGTATTGTGAATTTTATTTTAGCCATTTATTTGTGATAATGGTGTGTTTTATGTGCTGTGCTTTGTGAGTATATGTTTTCTGAGTGCACCATGGTTTGGAGGAACATTTCTTTATTTGGTTGTCTGTACTTGAACTTGAGTTACTGAACCTGTTGAGCTAGTCTATTTGTCGGTGTAGGTTAACAATGCACAAATTACAGAAGTGGAGGAAAGTCAAATTCACCTGTGCAGACTGAGGTAGATCCACTTTGCTTCTGATACTTTTGAGTATAAGTTGAACTCTGGAAAACTCAGGGTTAACAAACAGAGGCCAAGTGTATTTTGAAAAGGCATTTACCTTTAGGAAGAGATCTCACTGTTCATGGCTCTGGGAGAAATTCATTGAAACAGGCGGGTTTGTGGATCTTGGATATGAAGTAGAAATGTTGGTTATGGGGTTAGAGTTCTATTATGTTGGTGGCAGTCTAACATGTCTGGTGCTATGAAAATGCTTTGAAAACAATGCAGAGTACGGTTGGGGGAGACAGTCTATGGGGGAAGCAACTATGGTGGCACTTCTGACACAGAGTCTGCCCCTGTGACTCAGATGACAGGGACATCAAAGATGCAATAATAACAGGGTTGACTTAGTGGGCGATTTTAATTTCCCAAATATTAATTAGCATCTCCATCGAGCAAGGGGTTCAGATGGAGTGGCATTGTTAGGTGGGTTCAGGAAAGTTTCTTGCCAAAATATGATGATAAGCCTACATGAGGAGAGGCTGTACTTGATCGAGTATTGGGAAATGAACCTAGTCAGGTGTCAGGTCTCTCAGTGGTAGAGCATTTTGGAGATAGAAATCACATAACATTGGAGAGGGATAGGAACAGATAAGTTAGGAAAACGTTTAATAAGAGTAGGGGGAAATATCATGCTATCCGGTAGGAACGTGGAAGCTTGAATTGGGAGCAGATGTTATCAGGAAATGTATGGCAGAAATGTGGTAAATGTTCAGTGGATGTTTGTGTGGATTCCTGAAGAGATGTGTTCTAATGAGACAGGGAGAGGATGGTACGGGACAGGAACCATGGGGTACAAATGCTGTTGTAACTCTAATCAAGAGGAGAGCAAAAGCTCATGAAAGGTGCGAAAGACTAGATAATGATTGAGATCTAGAAGATTGAGGCCAGAAGCGGCCAGGTGAAGGATTGATGAGCAGGATAAAGGAGAACCCCAAGGCATTATACAATGACAGGAATAGCAAGGGGATAAGATGTGAGAGAATAGGACCAATAAAGAGTGCCGGGGGATACGTGTGAATGGAACACAGGCGACTGTGGAAGGCGAGGGGTGGAGCCCATGGCAATGATATTTGCTTCATGAATGGGGACAGAAGTAGTTCCGGAGGATTGGAGTGTTGCAGATCTTGTTCCATTATTCAACAAAGGAAGCAGAGTTAGCCCGGGAAATTGAAGACCAGTGAGTCTTACTTCAGTTGATGGTTAGTACTTTGGTGGAGAGATCCCATGAGGTCGAATTTATAAACATATGGAGAGGTATAATATGATTATAAATTAAAAGCATGGCTTTGTCAAAGAAGGTTGTGCCTTACGAGTCTGATTGAATTTTTTGAGGATGTAACTAAATATATTGATGAAGGTAGAGCGGAAAACGTAGTGTATATGGACTTTAGTAATGCAATTCATATGATATCCCATGGAAAGCTTATGGAGAAACTAAGCAGGCATGGGATCCAAGGGACATTGCTTTGAGCATCCAGAACTAGCTTGCCCACAGATGGAAAAGTGTGATTTTAAACGGGTCATATTCTGCATAGAGTTCGGCGACCAGTGGTGTGCCTCAGGGACCTGTTCTGGACGCCCTTCTCATTCTGATTTTTATAAATGGTCTACATGAGGAAGTGGAAGAGGATTTAGTAAATTTGCTGATGTCACAGAGGTTGGGCGTGTTGTGGATAGTGCGGAAAGCTGTCAGATTTCACAGCAGAACATTGATATGGTACAAAACTGGGCTGAGAGTTGGCAGATGGAGGTCAACAAAGATAATGTGAGGTGGTTCATTTTGGTAGGTGAATTATGATGTCAGAATATAGTATTAATAGTAAAATTCTTGGCAGTGTGGAGGAACAGAGGGATCTTGGGGTCCAAGTCCATAAGACACTCAAAGCTGCTCTTCAGGTTGACTGTGGTTGATGAGACATACGGTGCATTGGCCTTCACCAACTGTGGGATTGAGATCAAGAGCCGAGAGGTTAATATTGCAGCTATATAGTACCCCTGTCAGACCCCACTTGGAATACTGTGTCCAGTTCTGGTCGCTGCACAAAAGGAAGAATGTGGAGACTACAGAGAGGGTGCAGATGAGATTTACGAGGATGGTCCCGGTAGTGAGGAGCATGCCCATTGAGAATAGATTGAATGATCTTGTCCTTTTCTTCTCAGAGCAACGAAGGATGAGTGGTGACATAATAGAGGTGTATAAGATGATCAGGGGCTTTGTTTGTGCAGATAGTCAGAGGTCTTATCCCAGGGCTGAAAAGGCTAATGTGTGAGGGCACATTTTGAAGGTGTTTGGAAGTAGATACAGAGGAGATGTCAGGGGTAAGTATTTTAAGCAGTGAGTGATGAGTTTGTGGAATGGTGCAGGAGGATACAATAGGGTATTTGAAGAGACTCCTGGGATGGAACATGGAGTTTAGAAAAAATAGAGGGCTATGTGTAATCCGGGGTAAATTCGAAATTCAAAAAAATGTTCGGTAAACCATTGTGCAGGAAGTTTTCCATGTTCTATGTTCTAAATGCTCTTCATATTACAAGACATTCAATCCTCGGTTTTATATTCTGATTCTCTTGAAATAAAATTTTACACGGCGTTTACCTTCCTGACCACAGAATCAACCAACAAATTAAGTTTTCAAATGCTGCACAGGAATACCAAATGCTTTTGCACTTCAGATTTTTATGTTTTATTTCCATTTAGAAAGCAGTAAAACTTTTATTTCTTCTAACAAAGTTTACAACCATAAACCTCTCAACATTGGATTCATCTGCCACTTATTTGACCATTCCCTTAATGTGTCGAATTCTTCTGTATCTTCCCTATTCTTTCAAATCTACCTGCCGATTCACTTATCTTTGTATCGTCTGCAAACTTTGCAACAAGGCCATCAATTCCATCAGGTCCATCAATCCCATCATTCAAATCATTCTCATATAATAAAAAAAAATTGGTCACAACACAAAGCCATGAGGAACACCAATAGTCAGGGTAATGAATCAGAAAAGGATCCCATTCTCCCCGCTCTTTTCCTCCTGCTAAGCAGCACTTCTTGAATCCGTGCTGGTATCTTTTCAATAATACCATGGGTTTATAGTTTGTTAAACAGCCTTATGTGTGGCAGCTTGTGAAAAGCCTTCTGAAAATCTATGTCCACAACATCAACGTATCTACATCGACACAACATCAACATATTTGTCTATCTTATTTTTTTCTTTCTTCAAAGAATTCCAACAGATTAGTCAGGCATGGTTTTCTCAAGGAAACCCTGCCTCCGACAAGCTATTCGTACCTCCCAGAATCCCTAAACCACATCCTTTACAATCAACTCCAACATCGTCCCTACCACTAAAGTCTGATTATCTGGCCCCTTGTTTCCTATCTTCTGCCTTTCACATTTCTCAAAGAGTGGGGCGACTGGGACGTTCCGGAGTTTGGAGAACAATTCCAGTCCCATCATGCTCGGAGTCTCTTTACATCCACTGAGTGGAAAGCTTGGGATATTCCCGACTGATCGAGTTTCTTTTCACGGTTCAAAGACCGATAGGCTTGGGAATTGATCATTACAAATTGTCCTGTGATTACACAGCTTGTACCTTGGTTTACTAGGTGGCGCAGCTTGAGGGGATGGAAGTCCTTGTTCCATCTTGCATCTCAATAAATAAGTAAATAATAGATTTGGGGCATCACATCTGAACTGCGGAAGAATTTGGGGTGGGAGAAAAAAAATGATCAGTGGTCCTGGTCCAGGTGAGTCCAGCAAATAGGATAACCACTGAAAAGTGACTGCTAAGCAGCTAAGAAATAAATATAGGAATCAGAATCAAAAGGTTAATATACTCTGCATTGTTATGTAAAGTGTGTGCGCTTGTTACAGGATCAATTAGATTAGGGAGTTAAAAGTGTGCCTCAAAGACTGGAGGAAGATTGCTGATATTCATGATACTTTGGTCCCACTTTTGGGGAGGAATGGAGATGATTTGATTGGACAGGGTACAGCTGAATCATGCTCGGACTGAGGTCCTGACAAGTCACATAACTACAGCTATAGACAGTCTTTCACTAAATTGCAGGGAAATGGGTTCAACAGATTGGAAATGTTATGGATGATGTTTAAGTGTATCTTGTTTCTCACTTCTTCTGGCAGCAATAGTGTTAACTTTGATGTCTAAATATGTGGATTTGATCCCAGGGACAGTGAGGACATACGACCCCCAACTGACGACACTGAGTCAGGATCTGTTTGTTCATGGTCACCTTCAATTGATTATTCTTGGCAAACTTGTTTATCCAAATAGAAGCTATTTACATAGAGCTTGATAAGGGTAGGCAGTGCATGTATCTACATTGATTTTACTCAGGCGCTGGGCAAAGTCTTTTTGGATGGTAATCCGGAAAATTCAGATGCATGTGGTTGGCAGGGACAGGAGGAGTGGTTGAAGGAAAACATTGGAGCTGGAGGTCTTCGATTAGTGGAGTTTCACAGCGATCTATGATGGGACCTCTGCTGCTTGTAATGTCTCTACATGTCCTGGATGAAGATGTAGATGGATTCGTTAGTAAATTAGCAGATGATACCAGGATTGACGGAGCTGTGGATAGCACAAGGGAGTGGCAATAAATACAACAAAATATAGATCAGTTGCAGATATAGGCTGAGAAATGGCAGATGGAATTTGACCCAGAGAAATGTGAGGAACTGCAACTCTGCAGGGCAAATGCAAAGAGACAGAACACTGTTATGGACAAGGTCTTTTAGAGTGTTGCTGAGCAGAGATCATGGCATCCTCATTCATTGCTAGTTGAATGTAGCTACACAGGTTGATATGTTGCTTCAGAGAAGCTTACAGAATGCTTTCATTTACTTGTCGAGGTACTGAGTTCAAAATTCATGTTCCAACTTGGTAAAGCTCTCGTTGGGCCACGTCAGGATCACTGCATAAAGTTCTGGTGGCCCCACACTTGGAAGGATGTGGAGGCTCTGTAGAGGGTGCAGAGTATGTTTACCAGGATGCTGCCTCAGTTAAAGGGTGTGTACTATCACAAGAGGGGTAATAAAATAGTTGTTGTCACTGCAACTCCAGAGACTGAGAGGTGATCTGATGCAGGAAGATGGAGGGATTTGGACATGGTGTAGGTAGGAGGGATTAGTGGGTTTGGTTTACCAATGACGGACTGGGCCATATTTACTACTACTGACAGGCTTTTCCGTACAATGGCATTGATGCTTCCACATCAGGCCACGAGAAAACCAGTCAATATACTCTCTAACATACATCTGTGGAAATTTGTAAATGTTTCAGCTAACATGTCAAATTTTGTCAAGCTTCCAAGAAAGTATAGCGTTTTTGTTGACATTCAAAATCTACTCAAATTTCTATTGAAATATAGCCGCCGAAATACCTTCTTTACAACAGCATAAATATGTTGGGTCCAGGTTAGGTCCTCGGATATTTTCACACCCAGGAACTTAGCTCCCTCATTTAATTTCTGATCCCTCCATGAGGATTGGCGTGTGTTATTCTCTCAACTATTTTCTGTCACCTGTCCTCATACCTGAACCCTTTTCAGTGCAACAGCACTCCAGAAAGCATGCTGTGGAATTCTTTCATGGGCAACAAAGTCAATAGTCTAAGATAACGGAGTTGCAAGCTGAATTCACTGTTCTTTGTTTCTTGTCAATTCACAGGAAAATATGTGCGAAAGTCTGAGATGCATATTCCCACATAGCTGTCCAGAACACAGCAGGTAACCGTTTGGTAAGTAAAGATCTGTTAAGAGCTCGTAAGAACAATGCATTCCAGTCATCCACAACTCTCTGAGTCAAAAGCCTACCTCTCATGTGCCCCTTGAACCCATGCCTTCTCACTCTAGATGCCTGCCCTTTGGTATTTGACATTTCAACCACGGGAAACAGATACTCCCTGTCTAATCTATCTGTGCCTCTTTTAATCTTATAAACTTTTATCTGATCCCGCCTCAGTCTCTGGTGTTCCAGAGAAAACATTTCAGCTTCCTTTCCAATTGTATCCAGTCTCAATTGTAAGCCAAGCTGATGCTGAGGAAATACACCTCCAGAAATATGATTTTGATTTCTGCAATGAGTATGTGTGTGTATGGCAAATATCCATCAGCGTTTCCTGGTGAATGATTCAGAGCACACGACTAATGATAAGAGGATGTTCATCATGACATTGGAGTTGTTTCCTTCTGTGTAATAAAGTACTTCTATTTGCTGCATCCGACTACCACTTCTGAGCTGTTATAATTTGGGAATGAAAAATGCTAAAAGTCCAAGTGCAACTATTTTATTTATATTTTCTGCCAATTACACTACTGACAGTTAGGGCAGAAATAAATGTCTTCCTTCTCTGGCCGTGGTCAGGGCTTTCTTCACCATGTCAGTAGCTTCCTCTTGGGTTTCAGTGCAGTCCAGTACACATCCCACGTGGAGACTGAGGAGAAGCATTACACTCAGATCTAGAATAATTCTTCATTGCTGTTTCTGGAGCAGTTTGGTCTTACCAGTCAGAGTTGTTATTCCTTGGCTGAACGCCCAGACCCGTGGACCTCTCTTAGCCTGGCCTCTACTTATTGACCTATTTGGTACGGCTGATACTACCGAGAGCCAAAGCGGAAGCCCCTGACTCCAGACAACATAGAACTCAGGGTCATTGAGGCACAATGGCCTCCAAACCTAAAGCTTGTGGTCCTCTTTCAGGCCTTTATTTTTTGCTATCCCTTATTTTAAGCATTGGCACAATTTAACATTCATCATAAACCACTTCCTCCTGTATCCAAACCTTTATGAATCAGGTTTTCTATCCGATTCAATGTTAAATGTTTATTTTATAACATTTTTATGGCTCCAAGCTTTCAGTAACAAATGAATATTGCTGACCTTGTATTGTAGATTGGGAATTGCACAGAGGGTTAGGATCACCTAAAGTCTGGATAGTGACAATCTTCAATCTTCTACGACTCTTCAGTCAGTGATAAATGGATGCTTTAGTTGTGTCAAAATAATTCGTCATCGGCTAAGCACTATCTCTAAGCTTAGTCTATTTATTTACTCTTTGAATAATTCACGTCTTCCTGTTGGAATTCTTTGAGGAGAATACAAGTAGGATAGATAAATGGGATGCAGCGGATTTTGTTTATCTGGACGTTAGGAAGGCCTTCGTTAAGTTACCACACAGATGGCTGATTACCAAAGTAAGAGCCCACGTTATTACTAGAATGTTATTAACATTGCTAGGTCATTGGCTGATTGGTAAGAGGCAGCAATTGGGAATAAAATGCTCCTTTTCCGGTTACCTGCCAGTGGCCAGTGGTGTTCCGCAGTGGTCGGTGTTGGGATCACTTCTTTTTTTTGCTGTATATAATGACATATGATAGAATAGATGGCTGTGTTGCCAAGTTTCAGATGTTAGAAAGATTCGTGGAAGGGCATGTAGTGTTGAGGAAACAGGTAGAATAGGAACATACAGATCATAGAATTGCAACAGCACAATACAGGCTCCTTGGTCCACAAAGCTGTGTCAAATATGTCCTACTCTTTAGAACTTTTGCATTATGTCGATGACCTTTTGCTTTATATTTCTAATGTTAAGACTTCATTACCTTTCGTACTTCCTTCATTCTCCTGTTTTTGCCAGTTTTCAGGACATAAAATAAATTTTCATAAGAATTAACATTTTCCTTTGAATAATTTGGTATCAATTAATAGCAACCTTACTTTTAAAATTGTAAGAAATCAATGTAAACACAAGGAAATCTGCAGATGCTGCTAATTCGAGAAACACACACAAGATGAAGGTGGAACGCCGCAGGCCAGGCAGCATGTATAGAAAGAAGCATTGTCGATGTTTCGGGCCGAGTCCATTCGTCAGGACTAACTGAAAGAAAAGATAGAGATTTGAAAATAGGAGGTGGAGGGGGAAATGCAAAAATATAAGAAAAGACCTGAGCGGGTGGGTTGAAGCAAAAAGCTAGAGAGTTGATTGGCAAAAGGGATACAGGGCTGGAGAAGGGAAAGGAACATGGGACGGGAGACCTAGGGAGAAAGAAAGGTGGAGAGGAACACCAGAGTGAGATGGAGAACAGACAGCGTGATGGACAGAGAGAGAACAAAAAGTGGCGGGGGGGAATAACTAAATCAGGGCTAGGGTAAGAAGGCGAGGGGCATTAACGAAAGTTAGAGAAGTCAATGTTCATGCCATCAAGTTGGATGCTGCCCAGACGGTATATAGAAAAAGGAAGGCATCTCCTTCGTCCTGGAATGAAAAGCCTCATCCCAAGAGCAGATGCGGCGGAGACGCAGGAATTGCGAAGAGGGGATGACATTTTTGCAAGAGACATGGTGGGAATACAAATAGTCCAGGTAGTTGTGAGATTCAGTCGGCTTATAGAAGATATGTGTAGATAAGCCGTCTCCAGAGATGGAGACAGGAAGATCAAGAAAGGGGAGGGAGTTGTCGGAAATGGACCAGGTAAATTTGAGAACAGGATGGAAGTTGGAGGGAAAGTTAATGAAATCAACGTGTTCAGCATGCGTGCAGAAAACAGCACCAATGCAGTCGTCGATGTAGCGAAGGAAAAGAGGGGGGCAGATACTCGTATAGGCTTGGAACATGGACTGCTCCACAAAGCCAACAGAAAGGCTGACGTAGATGGGACCCATGCGGGTGCCCCTGGCTGCACCTTTGGCATGGAGGAAGTGGGAGGAGCCAAAGGACAAATTATTGAGAGTGAGAACGAATTCCTCTAGACGGAGTTGAGTGGTGATAGACGGGAATTGGTTTGGTCTGGAATCCAAAAATAATCGGAGAGATTTAAGACCTTCTGGGTGGGGGATGGAGGTATATAGGGACTGCACGTCTATGGCGAAAATAAAGCAGTGGGGGGAAATAGAACTAAAAATCACTGAAAAAAATCAGAACATGAGAAGTGACACGAACATAGGTGGGAAGGGGTTGAACAAGGTTGGATAAAACAGTGTCAGGATACGCAGAAATGAGTCCGGTGGGGCAGAAGCAAGCTGAGACAATAGGTCTACCTGGACAGGCAGGTTTGTGGATCTTGCGCAGGAGGCTGAGACGGGAAGTACGGGGTGTGGGAACTATGAGATTGGTGGCAGGGGATGGGAGCTCCCCTGAGCTGACAAGGTTGGTGATGGTGTGGGAGACAGTGGCCTGGTGCTCCTTAGTAGGGTCATGATCGAGGTGTAAGTAAGAGGAGGTATCAGTGAGATGTCGCTGTGCCTCGGCCATGTAGAGGTCAGTACACTAGGCCACAACAGAGCCCCCTTATCAGCGGGCTTGATACTGAGTTTGGGGTTGGAGCGGAGAGCAGAGTGTTCGGAAGAAGTGAGGTTGGAAGTGGAACAAGGTGCGGTGAAGTCCAGATGGTTGATGTTCCGTCAGCAGCTAGCAATAAAGAGATCCAGAGCAGGCAGAAGACCAGAGCGGGGTGTCCATGAAGAGGAGTTTGGTTGAAGACGGGTCATCGGTGGGGGTGGGAGTCCTTGCCGAAGAATTAGGCTCGTAGACGGAGCCGGCGGAAGAAAAGTTCAGCATCATGGCGTCGAACTCGCTGAGATGTGGGCGAAGGAGCACAAAGATGAGGTCTTTACTGAGGACAGAGCACTCTGCCTCAGAGAGTTGAATGTCGGAGGGGATGGTAAATACCCGGCACGGATGAGAGATGGGATCACGGGGAGAGGCTGGTGAAGTCGGTGGAGAGGGGAGGATTAGGGTGAGAGGAAGGTGGAGCCTCTGAGGGTCCAGGAGCTGACGATGGGAATGAGGGAGAGGAGAATGCAGAGTGGTGCTTGGGGAAGGTCAGACAGGAGTCACAACCGCTGCACGTGAAGACCCGGCCTGGTGTTCAAGGCTGGAGTCGCAGTTGGGGTCTGCGCAATCGCGTTGAAGGTGTCCATGGTCGTTGGATTTTGAATATGCCCTGGGTTGCTGTGGCAGCCGAGATCGACGGCGGGGCCATTCCATGGTCTTTGGAACCAGTATTGATAGTGCTGGAGTCCGGGTATGAGAGAGTGTGAGATGTTTGAGAGAGCCATGGTTTTCAAGGGACATTGGAAGATTATTTCGAAAAAGAGAAAGGTCTATAATAAATATAGGCAGCATGGTGTAAATGTCGTGTTTGAGGAATATAAAGAATATAAATAAATCTTAAGGAAGAAAATAGAAAAGCTAAAAGAAGATACGAGGTTGCTTTGGCAAGTATGGTGAAAATAAATCCTGAAGGTTTCTACAGTTATATCAATAGCAAAAGGATAGTAAGGGAGAAAATTGGTCCCTTAGAGAATCAGAGTGGACAGCTATATGTGGAGCCAAAAGAGATGGGGTCGATTTTGAACAATTTATTTTCTTCGGTATTCAATAAGGAGAAGGATATTGTATCGTGTAAGATAAGGGAAACAAGTATAGTAGTTGTGGAAACTATGATGACTAAAAAAGAGGAAGTACTGGCGCTTTTAACGAATATAAAATGGCAAAAGCCTTCGGGTCCTGACAGGATTTCCTCTAGGACCTTGAGGGAAGTTAGTGTAGATACAGCTAGGGCTGTGACAGAAATATTTCAAATGTCATTAGAGACGGTCATCCCTACTTCGAGGCACACCGCTAATTCTGCGACACCTCTGGTGCCTGACTGCATCGGTCTTGACCATTGCTCTGGATTCATCAGCTGCGTGGAGAGCATTCACCCCTGCATGGGCAACAGCTTGCTTTATGTATCGTACTACCCTGACTTGCATATTGACTTTCATCCGCGAAGGTACAATATCCATGGTCGAACCTGACCAGCGGAGGGCCATCAACAGCATGTCTGACTATGACCTCCTCTCCTGCTGCGATGAGGCCAAGTAAAGGTTGAATGAACAACACCTCATATTCCGATTGTGTAGCCTCCAATCTCGACGGCATGAACATTGATTTCTTCAAATTCAAGAAATGAATATCCTGTGCTTCTTCCCCCCACTCTACCTCAACGTTCCTTCGGATCCCCCCGCCCCATTCTGGTGGCTATTTACTCCTTCACTTCCCCTCACGCACCGCCATGACCTCCTCATCAATTCTGTCTGGCTCTCCATCTCTTTTGTGTAATCCCGTGGTCCTGCGTCTCTCCTGTTAGATTCCTTGCTCTTCATCTCTTTGCCTTTTCTGCCTGTCACTCAGCTCTTCACATAATCGTTCCTCCAGAAACCAGACCCCTCCCGCACTCACTTGTCCTTCTACTCCTCCCCCATCACCTAATTCTGGCTTTTGTCTCTTTCTCTTTAATCAGAATGAAGGTTCCCAGCCCGAGCTGTCGACTGGTTGCTGAGTTCCTCCAACATTCTCTGTGTGTTTGCTTCTGTTTGTTTATTGATTAAAATAATCAAACTGGTACAGTGGAAGAGGAATTTGTGGAATGGTCAGAGACAGTTTCATACAGTAGCTTATTTGCCCAGGAACATGCCATTTCAGTTGTAATCTGTGTAATGAGGTGGTATTACAGAGAGTTCTTGCGGTGAAGGATCCTGAATATGAGCAGTGGCAGATGTTTAAGGAGAAGGTTCGTTAGAGCCGACATTTATCCCGATCAGACAGAGGAATCACAGAGAGCAAACAACAGTCTGTGGTTAAAAGAGTTCAAGGTAAATATTAAATCAGAGAACAAACAAAGAGGCAATGACAGGGTGGACAAAACAGTCGGGATTTTTCCTGTAACTCATGATGCGTCAAAAGATAAAAATATCAAGGAAAAAAACAGATTAGTTAACTCAATAATTTCCATTAGTGTTTTCAGTGGGGACACAGCAAACATCCTACAGATATCTAACGGTGACATTTCAATGCTGTGCCATAATGTGTAGCAATCACCATCAGGGGTGATAAACTAATGGGACTAAAAGCAAAAATATCCAGTTCCCAACGACCTGCACCAGACGGTTTCACAGGAAGGCTGGAGAGAAAGTAGAGACATTGGAATCTGTCAAAAATCACTGTTACAGAAAGGTCCCAGTGGAGCTGAAAACCATTGCTGAAGGGTGGAAGAGAAAGGAAAACAAAGTAGGTAACTGTACTGGAGTCTATAATCTGTGAAGAAATGAGAAGTCATTTAGAAAAGTTTAATGTCATTGAACTAAACCAAGAGGGTTTACAGCCAGATTCACACAGCACAGAAACAAGTCTTCAGCTCAAATGGTCCACACTGACCAAAATTCCCATCTGAGCTTCTGGTCTGTAACCGCCTCACCACGATATTATGAACAATGTTATCCTCCGTCCTTTTCCCATTTCCCACCTTTTGACCCATATCCTTCAAAACCTTTCCTTCCCATTAGCCTGTCCGAGTACTGCTTCAATGTACCTGATTCAACCACTCCCCCAGTAGCTCATTCCATTTGCTGACCAGCCTGTGCTTGGAAATGTTGTCCTTCAGGTTCCTATTAGATCTCCTCTTAAACCAATGCCTTCCGGTTCCTGATTCCCCAACACTGGCAGAAAGACTGTTTTATTCGACCCACACTGCAATACACCTCTGCAATACCAGCACTCATTCTCTGACATTCCAGGGAAAATTGTCCAAAACACCTTTCACAATTCAGTCCTTTGAGATCCAGTCACATCCCAGTAAATCTCCTCTGCACTTTTTCCAGCGGAATGGTGTCTGTCATACAGCAGGGCGACCTGAACTAAACACTATTTGCAAAATGCGGCGAAACCAACGTGGTGTACATCTGCACCATTTCTTCCCAGCTTCTATATTCGGTGCCCTGACTGAAGGATAGTGTTCCAAACCCCTCTTCACCACCCTGTCCATCTGGAACCTGGTCTTGGACCCTGTAACCTGGGTTACTGAATATTAAAACAACACACAGAAAATGCTGGTGGAACACAGCAGGCCAGGCAGCATCTATTAGGAGAAGCACTGTCGACGTTTCGGGCCGAGACCCTTCACCCCACACTCAGGTTGGAGGAATAACACCTTCTATACCAGCTGGTTAGCCTCCAACCTGATGGCATTAACATTGACTTCTCTAACTTCCGTTAATGCACCTTCTTACCCCATCCCTGACATATTTAGTTTTTTTCCCCTTTCTCCCTTTATTTTTTCTTTCTCTCTCTGCGCATCACTCTGCCTGTTCTCCATCTCCCTCTGGTGCTCCCCTCACCTTTTCTTTCTCACTCGGCATCCCGTCCCATGATCCTTTCCCTTCTCGAGCTCTGTAACCCTTTTACCAATCACCTCTCTGGCTCTCAGCTTCACCCCACCCCCTCCGGTCTTCTCCTGACATTTTGCATTCCCCCCCCCCAGTTTCAAATCTCTTACTATCTTTCCGTTCAGTTAGTCCTGACGAAGGGTCTCGGCCCGAAACTTCGACAGCCCTTCTCCCGATAGATGCTGCCTCGCCTGTTGCGTTCCACCAGCATTCTGTGTGATACCAGAGTTTTGAGACTTTATAGGGGAATTTGGAGAAGTGTGTCTTTGTACTTTCAGGGGCATTTACCACATGTAAGGCAAGTGCACAAGACAAGAGCTCTGTGCTGGGATGGAAGTGTGTTAATATTGATTGAAGTCTGGTTACCTTACTGAGACAGAATAACGTGTAAGGAGGATATAATTGGTGGAGTTTTCCAGGGATCATCAATGACTTATTGATATTAATGACCCGATGGAAGGGCAGAATGTGCGGAATCCACGGTGTCAATGATGGGGAACGTGATGAGGGGACGTGTTGTGATTGAACATTTGGTCTCTCCAACAAGACATGGGGAAGCTGGTGAGAAGAATACTTGGTAAATGAAGCTTAATGTGGTAAAGTGTGATGGCATGCAGAGAAGCAGGAGGAAACAAAAGTCAGACAATTATTTATGTTGAGATAAATTGTTAATGAGAGAAATAGAGAGGCGTCAATGTGTTCTCCTGCACAACAAAGTAGAGATGGGTGTAGTGAGTGGTTCATAAAAACATATATGACCAAGGTTCAGAGGTGAATGGTTCATTGATATTTATTGCTGTAGAGAAATAGAGAGGTTTTGTTACAGTGTCAGACAAATGCACAATGATGGATTTTGGAAAGTTAAAGCAGGTTATGACACAGACAGAGAAAAATAGGTTCCTGAGGATTGTTGACGAAAAGAAAGACTTGGGGTACAGGTACATAATTTCATGAAGGTGCCAACACAGGTAGACAAGGTTGTGAAGAAGGTGCACGTCATGCTTGCCTTCATCGGCAAAAGGCTTTGGGAGGAGCTGGGACATAATATTACAGTTGTACAAATCAATAATGAAACCACACCGGGAGTTCCCTGTGCAGTTCTGGTCACCACGAGAGGAAGGATGTGGTTAAGCTGAAACGATGCAAAAACCATTCACAGGAATGTTACCTGGACTGCGGGATTCAGTTACAAGGAAAGATCATACTGACTTGGACTGTTTTCCACGAAGTGAAGGAGGCTGACAGGTGAAATGGTAGAAGTTTATAAAACTAAGAGAGGAGTAGACAAGCAGAATCACTTACCCAGGGTGCAAGTATCAAATATGACAAGGTGCAGCTTTAAAATGCCAGGGTGAGTACTTAAAAGTGGGCATTAGTGGAGGTAAGATTAGTGTCTCCGTAAAAAGGGAGGGTGGGGAATAAATCAATCAGGGATGGGCTAAGAAAGGGAGGAAGGTTATTAACGGGTTAGAAAAATCAATGTTCATTCCATCAGGTTGGAGGCTACCCAGACGGAATATGCGGTGTTGTTCCTCTAAACTGAGTGTGGCTTCATCGTGATAGTAGAGGAGTCGTGGATCGACATATCAGAATTTGAATGGGACGTGGAATTAAAATATGTGGCCACTAGGAGGTGCTGCTTTCTCTGGCTTTTTCTGTCTATCCACGGTCCCAGAACAGGAACACTGCAATCCAGTGACGTTGCTCAGTCTCCTTCATCCTTCAACGCTGGCAGATGGTATCTATTTGGTACTACATATGCCGAATTGTAATAACCCCTTGACAGCGTTTGTTCAGCCTGCCAGCCGAATCTGTAACTGCCATCAGCAGAAGTTGTGATATTACTGGTGACATAGGTATTGTCCGTACAGTTAGCTAAATATGATCCCATTACCCCGTAGTTGCAATAACAGACTTCACGCTCATTCTCGTGAAGTTGTTTCAGAGATTAGGATTCGTGCAGTCCATTATAAGAAATTTAATGTCAGCGTTCAAAACAGTTCCATTGGCAAGAGTAATTTCTCTGGGCAGTTCAGACCAGTGCTCCCTTCACAGATCTAACATTGCTACTACAGTAAAACACAGACTCAATCTTGCCCAAACCTCAGCACCTGCAACTGGCTTTCGCATGGCGCTGACATCAATCAAAGCTTGTGTCTTCCTTGCTCTCAGCAAAGGATCGGCTATCTCGCCTCGGTTCAGCCACATCGAATTGTCTTCAATTCCAAAAGGAAGTTACAGACTATAACGTACGATGGTCTACACACACAAATTTCTTGAAGAACTCAGCAGGCCAGTCAGCATTTACAGAAGAAGTACTTTTTTTCCGAAGATGCGGCCTGACCTGCGAAGCTCCTCCAGCATTTTGAGATTGTTGCTCGAATTTCCAGCAGCTGTAGATTTCCTCTTGTTTGCCAATTGCGATGATCGTTTGTCAGAAAACGTGTGATGAAAAAACAGCGCAGAACCTCAGGATACTGACCACCACCCCCTTCCAGTGAAGATGGAAACCATCCCTTTGGTATCGATCACCCCTGCACAGATGAAGTCCCAGTGATTGGGTGAATGCAAGTCGGCTTTTTCCACGGGGGTTGGGAGGTACTACAACCAGAGGGCATGAGTTAAGGATGATGGGTGAAAGTTTAAGGAGAACAGGAAAGGAAAATTCTTCACTCAGATGGTTGTGAGAGTGTTGGAACGAGCTGCCAGAATGAGTGTTGCATGCAAGTTTGATTTCAATATTTAAGAGAAGTTCGGATAGATGCGTGCGAACGATCCCTGCGAAAAGCAGAGAGGGGTAGAGAGGGAACGATGTCCTTAGTGGTGGGTTCCTGTTGAAGGTGGCGGAAGTTGCGTAGGATAATATGCTGGTTCCGGAGGCTGGTGTGTGGTCTGGTGGGGTCAGCAACCCATTGTGCTTTCCCCTTAGATTCCTTCTTCTCCTCTCCTGCCTAACCCCGCCCTGCTTCCCCTCCCCACCCTTGATCTTTCCTCTGATTCGTTTTCCACCATCTTCTTCGTAGGGCCCCTGCCCCCTGCTTCTTTAATCCTGACGAAGGTTCTCGACCAGAAACATTGACTGCTTTTTTCAACTGATGCTGCCGGCCCTGCTGAGCTTATCCAGCCTTTTTGTACGTCCGGTAAATGGTTGACTCGTGCATCAGTCTTTACATTAATTCTTACTCATAGACTCAACTCACATCGGTAAAGGCATATTTTTTTGAGGTTTGCAAAATGGCTTTGTGTGGGTGAGATAATAGTTTACAAACCTGATCACATTGTTTATGAAAAATGGTTGATTGATGAAGCCCGGGGTGGATATTATATTAGTCGAATTTGAAAAGCTTTCAACAAGGCCTATCATGGTGGTCTCATCCAGAGCATTTATGCTCGGTGGAGATTGCAAACAGAAAGCAATGGTTGAAGGGTGTTACTCGAACTGGAGATCTGTGGACAGAGGCGTTCCAGGAGGATCAGTGCTGGGAACTGAATTTGAATTGAACTGAACTGAATTGTTTTTATTTATTGTATCCTTTACATACATGAGGCGTAAAAATCTTGACGTTACGTCTCCATCCCAATGCGCAAAGTGCAATCATGTTCATTTATAATAAATAGAACAGTCAATGTATTATCGTGTGCACTCAAATCAGCGTGAGCTTATTAGTCTAATGCCCTGGTGAAGAAGTTATCCCGGAGATTTTGGACGAAACAATTATGCTGCGGTATCGCTTCCCGGATGGTAGCCGCAGGGATAGATTGTGGTTGGAAAGGCTTGGATCCCATTGATACTTCGGGCCCTTGACATACACCGGTCCTTCAAAATGTCCATTTTCATCGGGGGTTGACAATTACAGATGCGCTGGACTGTCTTCACCACTCGCGGCAGAGTCCTGCGATTAAGGGGGGTATAGTTTCCACATCAGGGAGTCATGCAGCCAGTCAGGATGCTCCCAACTGTGCCACTCTAGAAAGTTAATAGTATTTGGGGGCCCATACCAAACTTCCCAAACCGTCTGAGTTGAAAGTGGTGCTGTTGTACCTGCACAGCGCAGAGCTGGTGTGCACAGTCCATGTGAGGTCCTCAGGGATGTGGATGTCGAGGAATTGGTAGCTGGTTACCCTCTCAAATCCAGACACACTGATGTCAACAGGTTTGAACCCGTCTCCATTCCGCCTGTAACCCGCCAGTAGCTGCTTAGTTTTTGCGACATTGAGGGAAAGGTTCTTTTCATGACACCCCTGTGTAGGATACATGACTTTTTCCTGATAGGCCATCTTGTTACTGTTTGAAATTAGGCCAATGAATGTAGTGTCGCCGGCAGAGTTCAATAGCATAATGCAACTGTGGTTGGCGATATAGTCATTGGTGTACAGGGAGTAGAGGAGGTGAATCAGTAAGCAGCCCTGTGGGTCTCCAGTATTGAGACTTGAATTCTCACAATACCTTACAAACTTTAAGTACTCACAACATCTCTTCGGATCCTCTGTTACCGCGATACCTCATAAACTTTTAAACCCACAATACCTCGTTACCCCGAATCTACTGACCTGTGGTACTCGGGCGACCCTCGGGTTTCGGTAGGAATCCGGCAGAGGATACCTGTCAGGTAGGGGGCAGGATTGGACCCAAATGCAGGACGCAGACACTGAAGTACTAGAGATAGGACAGGATGGGGATGCCATGGCATGCAAGGGGTAAGGCAGGTGGGGCTGGATCCCGGAGGTCAGGCGAGGCGGGAGGATCTCAGAGTTCAGATGAGGCGGGATAATTCCAGTGTTCAGACGAGGCAGGCCAGGAGGATCCCAGTGTTCAGACGAGGCAGGCAGGAGGTTCCCAGAGTTCAGACGAGGCAGACAGGAGGATCCCAGAGTTCAGACGAGGCAGGCAGGAGGATCCCAGTGTTCAGACGAGGCAGACAGGAGGATCCCAGTGTTCAGACGAGGCAGACATGAGGATCCCAGTCTTCAGACGAGGCAAACCGGAGGATCCCAGTGTTCAGAGGAGGCAGACCGGAGGATCCCAGAGTTCAGACGAGGCAGACAGGAGGATCCCAGTGTTCGGACGAGGCAGACAGGAGGATCCCAGTGTTCAGACGAGGCAGACTGGAGGATCCCAGTGTTCGGACGAGGCAGACTGGAGGATCCCAGTGTTCGGACGAGGCAGACAGGAGGATCCCAGTGTTCAGACGAGGCAGACAGGAGGATCCCAGTGTTCAGACGAGGCAGACCGGAGGATAACAGTGTTCAGGCGTGGGAGACAAGAGAATCCCAGTGTTCAGACGAGGCAGACAGGAGGATCCCAGTGTTCAGACGAGGCAGACAGGAGGATCCCAGAGTTCAGACGAGGCAGACAGGAGGATCCCAGTGTTCAGACGAGGCAGACAGGAGGATCCCAGTGTTCAGACGAGGCAGACAGGAGGATCCCAGAGTTCCGACGTGGATGACAGGAGGATCCCAGAGTTCAGACGAGGCGGACAGGAGGATCCCAGTGTTCAGACGAGGCAGACAGGAGGATCCCAGAGATCAGACGAGGCAGACAGGAGGATCCCAGTGTTCAGACGAGGCAGACTGGAGGATCCCAGTGTTCAGACGAGGCAGACAAGAGGATCCCAGTGTTTAGACGTGGGAGACAGGAGGATCCCAGTGTTCAGACGTGGGGGACAGGAGGATCCCAGAGTTCGTGGGAGACAGGATCCCAGTGTTCAGACGTGCGTGACAGGAGGATCCCAGAGTTCGTGGGAGACAGGAGGATCCCAGAGTTCGTGGGAGACAGGAGGATCCCAGAGTTCGTGGGAGACAGGAGGATCCCAGTGTTCAGATGAGGCAGACAGGAGGATCCCAGTGTTCAGACAGAGTTCGTGGGAGACAGGAGGATCCCAGATATCGTGGGAGACAGGAGGATCCCAGAGTTCGTGTGAGACAGGAGGATCCCCGAGTTCGTGTGAGACAGGAGGATCCCCGAGTTCGTGGGAGTCAGGAGGATCCCCGAGTTCGTGGGAGTCAGGAGGATCCCCGAGTTCGTGGGAGTCAGGAGGATCCCCGAGTTCGTGGGAGACAGGAGTATCGCAGAGTTCGTGGGAGACAGGAGTATCGAGAGTTCGTGGGAGACAGGAGGATCCCAGAGTTCAGGCTAGACAGGAGGATCAAAGAGTTCAGGCTAGACAGGAGGATCACAGAGTTCAGGCTAGACAGGAGGATCCCAGTGTTCAGACGAGGCAGACCGGAGGATCCCAGTGTTCAAACGAGGCAGACAGGAGGATCCCAGTGTTCAGACGTGGGAGACAGGAGGATCCCAGTGTTCAGACGTGGGAGACAGGAGGATCTCAGTGTTCAGACGAGGCAGACAGGAGGATCTCAGTGTTCAGACGAGGCAGATAGGAGGATCCCAGTGTTAAGACGAGGCAGACAGGAGGATCCCAGTGTTCAGACGAGGCAGACAGGAGGATCTCAGTGTTCAGACGAGGCAGATGGGAGGATCCCAGTGTTCAGACGAGGCAGACGGGAGGATCCCAGTGTTCAGACGAGGCAGACAGGAGGATCCCAGAGTTCGTGGGAGACAGGAGGATCCCAGAGTTCGTGGGAGACAGGAGGATCCCAGAGTTCGGAATTGGCAGACAGGAGGATCCCAGAGTTCAGACGAGGCAGCCAGGAGGATCCCAGTGTTCAGACGAGGCAGACAGGTGGATCCCAGAGTTCGTGGGAGACAGGAGGATCCCAGTTCGTGGGAGACAGGAGGATCCCAGAGTTCGTGGGAGACAGGAGGATCCCAGAGTTCGTGGGAGACAGGAGGATCCCAGAGTTCGAGGGAGACAGGAGGATCCCAGAGTTCGTGGGAGACAGGAGGATCCCAGAGATCGTGGGAGACAGGAGGACCCCAGAGTTCGTGGGAGACAGGAGGACCCCAGAGTTCGTGGGAGACAGGAGGACCCCAGAGTTCGTGGGAGACAGGAGGACCCCAGAGTTCGTGGGAGACAGGAGGACCCCAGAGTTCGTGGGAGACAGGAGGACCCCAGAGTTCGTGGGAGACAGTAGGATCCCAGAGTTCGTGGGAGACAGGATCCCAGTGTTCAGACAGAGTTCGTGGGAGACAGGAAGATCCAAGAGTTCGTGGGAGACAGGAGGATCCCAGAGTTCGTGGGAGACAGGAGGATCCCAGTGTTCGTGGGAGACAGGAGGATCCCAGTGTTCGTGGGAGACAGGAGGATCCCCGAGTTTTTGGGAGACAGGAGGATCCCAGAGTTCAGACGTGGGAGACAGGAGGATCCCAGAGTTCGTGGGAGACAGGAGGATCCCAGAGTTCGAGGGAGACAGGAGGATCCCAGTGTTGAGACGTGGGAGACAGGAGGATCCCAGAGTCCGTGGGAGACAGGAGAATCCCAGAGTCCGTGGGAGACAGGAGGATCCCAGAGTCCGTGGGAGACAGGAGGATCCCAGAGATCGTGGGAGACAGGAGGATCCCAGAGTTCGTGGGAGACAGGAGGATCCCAGTGTTCAGACGAGGCAGGCAGGAGGATCCCAATGTTCAGACGAGGCAGACCGGAGGATCCCAGTGTTCAGACGAGGCAGACAGGAGGATCCCAGAGTTCAGACGAGGCAGACAGGAGGATCCAAGTGTTCATACGTGGCAGACAGGTGGATCCCAGAGTTCGTGGGAGACAGGAGGATCCCAGAGTTCGTGGGAGACAGGAGGATCCCAGAGTTCGTGGGAGACAGGAGGATCCCAGAGTTCGTGGGAGACAGGAGGATCCCAGAGTTCGTGGGAGACAGGAGGATCACAGTGTTCGTGGGAGACAGGAGGATCCCAGTGTTCAGACGAGGCAGACAGGAGGATCCCAGCGTTCAGACGAGGCAGACAGGAGGATCCCAGTGTTCAGACGAGGCAGACAGGAGGATCCCAGTGTTCAGATGTGGCAGACAGGAGGATCCCAGAGTTCGTGGGAGACAGGAGGATCCCAGAGATCGTGGGAGACAAGAGGATCCCAGAGATCGTGGGAGACAGGAGGACCCCAGAGTTCGTGGGAGACAGTAGGATCCCAGAGTTCGTGGGAGACAGGATCCCAGTGTTCAGACGTGCGTGACAGTAGGATCCCAGAGTTCGTGGGAGACCGGAGGATCCCAGAGTTCAGACAGAGTTCGTCGGAGACAGGAAGATCCAAGAGATCGTGGGAGACAGGAGGAACCCAGAGTTCGTGGGAGACAGGAGGATCCCAGAGTTCGTGGGAGACAGGAGGATCCCAGAGTTCGTGGGAGAAAGGAGGATCCCAGAGTTCTGACGTGGGTGACAGGAGGATCCCAGATTTCAGACGAGGCAGACAGGAGGATCCCAGTGTTCAGACGTGGGAGACAGGAGGATCCCAGAGTTCGAGGGAGACAGGAGGATCCCAGAGTTCGTGGGAGACAGGAGGATCCCAGAGTTCGTGGGAGACAGGAGGATCCCAGAGTTCGTGGGAGACAGGAGGAAACCAGAGTTCGTGGGATTAGGAGGATCCCAGAGTTCGTGGGATTAGGAGGATCCCAGAGTTCGTGGGAGACAGGAGGATCCCAGTGTTCGTGGGAGACAGGAGTATCCCCGAGTTTGTGGGAGACAGGAGGATCCCAGAGGTCGTGGAAGACAGGAGTATCCCCGAGTTTGTGGGAGACAGGAGGATCCCAGAGGTCGTGGGAGACAGGAGGATCCCAGAGTTCAGACGTGGCAGACAGGAGGATCCCAGAGTCCGTGGGAGACAGGAGGATCCCAGTGTTCGTGGGAGACAGGAGGATCCCCGAGTTTGTGGGAGACAGGAGGATCCCCGAGTTCATGGGAGAGAGGAGGATCCCCGAGTTCGTGTGAGTCAGGCGGATCCCCGAGTTCGTGGGAGACAGGAGGACCCCAGAGTTCGTGGGAGACAGGAGGACCCCAGAGTTCGTGGGAGACAGTAGGATCCCAGAGTTCGTGGGAGACAGGATCCCAGTGTTCAGACGTGCGTGACAGGAGGATCCCAGAGTTCGTAGGAGACCGGAGGATCCCAGAGATCGTGGGAGACAGGAGGATCACAGTGTTCAGACGAGGCAGACAGGAGGATCCCAGAGTTCGTGGGAGACATGATCCCAGTGTTGAGACGTGGGAGACAGGAGGATCCCAGAGTTCAGACGAGGCAGACAGGAGGATCCCATTGTTCAGACGTGGGAGACAGGAGGATCCCAGAGTTCGTGGGAGACAGGAGGATCCCAGAGATCGTGGGAGACAGGAGGATCCCAGAGATCGTGGGAGACAGGAGGATCCCAGAGATCGTGGGAGACAGGAGGATCCCAGAGATCGTGGGAGACAGGAGGATCCCAGAGATCGTGGGAGACAGGAGGATCCCAGAGATCGTGGGAGACAGGAGGATCCCAGAGATCGTGGGAGACAGGAGGATCCCAGTGTTCGTGGGAGACAGGAGGATCCCCGAGTTTGTGGGAGACAGGAGGATCCCAGAGTTCGTGGGAGACAGGAGGATCCCAGAGTTTGTGGGAGACAGGAGGATCCCAGAGTTCGTGGGAGACAGGAGGATCCCAGAGTTCAGGCCAGACAGGAGGATCCCAGAGTTCGTGGGAGACAGGAGGATCCCAGAGTTCAAGCCAGACTGGAGGAACCCAGTGTTCAGACGAGGCAGACAGGAGGATCCCAGTGTTCAGACGAGGCAGAAAGGTGGATCCCAGTGTTCAGACGAGGCAGTCAGGAGGATCACAGTGTTCAGACGTGGCAGACAGGAGGATCCCAGAGTTCGTGGGAGACAGGAGAATCCCAGAGTTCGTGGGAGACAGGTGGATCCCGGAGTTTGTTGGAGACAGGTGGATCCCAGAGTTCGTTGGAGACAGGAGGATCCCAGAGTTCGTGGGAGACAGGAATATCCCAGAGTTCGTGGGAGACAGGAGTATCCCAGAGTTCGTGGGAGACAGGAGTATCCCAGAGTTCGTGGGAGACAGGAGGATCCCCGAGTTTGTGGGAGACAGGAGGATCCCCGAGTTTGTGGGAGACAGGAGGATCCCAGAGTTCGTGGGAGACAGGAGTATCCCAGAGTTCGTGGGATACAGGAGGATCCCAGAGTTCGTGGGAGACAGGAGGATCCCAGTGTTCAGACGAGGCAGACAGTAGGATCCCAGTGTTCAGACGTGGCAGACAGGAGGATCCCAGAGATCGTGGGAGACAGGCGGATCCCAAGTTCGTGGGAGACAGGAGGATCCCCGTGTTCGTGGGAGACAGGAGGATCCCCGTGTTCGTGGGAGACAGGAGGATCCCAGAGTTCGTGGGAGACAGGAGGATCCCAGAGTTCGTGGGAGACAGGAGGATCCCAGAGTTCAGGCCAGACTGGAGGATCCCAGTGTTCAGACGAGGCAGACAGGAGTATCCCAGTGTTCAGACGAGGCAGACAGGAGGATCCCAATGTTCAGATGTGGCAGACAGGAGGATCCCAGAGTTCGTGGGAGACAGGAGGATCCCAGAGTTCGTGGGAGACAGGAGGATCCCAGAGTTCAGGCCAGACAGGAGGATCCCAGAGTTCGTGGGAGACAGGAGGATCCCAGAGTTCAGGCCAGACAGGAGGATCCCAGTGTTCAGACGAGGCAGACAGGAGTATCCCAGTGTTCAGACAGGGCAGACAGGAGGATCCCAATGTTCAGATGTGGCAGACAGGAGGATCCCAATGTTCAGATGTGGCAGACAGGAGGATCCCAGAGTTCGTGGCAGACAGGAGGATCCCAGAGTTCGTGGGAGACAGGAGAATCCCAGAGTTCGTGTGAGACAGGAGGATCCCAGAGTTCGTGGCAGACAGGAGGATCCCAGAGTTCGTGGGAGACAGGAGAATCCCAGAGTTCGTGTGAGACAGGAGGAGCCCAGAGTTCAGGCCAGACAGGAGGATCCCAGTGTTCAGACGAGGCAGACAGGAGTATCCCAGTGTTCAGACGAGGCAGACAGGAGGATTCCAATGTTCAGATGTGGCAGACAGGAGGATCCCAGAGTTCGCGGGAGACAGGAGGATCCCAGAGTTCGTGGGAGACAGGAGGATCCCAGAGTTCAGGCCAGACGGGAGGAACCCAGTGTTCAGACGAGGCAGACAGGAGGATCCCAGTGTTCAGACGAGGCCGACAGGAGGATCCCAGTGTTCAGACGAGGCAGACAGGAGGATCCCAGTGTTCAGACGAGGCAGACAGGAGGATCCCAGTGTTCAGACGTGGCAGACAGGAGGATCCCAGAGTTCGTGGGAGACAGGAGAATCCCAGAGTTCGTGGGAGACAGGAGGATCCCAGAGTTCAGGCCAGACAGGAGGATCCCAGTGTTCAGACGAGGCAGACAGGAGGATCCCAATGTTCAGATGTGGCAGACAGGAGGATCCCAGAGTTCGTGGGAGACAGGAGGATCCCAGAGTTCAGGCCAGACAGGAGGATCCCAGTGTTCAGACGAGGCAGACAGGAGTATCCCAGTGTTCAGTCGAGGCAGACAGGAGGATCCCAATGTTCAGATGTGGCAGACAGGAGGATCCCAGAGTTCGTGGGAGACAGGAGGATCCCAGAGTTCGTGGGAGACAGGAGGATCCCAGAGTTCAGGCCAGACAGGAGGAACCCAGTGTTCAGACGAGGCAGACAGGAGGATCCCAGTGTTCAGACGAGGCAGACAGGAGGATCCCAGAGTTCGTGGGAGACAGGAGAAACCCAGAGTTCGTGGGAGACAGGAGGATCCCAGAGTTCAGGCCAGACAGGAGGATCCCAGTGTTCAGACGAGGCAGACAGGAGTATCCCAGTGTTCAGACAGGGTAGACAGGAGGATCACAATGTTCAGATGTGGCAGACAGGAGGATCCCAGAGTTCGTGGGAGACAGGAGGATCCCAGAGTTCGTGGCAGACAGGAGGATCCCAGAGTTCGTGGGAGACAGGAGAATCCCAGAGTTCGTGTGAGACAGGAGGATCCCAGAGTTCAGGCCAGACAGGAGGATCCCAGTGTTCAGACGAGGCAGACAGGAGTATCCCAGTGTTCAGACGAGGCAGACAGGAGGATCCCAATGTTCAGATGTGGCAGACAGGAGGATCCCAGAGTTCGTGGGAGACAGGAGGATCCCAGAGTTCGTGGGAGACAGGAGGATCACAGAGTTCAGGCCAGACAGGAGGATCCCAGTGTTCAGACGAGGCAGACAGGAGTATCCCAGTGTTCAGACAGGGCAGACAGGAGGATCCCAATGTTCAGATGTGGCAGACAGGAGGATCCCAATGTTCAGATGTGGCAGACAGGAGGATCCCAGAGTTCGTGGCAGACAGGAGGATCCCAGAGTTCGTGGGAGACAGGAGAATCCCAGAGTTCGTGTGAGACAGGAGGAGCCCAGAGTTCAGGCCAGACAGGAGGATCCCAGTGTTCAGACGAGGCAGACAGGAGTATCCCAGTGTTCAGACGAGGCAGACAGGAGGATTCCAATGTTCAGATGTGGCAGACAGGAGGATCCCAGAGTTCGCGGGAGACAGGAGGATCCCAGAGTTCGTGGGAGACAGGAGGATCCCAGAGTTCAGGCCAGACGGGAGGAACCCAGTGTTCAGACGAGGCAGACAGGAGGATCCCAGTGTTCAGACGAGGCCGACAGGAGGATCCCAGTGTTCAGACGAGGCAGACAGGAGGATCCCAGTGTTCAGACGAGGCAGACAGGAGGATCCCAGTGTTCAGACGTGGCAGACAGGAGGATCCCAGAGTTCGTGGGAGACAGGAGAATCCCAGAGTTCGTGGGAGACAGGAGGATCCCAGAGTTCAGGCCAGACAGGAGGATCCCAGTGTTCAGACGAGGCAGACAGGAGGATCCCAATGTTCAGATGTGGCAGACAGGAGGATCCCAGAGTTCGTGGGAGACAGGAGGATCCCAGAGTTCAGGCCAGACAGGAGGATCCCAGTGTTCAGACGAGGCAGACAGGAGTATCCCAGTGTTCAGTCGAGGCAGACAGGAGGATCCCAATGTTCAGATGTGGCAGACAGGAGGATCCCAGAGTTCGTGGGAGACAGGAGGATCCCAGAGTTCGTGGGAGACAGGAGGATCCCAGAGTTCAGGCCAGACAGGAGGAACCCAGTGTTCAGACGAGGCAGACAGGAGGATCCCAGTGTTCAGACGAGGCAGACAGGAGGATCCCAGAGTTCGTGGGAGACAGGAGAAACCCAGAGTTCGTGGGAGACAGGAGGATCCCAGAGTTCAGGCCAGACAGGAGGATCCCAGTGTTCAGACGAGGCAGACAGGAGTATCCCAGTGTTCAGACAGGGTAGACAGGAGGATCACAATGTTCAGATGTGGCAGACAGGAGGATCCCAGAGTTCGTGGGAGACAGGAGGATCCCAGAGTTCGTGGCAGACAGGAGGATCCCAGAGTTCGTGGGAGACAGGAGAATCCCAGAGTTCGTGTGAGACAGGAGGATCCCAGAGTTCAGGCCAGACAGGAGGATCCCAGTGTTCAGACGAGGCAGACAGGAGTATCCCAGTGTTCAGACGAGGCAGACAGGAGGATCCCAATGTTCAGATGTGGCAGACAGGAGGATCCCAGAGTTCGTGGGAGACAGGAGGATCCCAGAGTTCGTGGGAGACAGGAGGATCACAGAGTTCAGGCCAGACGGGAGGAACCCAGTGTTCAGACGAGGCAGACAGGAGGATCCCAGTGTTCAGACGAGGCCGACAGGAGGATCCCAGTGTTCAGACGAGGCAGACAGGAGGATCCCAGTGTTCAGACGAGGCAGACAGGAGGATCCCAGTGTTCAGACGTGGCAGACAGGAGGATCCCAGAGTTCGTGGGAGACAGGAGAATCCCAGAGTTCGTGGGAGACAGTAGGATCCCAGAGTTCAGGCCAGACAGGAGGATCCCAGTGTTCAGACGAGGCAGACAGGAGGATCCCAATGTTCAGATGTGGCAGACAGGAGGATCCCAGAGTTCGTGGGAGACAGGAGGATCCCAGAGTTCAGGCCAGACAGGAGGATCCCAGTGTTCAGACGAGGCAGACAGGAGTATCCCAGTGTTCAGACGAGGCAGACAGGAGGATCCCAATGTTCAGATGTGGCAGACAGGAGGATCCCAGAGTTCGTGGGAGACAGGAGGATCCCAGAGTTCGTGGGAGACAGGAGGATCCCAGAGTTCAGGCCAGACAGGAGGAACCCAGTGTTCAGACGAGGCAGACAGGAGGATCCCAGTGTTCAGACGAGGCAGACAGGAGGATCCCAGTGTTCAGACGAGGCAGACAGGAGGATCCCAGTGTTCAGACGAGTCAGACAGGAAGATCCCAGTGTTCAGACGTGGCAGACAGGAGGATCCCAGAGTTCGTGGGAGACAGGATAATCCCAGAGTTCGTGGGAGACAGGTGGATCCCGGAGTTCGTGGGAGACAGGTGGATCCCGGAGTTCGTTGGAGACAGGAGGATCCCAGAGTTCGTGGGAGACAGGAGGATCCCAGAGTTCGTGGGAGACAGGAGGATCCCAGAGTTTGTGGGAGACAGGAGGATCCCCAAGTTTGTGGGAGACAGGAGGATCCCCGAGTTTGTGGGAGACAGGAGGATCCCAGAGTTCGTGGGAGACTGGAGTATCCCAGAGTTCGTGGGATACAGGAGGATCCCAGAGTTCGTGGGAGACAGTAGGATCCCAGTGTTCAGACGAGGCAGACAGTAGGATCCCAGTGTTCAGACGTGGCTGACAAGAGTATCCCAGAGTTCGTGGGAGACAGGGGGATCCCAAGTTCGTGGGAGACAGGAGGATCCACGAGTTCGTGGGAGACAGGAGGATCCCAGAGTTCAGGCCAGACAGGAGGATCCCAGAGTTCAGACCAGACAGGAGGATCCCAGTGTTCAGACGAGGCAGACAGGAGGATCCCAATGTTCAGATGTGGCAGACAGGAGGATCCCAGAGTTCGTGGGAGACAGGAGGATCCCAGAGTTCGTGGGAGACAGGAGGATCCCAGAGTTCAGGCCAGACAGGAGGAACCCAGTGTTCAGACGAGGCAGACAGGAGGATCCCAGTGTTCAGACGAGGCAGACAGGAGGATCCCAGTGTTCAGCCGTGGCAGACAGGAGGATCCCAGAGTTCGTGGGAGGCAGGAGAATCCCAGAGTTCGTGGGAGACAGGAGGATCCCAGAGTTCAGGCCAGACAGGAGGATCCCAGTGTTCAGACGAGGCAGACAGGAGTATCCCAGTGTTCAGACGAGGCAGACAGGAGGATCCCAATGTTCAGATGTGGCAGACAGGAGGATCCCAGAGTTCGTGGGAGACCGAAGGATCCCAGAGTTCGTGGCAGACAGGAGGATCCCAGAGTTCGTGGCAGACAGGAGGATCCCAGAGTTCGTGGGAGACAGGAGAATCCCAGAGTTCGTGGGAGACAGGAGGATCCCAGAGTTCAGGCCAGACAGGAGGATCCCAGTGTTCAGACGAGGCAGACAGGAGTATCCCAGTGTTCAGACGAGGCAGACAGTAGGATCCCAATGTTCAGATGTGGCAGACAGGAGGATCCCAGAGTTCGTGGGAGACAGGAGGATCCCTGAGTTCGTGGGAGACAGGAGGATCCCAAAGTTCAGGCCAGACAGGAGGAACCCAGTGTTCAGACGAGGGAGACAGGAGGATCCCAGTGTTCAGACGAGGCAGACAGGAGGATCCCAGTGTTCAGACGAGGCAGACAGGAGGATCCCAGTGTTCAGACGTGGCAGACAGGAGGATCCCAGAGTTCGTGGGAGACAGGAGGATCCCAGAGTTCGTGGGAGACAGGAGGATCCCAGAGTTCGTGGGAGACAGGAGGAGCCCCGAGTTCGTGGGAGACAGGAGGATCCTCGAGTTCGTGGGAGACAGGAGGATCCCCGAGTTCGTGGGAGTCAGGAGGATCCCCGAGTTCGTGGGAGACAGGAGTATCGCAGAGTTCGTGGGAGACAGGAGTATCGCAGAGTTCGTGGGAGACAGGAGGATCCCAGAGTTCAGGCTAGACAGGAGGATCAAAGAGTTCAGGCTAGACAGGAGGATCCCAGAGTTCAGGCTAGACAGGTGGATCCCAGTGTTCAGACGAGGCAGACCGGAGGATCCCAGTGTTCTGACGAGGCAGACAGGAGGATCCCAGTGTTCAGACGTGGGAGACAGGACGATCTCAGTGTTCAGACGAGGCAGACAGGAGGATCCCAGTGTCCAGACGAGGCAGACAGGAGGATCCCACAGTTCAGACTTGGGAGACAGGAGGTTCCCAGTGTTCAGACGAGGCAGTCAGGAGGATCCCAGTGTTCAGACGAGGCAGACAGGAGGATCCCAGTGTTCACACGAGACAGACAGGAGGATCCCAGTGTTCAGACGTGGGAGACAGGAGGATCCCAGTGTTCAGACGTGGGAGACAGGAGGATCTCAGTGTTCAGATGTGGCAGGCAGGTTGATCCCAGAGTTCAGACGTGGGTGACAGGAGGATCCCAGAGTTCGTGGGAGACCGGAGGATCCCAGAGTTCGTTGGAGACCGGAGGATCCCAGAGTTCTTGGGAGACAGGAGGATCCCAGAGTTCAAGCCAGACTGGAGGAACCCAGTGTTCAGACGAGGCAGACAGGAGGATCCCAGTGTTCAGACGAGGCAGAAAGGAGGATCCCAGTGTTCAGACGAGGCAGACAGGAGGATCACAGTGTTCAGACGTGGCAGACAGGAGGATCCCAGAGTTCGTGGGAGACAGGAGAATCCCAGAGTTCGTGGGAGACAGGTGGATCCCGGAGTTCGTGGGAGACAGGTGGATCCCAGAGTTCGTTGGAGACAGGAATATCCCAGAGTTCGTGGGAGACAGGAGGATCCCAGAGTTCGTGGGAGACAGGAGGATCCCCGAGTTTGTGGGAGACAGGAGGATCCCCGAGTTTGTGGGAGACAGGAGGATCCCAGAGTTCGTGGGAGACAGGAGTATCCCAGAGTTCGTGGGATACAGGAGGATCCCAGAGTTCGTGGGATACAGGAGGATCCCAGAGTTCGTGGGAGACAGTAGGATCCCAGTGTTCAGACGAGGCAGACAGTAGGAGCCCAGTGTTCAGACGTGGCAGACAGGAGGATCCCAGAGATCGTGGGAGGCAGGCGGATCCCAAGTTCGTGGGAGACAGGAGGATCCCCGAGTTCGTGGGAGACAGGAGGATCCCAGAGTTCTAGGGAGACAGGAGGATCCCAGAGTTCGTGGGAGACAGGAGGATCCCAGAGTTCAGGCCAGACAGGAGGATCCCAGTGTTCAGAAGAGGCAGACAGGAGTATCCCAGTGTTCAGACGAGGCAGACAGGAGTATCCCAGTGTTCAGACGAGGCAGACAGGAGGATCCCAATGTTCAGATGTGGCAGACAGGAGGATCCCAGAGTTCGTGGGAGACAGGAGGATCCCAGAGTTCGTGGGAGACAGGAGGATCCCAGAGTTCAGGCCAGACAGGAGGAACCCAGTGTTCAGACGAGGCAGACAGGAGGATCCCAGTGTTCAGACGAGGCAGACAGGAGGATCCCAGTGTTCAGACGTGGCAGACAGGAGGATCCCAGTGTTCAGACGTGGCAGACAGGAGGATCCCAGAGTTCGTGGGAGACAGGAGAATCCCAGAGTTCGTGGGAGTCAGGAGGATCCCAGAGTTCAGGCCAGACAGGAGGATCCCAGTGTTCAGACGAGGCAGACAGGAGTATCCCAGTGTTCAGAAAGGGCAGACAGGAGGATCCCAATGTTCAGATGTGGCAGACAGGAGGATCCCAGAGTTCGTGGGAGACAGGAGGATCCCAGAGTTCGTGGCAGACAGGAGGATCCCAGAGATCGTGGGAGACAGGAGAATCCCAGAGTTCGTGTGAGGCAGGAGGATCCCAGAGTTCAGGCCAGACAGGAGGATCCCAGTGTTCAGACGAGGCAGACAGGAGTATCCCAGGGTTCAGACGAGGCAGACAGGAGGATCCCAATGTTCAGATGTGGCAGACAGGAGGATCCCAGAGTTCGTGGGAGACAGGAGGATCCCAGAGTTCGTGGGAGACAGGAGGATCCCAGAGTTCGTGGGAGACAGGAGGATCCCAGAGTTCAGGCCAGACGGGAGGAACCCAGTGTTCAGACGAGGCAGACAGGAGTATCCCAGTGTTCAGACGAGGCAGACAGGAGGATCCCAGTGTTCTGACGAGGCAGACAGGAGGATCCCAGTGTTCAGACGAGGCAGACAGGAGGATCCCAGTGTTCAGACGAGGCAGACAGGAGGATCCCAGTGTTCAGACGTGGCAGACAGGAGGATCCCAGAGTTCGTGGGAGACAGGAGAATCCCAGAGTTCGTGGGAGACAGGAGGATCCCAGAGTTCAGGCCAGACAGGAGGATCCCAGTGTTCAGACAAGGCAGACAGGAGGATCCCAATGTTCAGATGTGGCAGACAGGAGGATCCCAGAGTTCGTGGGAGACAGGAGGATCCCAGAGTTCAGGCCAGACAGGAGTATCCCAGTGTTCAGACGAGGCAGACAGGAGTATCCCAGTGTTCAGACGAGGCAGACAGGAGGATCCCAATGTTCAGATGTGGCAGACAGGAGGATCCCAATGTTCAGATGTGGCAGACAGGAGGATCCCAGAGTTCGTGGGAGACAGGAGGATCCCAGAGTTCAGGCCAGACAGGAGGAACCCAGTGTTCAGACGAGGCAGACAGGAGGATCCCAGTGTTCAGACGAGGCAGACAGGAGGATCCCAGTGTTCAGACGAGGCAGACAGGAGGATCCCAATGTTCAGATGTGGCAGACAGTAGGATCCCAGAGTTCGTGGGAGACAGGAGGATCCCAGAGTTCGCGGGAGACAGGAGGATCCCAGAGTTCAGGCCAGACAGGAGGAACCCAGTGTTCAGACGAGGCAGACAGGAGGATCCCAGTGTTCAGAGGAGGCAGACAGGATGATCCCAGTGTTCAGACGAGGCAGACAGGAGGATCCCAGTGTTCAGACGTGGCAGACAGGAGGATCCCAGAGTTCGTGGGAGACAGGAGAATCCCAGAGTTCGTGGGAGACAGGAGGATCCCAGAATTCAGGCCAGACAGGAGGATCCCAGTGTTCAGACGAGGCAGACAGGAGTATCCCAGTGTTCAGACGAGGCAGACAGGAGGATCCCAATGTTCAGATGTGGCAGACAGGAGGATCCCAGAGTTCGTGGGAGACAGGAGGATCCCAGAGTTCGTGGCAGACAGGAGGATCCCAGAGTTCGTGGCAGACAGGAGGATCCCAGAGTTCGTGGCAGACAGGAGAATCCCAGAGTTCGTGGGAGACAGGAGGATCCCAGAGTTCAGGCCAGACAGGAGGATCCCAGTGTTCAGACGAGGCAGACAGGAGGATCCCAGAGTTCGTGGGAGACAGGAGGATCCCAGAGTTCGTGGGAGACAGGAGGATCCCAGAGTTCGTGGGATACAGGAGGATCCCAGAGTTCGTGGGATACAGGAGGATCCCAGAGTTCGTGGGAGACAGGAGGATCCCAGTGTTCAGACGAGGCAGACAGTAGGATCCCAGTGTTCAGACGTGGCAGACAGGAGGATCCCAGAGATCGTGGGAGACAGGCGGATCCCGAGTTCGTGGGAGACAGGAGGATCCCCGTGTTCGTGGGAGACAGGAGGATCCCAGAATTCTAGGGAGACAGGAGGATCCCAGAGATCGTGGGAGACAGGAGGATCCCAGAGTTCAGGCCAGACAGGAGGATCCCAGTGTTCAGACGAGGCAGACAGGAGTATCCCAGTGTTCAGACGAGGCAGACAGGAGGATCCCAATGTTCAGATGTGGCAGACAGGAGGATCCCAGAGTTCGTGGGAGACAGGAGGATCCCAGAGTTCGTGGGAGACAGGAGGATCCCAGAGTTCAGGCCAGACAGGAGGATCCCAGTGTTCAGACGAGGCAGACAGGAGTATCCCAGTGTTCAGACGAGGCAGACAGGAGGATGCCAATGTTCAGATGTGGCAGACAGGAGGATCCCAGAGTTCGTGGGAGACAGGAGGATCCCAGAGTTCGTGGGAGACAGGAGGATCCCAGAGTTCAGGCCAGACGGGAGGAACCCAGTGTTCAGACGAGGCAGACAGGAGGATCCCAGTGTTCAGACGAGGCAGACAGGAGGATCCCAGTGTTCAGACGAGGCAGACAGGAGGATCCCAGTGTTCAGACTAGGCAGACAGGAGGATCCCAATGTTCAGATGTGGCAGACAGGAGGATCCCAGAGTTCGTGGGAGACAGGAGGATCCCAGAGTTCAGGCCAGACAGGAGGATCCCAGTGTTCAGACGAGGCAGACAGGAGTATCCCAGTGTTCAGACGAGGCAGACAGGAGGATCCCAATGTTCAGATGTGGCAGACAGGAGGATCCCAGAGTTCGTGGGAGACAGGAGGATCCCAGAGTTCAGGCCAGACAGGAGGATCCCATTGTTCAGACGAGGCAGACAGGAGGATCCCAATGTTCAGATGTGGCAGACAGGAGGATCCCAGAGTTCGTGGGAGACAGGAGGATCCCAGAGTTCAGGCCAGACAGGAGGATCCCAGTGTTCAGACGAGGCAGACAGGAGTATCCCAGTGTTCAGACGAGGCAGACAGGAAGATCCCAGTGTTCAGACGTGGCAGACAGGAGGATCCCAGAGTTCGTGGGAGACAGGAGAATCCCAGAGTTCGTGGGAGACAGGAGGATCCCAGAGTTCAGGCCAGACAGGAGGATCCCAGTGTTCAGACGAGGCAGACAGGAGTATCCCAGTGTTCAGACAGGGCAGACAGGAGGATCCCAATGTTCAGATGTGGCAGACAGGAGGATCCCAGAGTTCGTGGGAGACAGGAGGATCCCAGAGTTCGTGGCAGACAGGAGGATCCCAGAGTTCGTGGGAGACTGGAGAATCCCAGAGTTCGTGTGAGACAGGAGGATCCCAGAGTTCAGGCCAGACAGGAGGATCCCAGTGTTCAGACGAGGCAGACAGGAGTATCCCAGTGTTCAGACGAGGCAGACAGGAGGATCCCAATGTTCAGATGTGGCAGACAGGAGGATCCCAGAGTTCGTGGGAGACAGGAGGATCCCAGAGTTCGTGGCAGACAGGAGGATCCCAGAGTTCGTGGGAGACAGGAGAATCCCAGAGTTCGTGTGAGACAGGAGGATCCCAGAGTTCAGGCCAGACAGGAGGATCCCAGTGTTCAGAAGAGGCAGACAGGAGTATCCCAGTGTTCAGACGAGGCAGACAGGAGGATCCCAATGTTCAGATGTGGCAGACAGGAGGATTCCAGAGTTCGTGGGAGACAGGAGGATCCCAGAGTTCGTGGGAGACAGGAGGATCCCAGAGTTCGTGGGAGACAGGAGGATCCCAGAGTTCAGGCCAGACGGGAGGAACCCAGTGTTCAGACGAGGCAGACAGGAGGATGCCAGTGTTCAGACGAGGCAGACAGGAGGATCCCAGTGTTCAGACGAGGCAGACAGGAGGATCCCAGTGTTCAGACGAGGCAGACAGGAGGATCCCAGTGTTCAGCCGTGGCAGACAGGAGGATCCCAGAGTTCGTGGGAGACAGGAGAATCCCAGAGTTCATGGGAGACAGGAGGATCCCAGAGTTCAGGCCAGACAGGAGGATCCCAGTGTTCAGACGAGGCAGACAGGAGTATCCAAGTGTTCAGACGAGGCAGACAGGAGGATCCCAATGTTCAGATGTGGCAGACAGGAGGATACCAGAGTTCGTGGGAGACAGGAGGATCCCAATGTTCAGGCCAGACAGGAGGAACCCAGTGTTCAGACGAGGCAGACAGGAGGATCCCAGTGTTCAGACGAGGCGGACAGGAGGATCCCAGTGTTCAGTCGAGGCAGACAGGAGGATCCCAGTGTTCAGACGTGGCAGACAGGAGGATCCCAGAGTTCGTGGGAGACAGGAGGATTCCAGAGTTCGTGGGAGACAGGAGGATCCCAGAGTTCGTGGGAGACAGGAGGAGCCCCGAGTTCGTGGGAGACAGGAGGATCCCCGAGTTCGTGGGAGACAGGAGGATCCCCGAGTTCGTGGGAGTCAGGAGGATCCCCGAGTTCGTGGGAGACAGGAGTATCGCAGAGTTCGTGGGAGACAGGAGTATCGCAGAGTTCGTGGGAGACAGGAGGATCCCAGAGTTCAGGCTAGACAGGAGGATCAAAGAGTTCAGGCTAGACAGGAGGATCCCAGAGTTCAGGCTAGACAGGTGGATCCCAGTGTTCAGACGAGGCAGACCGGAGGATCCCAGTGTTCTGACGAGGCAGACAGGAGGATCCCAGTGTTCAGACGTGGGAGACAGGAGGATCCCAGAGTTCAGGCCAGACAGGAGTATCCCAGTGTTCAGACGAGGCAGACAGGAGGATCCCAATGTTCAGATGTGGCAGACAGGAGGATCCCAATGTTCAGATGTGGCAGACAGGAGGATCCCAGAGTTCGTGGGAGACAGGAGGATCCCAGAGTTCAGGCCAGACAGGAGGAACCCAGTGTTCAGACGAGGCAGACAGGAGGATCCCAGTGTTCAGACGAGGCAGACAGGAGGATCCCAGTGTTCAGACGAGGCAGACAGGAGGATCCCAATGTTCAGATGTGGCAGACAGGAGGATCCCAGAGTTCGTGGGAGACAGGAGGATCCCAGAGTTCGCGGGAGACAGGAGGATCCCAGAGTTCAGGCCAGACAGGAGGAACCCAGTGTTCAGACGAGGCAGACAGGAGGATCCCAGTGTTCAGAGGAGGCAGACAGGATGATCCCAGTGTTCAGACGAGGCAGACAGGAGGATCCCAGTGTTCAGACGTGGCAGACAGGAGGATCCCAGAGTTCGTGGGAGACAGGAGAATCCCAGAGTTCGTGGGAGACAGGAGGATCCCAGAATTCAGGCCAGACAGGAGGATCCCAGTGTTCAGACGAGGCAGACAGGAGTATCCCAGTGTTCAGACGAGGCAGACAGGAGGATCCCAATGTTCAGATGTGGCAGACAGGAGGATCCCAGAGTTCGTGGGAGACAGGAGGATCCCAGAGTTCGTGGCAGACAGGAGGATCCCAGAGTTCGTGGCAGACAGGAGGATCCCAGAGTTCGTGGCAGACAGGAGAATCCCAGAGTTCGTGGGAGACAGGAGGATCCCAGAGTTCAGGCCAGACAGGAGGATCCCAGTGTTCAGACGAGGCAGACAGGAGGATCCCAGAGTTCGTGGGAGACAGGAGGATCCCAGAGATCGTGGGAGACAGGAGTATCCCAGAGTTCGTGGGATACAGGAGGATCCCAGAGTTCGTGGGATACAGGAGGATCCCAGAGTTCGTGGGAGACAGGAGGATCCCAGTGTTCAGACGAGGCAGACAGTAGGATCCCAGTGTTCAGACGTGGCAGACAGGAGGATCCCAGAGATCGTGGGAGACAGGCGGATCCCGAGTTCGTGGGAGACAGGAGGATCCCCGTGTTCGTGGGAGACAGGAGGATCCCAGAATTCTAGGGAGACAGGAGGATCCCAGAGTTCAGGCCAGACAGGAGGATCCCAGTGTTCAGACGAGGCAGACAGGAGTATCCCAGTGTTCAGACGAGGCAGACAGGAGGATCCCAATGTTCAGATGTGGCAGACAGGAGGATCCCAGAGTTCGTGGGAGACAGGAGGATCCCAGAGTTCGTGGGAGACAGGAGGATCCCAGAGTTCAGGCCAGACAGGAGGATCCCAGTGTTCAGACGAGGCAGACAGGAGTATCCCAGTGTTCAGACGAGGCAGACAGGAGGATCCCAATGTTCAGATGTGGCAGACAGGAGGATCCCCGAGTTCGTGGGAGACAGGAGGATCCCCGAGTTCGTGGGAGACAGGAGGATCCCCGAGTTCGTGGGAGACAGGGGTATCCCAGAGTTCGTGGGAGACAGGGGTATCCCAGAGTTCGTGGGATACAGGAGGATCCCAGAGTTCGTGGGAGACAGGAGGATCCCAGTGTTCAGACGAGGCAGACAGTAGGATCCCAGTGTTCAGACGTGGCAGACAGGAGGATCCCAGAGATCGTGGGAGACAGGCGGATCCCAAGTTCGTGGGAGACAGGAGGATCCCCGAGTTCGTGGGAGACAGGAGGATCCCCGAGTTCGTGGGAGACAGGAGGATCCCAGAGTTCTAGGGAGACAGGAGGATCCCAGAGTTCTAGGGAGACAGGAGGATCCCAGAGTTCAGGCCAGACAGGAGGATCCCAGTGTTCCGAAGAGGCAGACAGGAGGATCCCAATGTTCAGATGTGGCAGACAGGAGGATCCCAGAGTTCGTGGGAGACAGGAGGATCCCAGAGTTCGTGGGAGACAGGAGGATCCCAGAGTTCAGGCCAGACAGGAGGAGCCCAGTGTTCAGACGAGGCAGACAGGAGGATCCCAGTGTTCAGACGAGGCAGACAGGAGGATCCCAGTGTTCAGACGAGGCAGACAGGAGGATCCCAGTGTTCAGACGTGGCAGACAGGAGGATCCCAGAGTTCGTGGGAGACAGGAGAATCCCAGAGTTCGTGGGAGACAGGAGGATCCCAGAGTTCAGGCCAGACAGGAGGATCCCAGTGTTCAGACGAGGCAGACAGGAGTATCCCAGTGTTCAGACAGGGCAGACAGGAGGATCTCAATGTTCAGATGTGGCAGACAGGAGGATCCCAGAGTTCGTGGGAGACAGGAGGATCCCAGAGTTCGTGGCAGACAGGAGGATCCCAGAGTTCGTGGGGGACAGGAGAATCCCAGAGTTCGTGTGAGACAGGAGGATCCCAGAGTTCAGGCCAGACAGGAGGATCCCAGTGTTCAGACGAGGCAGACAGGAGGATCCCAGTGTTCAGACGAGGCAGACAGGAGGATCCCAGTGTTCAGACGAGGCAGACAGGAGGATCCCAGTGTTCAGACGTGGCAGACAGGAGGATCCCAGAGTTCGTGGGAGACAGGAGAATCCCAGTGTTCGTGGGAGACAGGAGGATCCCAGTGTTCAGGCCAGACAGGAGGATCCCAGTGTTCAGACGAGGCAGACAGGAGTATCCCAGCGTTCAGACAGGGCAGACAGGAGGATCCCAATGTTCAGATGTGGCAGACAGGAGGATCCCAGAGTTCGTGGGAGACAGGAGGATCCCAGTTCGTGTCAGACAGTAGGATCCCAGAGTTCGTGGGAGACAGGAGGATCCCAGAGTTCGTGGGAGACAGGAGGATCCCAGAGTTCAGGCCAGACGGGAGGATCCCAGTGTTCAGACGAGGCAGACAGGAGGATCCCAGTGTTCAGACGAGGCAGACAGGAGGATCCCAATGTTCAGACGAGGCAGACAGGAGGATCCCAGTGTTCAGACGTGGCAGACAGGAGGATCCCAGAGTTCGTGGCAGACAGGAGAATCCCAGATTTCTTGGGAGACAGGAGGATCCCAGAGTTCAGGCCAGACAGGAGGATCCCAGTGTTCAGACGAGGCAGACAGGAGGATCCCAATGTTCAGATGTGGGAGACAGGAGGATCCCAGAGTTCGTGGGAGACAGGAGGATCCCAGAGTTCAGGCCAGACAGGAGGAGCCCAGTGTTCAGACGAGGCAGACAGGAGGATCCCAGTGTTCAGACGAGGCAGACAGGAGGATCCCAGTGTTCAGACGAGGCAGACAGGAGGATCCCAGTGTTCAGACGTGGCAGACAGGAGGATCCCAGAGTTCGTGGGAGACAGGAGAATCCCAGAGTTCGTGGGAGACAGGAGGATCCCAGAGTTCAGGCCAGACAGGAGGATCCCAGTGTTCAGACGAGGCAGACAGGAGTATCCCAGTGTTCAGACAGGGCAGACAGGAGGATCCCAATGTTCAGATGTGGCAGACAGGAGGATCCCAGAGTTCGTGGGAGACAGGAGGATCCCAGAGTTCGTGGCAGACAGGAGGATCCCAGAGTTCGTGGGAGACAGGAGAATCCCAGAGTTCGTGTGAGACAGGAGGATCCCAGAGTTCAGGCCAGACAGGAGGATCCCAGTGTTCAGACGAGGCAGACAGGAGGATCCCAGTGTTCAGACGAGGCAGACAGGAGGATCCCAGTGTTCAGAAGAGGCAGACAGGAGGATCCCAGTGTTCAGACGTGGCAGACAGGAGGATCCCAGAGTTCGTGGGAGACAGGAGAATCCCAGAGTTCGTGGGAGACAGGAGGATCCCAGTGTTCAGGCCAGACAGGAGGATCCCAGTGTTCAGACGAGGCAGACAGGAGTATCCCAGTGTTCAGACAGGGCAGACAGGAGGATCCCAATGTTCAGATGTGGCAGACAGGAGGATCCCAGAGTTCGTGGGAGACAGGAGGATCCCAGTTCGTGTCAGACAGGAGGATCCCAGAGTTCGTGGGAGACAGGAGGATCCCAGAGTTCGTGGGAGACAGGAGGATCCCAGAGTTCAGGCCAGACGGGAGGATCCCAGTGTTCAGACGAGGCAGACAGGAGGATCCCAGTGTTCAGACGAGGCAGACAGGAGGATCCCAATGTTCAGACGAGGCAGACAGGAGGATCCCAGTGTTCAGACGTGGCAGACAGGAGGATCCCAGAGTTCGTGGCAGACAGGAGAATCCCAGATTTCTTGGGAGACAGGAGGATCCCAGAGTTCAGGCCAGACAGGAGGATCCCAGTGTTCAGACGAGGCAGACAGGAGGATCCCAATGTTCAGATGTGGGAGACAGGAGGATCCCAGAGTTCGTGGGAGACAGGAGGATCCCAGAGTTCAGGCCAGACAGGAGGATCCCAGTGTTCAGACGACGCAGACAGGAGTATCCCAGTGTTCAGACGAGGCAGACAGGAGGATCCCAGAGTTCGTGGGAGACAGGAGGATCCCAGAGTTCGTGGGAGACAGGAGGATCCCAGAGTTCGTGGGAGACAGGAGGATCCCAGAGTTCGTGGGAGACAGGAGGATCCCAGAGTTCGTGGGAGACAGGAGGATCCCAGAGTTCGTGGGAGACAGGAGGATCCCAGAGTTCGTGGGAGACAGGAGGATCCCAGAGTTCAGGCCAGACAGGAGGATCCCAGAGTTCGTGGGAGACAGGAGGATCCCAGAGTTCAAGCCAGACTGGAGGAACCCAGTGTTCAGACGAGGCAGACAGGAGGATCCCAGTGTTCAGACGAGGCAGAAAGGAGGATCCCAGTGTTCAGACGAGGCAGACAGGAGGATCACAGTGTTCAGACGTGGCAGACAGGAGGATCCCAGAGTTCGTGGGAGGCAGGAGAATCCCAGAGTTCGTGGGAGACAGGTGGATCCCGGAGTTCGTGGGAGACAGGTGGATCCCAGAGTTCGTTGGAGACAGGAGGATCCCAGAGTTCGTTGGAGACTGGAGGATCCCAGATTTCGTGGGAGGCAGGAATATCCCAGAGTTCGTGGGAGACAGGAGTATCCCAGAGTTCGTGGGAGACAGGAGTATCCCAGAGTTCGTGGGATACAGGAGGATCCCAGAGTTCGTGGGAGAAAGGAGGATCCCAGTGTTCAGACGAGGCAGACAGTAGGATCCCAGTGTTCAGACGTGGCAGACAGGAGGATCCCAGAGATCGTGGGAGACAGGCGGATCCCAAGTTCGTGGGAGACAGGAGGATCCCCGAGTTCGTGGGAGACAGGAGGATCCCAGAGTTCTAGGGAGACAGGAGGATCCCAGAGTTCGTGGGAGACAGGAGGATCACAGAGTTCAGGCCAGACAGGAGGATCCCAGTGTTCCGACGAGGCAGACAGGAGTATCCCAGTGTTCAGACGAGGCAGACAGGAGGATCCCAATGTTCAGATGTGGCAGACAGGAGGATCCCAGAGTTCGTGGGAGACAGGAGGATCCCAGAGTTCGTGGGAGACAGGAGGATCCCAGAGTTCGTGGGAGACAGGAGGATCCCAGAGTTCAGGCCAGACAGGAGGAACCCAGTGTTCAGACGAGGCAGACAGGAGGATCCCAGTGTTCAGACGAGGCAGACAGGAGGATCCCAGTGTTCAGTCGAGGCAGACAGGAGGATCCCAATGTTCAGATGTGGCAGACAGGAGGATCCCAATGTTCAGATGTGGCAGACAGGAGGATCCCAGAGTTCGCGGGAGACAGGAGGATCCCAGAGTTCAGGCCAGACAGGAGGAACCCAGTGTTCAGACGAGGCAGACAGGAGGATCCCAGTGTTCAGACGAGGCAGACAGGAGGATCCCAGTGTTCAGACGAGGCAGACAGGAGGATCCCAGTGTTCAGACGTGGCAGAAAGGAGGATCCCAGAGTTCGTGGCAGACAGGAGGATCCCAGAGTTCGTGGCAGACAGGAGGATCCCAGAGTTCGTGGGAGACAGGAGAATCCCAGAGTTCGTGGGAGACAGGAGGATCCCAGAGTTCAGGCCAGACAGGAGGATCCCAGTGTTCAGACGAGGCAGACAAGAGTATCCCAGTGTTCAGACGAGGCAGACAGGAGGATCCCAATGTTCAGATGTGGCAGACAGGAGGATGCCAGAGTTCGTGGGAGACAGGAGGATCCCAGAGTTCGTGGGAGACAGGAGGATCCCAGAGTTCAGGCCAGACAGGAGGATCCCAGTGTTCAGACGAGGCATACAGGAGGATCCCAATGTTCAGATGTGGCAGACAGGAGGATCCCAGAGTTCGTGGGAGACAGGAGGATCCCAGAGTTCAGGCCAGACAGGAGGATCCCAGTGTTCAGACGAGGCAGACAGGAGTATCCCAGTGTTCAGACGAGGCAGACAGGAGGATCCCAATGTTCAGATGTGGCAGAGAGGAGGATCCCAGAGTTCGTGGGAGACAGGAGGATCCCAGAGTTCGTGGGAGACAGGAGGATCCCAGAGTTCAGGCCAGACAGGAGGAACCCAGTGTTCAGACGAGGCAGACAGGAGGATCCCAGTGTTCAGACGAGGCAGACAGGAGGATCCCAGTGTTCAGACGAGGCAGACAGGAGGATCCCAATGTTCAGATGTGGCAGACAGGAGGATCCCAGAGTTCGTGGGAGACAGGAGGATCCCAGAGTTCGCGGGAGACAGGAGGATCCCAGAGTTCAGGCCAGACAGGAGGAATCCAGTGTTCAGACGAGGCAGACAGGAGGATCCCAGTGTTCAGACGAGGCAGACAGGAGGATCCCAGTGTTGAGACGAGGCAGCCAGGAGGATCCCAGTGTTCAGACGAGGCAGACAGGATCCCAATGTTCAGATGTGGCAGACAGGAGGATCCCAGATTTCGTGGGAGACAGGGGGATCCCAGAGTTCGTGGGAGACAGGAGGATCCCAGAGTTCAGGCCAGACAGGAGGAACCCAGTGTTCAGACGAGGCAGACAGGAGGATCCCAGTGTTCAGACGAGGCAGACAGGAGGATCCCAGTGTTCAGACGAGGCAGACAGGAGGATCCCAGTGTTCAGACGTGGCAGACAGGAGGATCCCAGAGTTCGTGGGAGACAGGATAATCCCAGAGTTCGTGGGAGACAGGTGGATCCCGGAGTTCGTTGGAGACAGGAGGATCCCAGAGTTCGTGGGAGACAGGAGGATCCCAGAGTTCGTGGGAGACAGGAGGATCCCAGAGTTCGTGGGAGACAGGAGGATCCCAGAGTTCGTGGGAGACAGGAGGATCCCAGAGTTCGTGGGAGACAGGAGGATCCCCGAGTTTGTGGGAGACAGGAGGATCCCCGAGTTTGTGGGAGACAGGAGGATCCCAGAGTTCGTGGGAGACTGGAGTATCCCAGAGTTCGTGGGATACAGGAGGATCCCAGAGTTCGTGGGAGACAGGAGGATCCCAGTGTTCAGACGAGGCAGACAGTAGGATCCCAGTGTTCAGACGTGGCTGACAAGAGGATCCCAGAGTTCGTGGGAGACAGGGGGATCCCAAGTTCGTGGGAGACAGGAGGATCCACGAGTTCGTGGGAGACAGGAGGATCCCAGAGTTCAGGCCAGACAGGAGGATCCCAGAGTTCAGGCCAGACAGGTGGATCCCAGTGTTCAGACGAGGCAGACAGGAGTATCCCAGTGTTCAGACGAGGCAGACAGGAGGATCCCAATGTTCAGATGTGGCAGACAGGAGGATCCCAGAGTTCGTGGGAGACAGGAGGATCCCAGAGTTCGTGGGAGACAGGAGGATCCCAGAGTTCAGGCCAGACAGGAGGAACCCAGTGTTCAGACGAGGCAGACAGGAGGATCCCAGTGTTCAGACGAGGCAGACAGGAGGATCCCAGTGTTCAGACGAGGCAGACAGGAGGAACCCAGTGTTCCGCCGTGGCAGACAGGAGGATCCCAGAGTTCGTGGGAGACAGGAGAATCCCAGAGTTCGTGGGAGACTGGAGGATCCCAGAGTTCAGGCCAGACAGGAGGATCCCAGAGTTCAGACGAGGCAGACAGGAGTATCCCAGTGTTCAGACGAGGCAGACAGGAGGATCCCAATGTTCAGATGTGGCAGACAGGAGGATCCCAGAGTTCGTGGGAGACAGCAGGATCCCAGAGTTCGTGGCAGACAAGAGGATCCCAGAGTTCGTGGGAGACAGGAGGATCCCAAAGTTCAGGCCAGACAGGAGGAACCCAGTGTTCAGACGAGGCAGACAGGAGGACCCCAGTGTTCAGACGAGGCAGACAGGAGGATCCCAGTGTTCAGACGAGGCAGACAGGAGGATCCCAGTGTTCAGACGTGGCAGACAGGAGGATCCCAGAGTTCGTGGGAGACAGGAGGATCCCAGAGTTCGTGGGAGACAGGAGGATCCCAGAGTTCGTGGGAGACAGGAGGAGCCCCGAGTTCGTGGGAGACAGGAGGATCCCCGAGTTCGTGGGAGACAGGAGGATCCCCGAGTTCGTGGGAGTCAGGAGGATCCCCGAGTTCGTGGGAGACAGGAGTATCGCAGAGTTCGTGGGAGACAGGAGTATCGCAGAGTTCGTGGGAGACAGGAGGATCCCAGAGTTCAGGCTAGACAGGAGGATCAAAGAGTTCAGGCTAGACAGGAGGATCCCAGAGTTCAGGCTAGACAGGTGGATCCCAGTGTTCAGACGAGGCAGACCGGAGGATCCCAGTGTCCAGACGAGGGAGACAGGAGGTTCCCAGTGTTCAGACGAGGCAGTCAGGAGGATCCCAGTGTTCAGACTTGACAGACAGGAGGATCCCAGTGTTCAGACGTGGGAGACAGGAGGATCCCAGTGTTCAGACTTGGGAGACAGGAGGATCTCAGTGTTCAGATGTGGCAGGCAGGTGGATCCCAGAGTTCAGACGTGGGTGACAGGAGGATCCCAGAGTTCGTGGGAGACCGGAGGATCCCAGAGTTCGTTGGAGACCGGAGGATCCCAGAGTTCGTTGGAGACCGGAGGATCCCAGAGTTCGTGGGAGACAGGAGGATCCCAGAGTTCAGGCCAGGCAGGAGGATCCCAGTGTTCAGACGAGGCAGACAGGAGTATCCCAGTGTTCAGACGAGGCAGGCAGGTGGATCCCAGAGTTCAGACGTGGGTGACAGGAGGATCCCAGAGTTCGTGGGAGACCGGCGGATCCCAGAGTTCCTGGGAGACAGGGGGATCCCAGAGTTCGTGGGAGACAGGAGGATCCCAGAGTTCGTGGGAGACAGGAGGATCCCAGAGTTCAGGTCAGACAGGAGGATCCCAGAGTTCGTGGGAGACAGGAGGATCCCAGAGTTCAAGCCAGACTGGAGGAACCCAGTGTTCAGACGAGGCAGACAGGAGGATCCCAGTGTTCAGATGAGGCAGAAAGGAGGATCCCAGTGTTCAGACGAGGCAGACAGGAGGATCACTGTGTTCAGACGTGGCAGACAGGAGGATCCCAGATTTCGTGGGAGACAGGAGAATCCCAGAGTTCGTGGGAGACAGGTGGATCCCGGAGTTCGTGGGAGACAGGTGGATCCCAGAGTTCGTGGGAGACAGGAGGATCCCCGAGTTTGTGGGAGACAGGAGGATCCCCGACTTTGTGGGAGACAGGAGGATCCCCGAGTTTGTGGGAGACAGGAGGATCCCCAAGTTAGTGGGAGACAGGAGGATCCCAGAGTTCGTGGGAGACAGGAATATCCCAGAGTTCGTGGGAGACAGGAGGATCCCAGAGTTCGTGGGAGACAGGAGGATCCCCGAGTTTGTGGGAGACAGGAGGATCCCCGAGTTTGTGGGAGACAGGAGGATCCCCGAGTTTGTGGGAGACAGGAGGATCCCCGAGTTTGTGGGAGACAGGAGGATCCCAGAGTTCGTGGGAGACAGGAGTATCCCAGAGTTCGTGGGAGACAGGAGTATCCCAGAGTTCGTGGGATACAGGAGGATCCCAGAGTTAGTGGGAGACAGGAGGATCCCAGTGTTCAGACGAGGCAGACAGTAGGATCCCAGTGTTCAGACGTGGCAGACAGGAGGATCCCAGAGATCGTGGGAGACAGGCGGATCCCAAGTTCGTGGGAGACAGGAGGATCCCCGAGTTCGTGGGAGACAGGAGGATCCCAGAGTTCTAGGGAGACAGGAGGATCCCAGAGTTCTAGGGAGACAGGAGGATCCCAGAGTTCGTGGGAGACAGGAGGATCCCAGAGTTCAGGCTAGACAGGAGAATCCCAGTGTTCAGACGAGGCAGACAGGAGTATCCCAGTGTTCAGACGAGGCAGACAGGAGGATCCCAATGTTCAGATGTGGCAGACAGGAGGATCCCAGAGTTCGTGGGAGACAGGAGGATCCCAGAGTTCGTGGGAGACAGGAGGATCCCAGAGTTCAGGCCAGACAGGAGGAACCCAGTGTTCAGACGAGGCAGACAGGAGGATCCCAGTGTTCAGACGAGGCAGACAGGAGTATCCCAGTGTTCAGACGTGGCAGACAGGAGGATCCCAGAGTTCGTGGGAGACAGGAGAATCCCGGAGTTCGTGGGAGACAGGAGGATCCCAGAGTTCAGGCCAGACAGGAGGATCCCAGTGTTCAGACGAGGCCGACAGGAGTATCCCAGTGTTCAGACAGGGCAGACAGGAGGATCCCAATGTTCAGATGTGGCAGACAGGATGATCCCAGAGTTCGTGGGAGACAGGAGGATCCCAGAGATCGTGGGAGACAGGAGGATCCCAGAGTTCAGGCCAGACGGGAGGAACCCAGTGTTCAGACGAGGCAGACAGGAGGATCCCAATGTTCAGATGTGGCAGACAGGAGGATGCCAGAGTTCGTGGGAGACAGGAGGATCCCAGAGTTCGTGGGAGACAGGAGGATCCCAGAGTTCAGGCCAGACAGGAGGATCCCAGTGTTCAGACGAGGCAGACAGGAGGATCCCAATGTTCAGATGTGGCAGACAGGAGGATCCCAGAGTTCGTGGGAGACAGGAGGATCCCAGAGTTCAGGAGAGACAGGAGGATCCCAGTGTTCAGACGAGGCAGACAGGAGTATCCCAGTGTTCAGACGAGGCAGACAGGAGGATCCCAATGTTCAGATGTGGCAGAGAGGAGGATCCCAGAGTTCGTGGGAGACAGGAGGATCCCAGAGTTCGTGGGAGACAGGAGGATCTCAGAGTTCAGGCCAGACAGGAGGAACCCAGTGTTCAGACGAGGCAGACAGGAGGATCCCAGTGTTCAGACGAGGCAGACAGGAGGATCCCAGTGTTCAGACGAGGCAGACAGGAGGATCCCAATGTTCAGATGTGGCAGACAGGAGGATCCCAGAGTTCGTGGGAGACAGGAGGATCCCAGAGTTCGCGGGAGACAGGAGGATCCCAGAGTTCAGGCCAGACAGGAGGAATCCAGTGTTCAGACGAGGCAGACAGGAGGATCCCAGTGTTCAGACGAGGCAGACAGGAGGATCCCAGTGTTGAGACGAGGCAGCCAGGAGGATCCCAGTGTTCAGACGAGGCAGACAGGATCCCAATGTTCAGATGTGGCAGACAGGAGGATCCCAGATTTCGTGGGAGACAGGGGGATCCCAGAGTTCGTGGGAGACAGGAGGATCCCAGAGTTCAGGCCAGACAGGAGGAACCCAGTGTTCAGACGAGGCAGACAGGAGGATCCCAGTGTTCAGACGAGGCAGACAGGAGGATCCCAGTGTTCAGACGTGGCAGACAGGAGGATCCCAGAGTTCGTGGGAGACAGGATAATCCCAGAGTTCGTGGGAGACAGGTGGATCCCGGAGTTCGTGGGAGACAGGTGGATCCCAGAGTTCGTTGGAGACAGGAGGATCCCAGAGTTCGTGGGAGACAGGAGGATCCCAGAGTTCGTGGGAGACAGGAGGATCCCAGAGTTCAGACGAGGCAGACAGGAGGATCCCAATGTTCAGATGTGGCAGAGAGGAGGATCCCAGAGTTCGTGGGAGACAGGAGGATCCCAGAGTTCGTGGGAGACAGGAGGATCCCAGAGTTCAGGCCAGACAGGAGGAACCCAGTGTTCAGACGAGGCAGACAGGAGGATCCCAGTGTTCAGACGAGGCAGACAGGAGGATCCCAGTGTTCAGACGAGGCAGACAGGAGGATCCCAATGTTCAGATGTGGCAGACAGGAGGATCCCAGAGTTCGTGGGAGACAGGATAATCCCAGAGTTCGTGGGAGACAGGTGGATCCCGGAGTTCGTGGGAGACAGGTGGATCCCAGAGTTCGTTGGAGACAGGAGGATCCCAGAGTTCGTGGGAGACAGGAGGATCCCAGAGTTCGTGGGAGACAGGAGGATCCCAGAGTTCGTGGGAGACAGGAGGATCCCAGAGTTCGTGGGAGACAGGAGGATCCCAGAGTTCGTGGGAGACAGGAGGATCCCCGAGTTTGTGGGAGACAGGAGGATCCCCGAGTTTGTGGGAGACAGGAGGATCCCAGAGTTCGTGGGAGACTGGAGTATCCCAGAGTTCGTGGGATACAGGAGGATCCCAGAGTTCGTGGGAGACAGGAGGATCCCAGTGTTCAGACGAGGCAGACAGTAGGATCCCAGTGTTCAGACGTGGCTGACAAGAGGATCCCAGAGTTCACGGGAGACAGGGGGATCCCAAGTTCGTGGGAGACAGGAGGATCCACGAGTTCGTGGGAGACAGGAGGATCCCAGAGTTCAGGCCAGACAGGAGGATCCCAGAGTTCAGGCCAGACAGGTGGATCCCAGTGTTCAGACGAGGCAGACAGGAGTATCCCAGTGTTCAGACGAGGCAGACAGGAGGATCCCAATGTTCAGATGTGGCAGACAGGAGGATCCCAGAGTTCGTGGGAGACAGGAGGATACCAGAGTTCGTGGGAGACAGGAGGATCCCAGAGTTCAGGCCAGACAGGAGGAACCCAGTGTTCAGACGAGGCAGACAGGAGGATCCCAGTGTTCAGACGAGGCAGACAGGAGGATCCCAGTGTTCAGACGAGGCAGACAGGAGGAACCCAGTGTTCAGCCGTGGCAGACAGGAGGATCCCAGAGTTCGTGGGAGACAGGAGAATCCCAGAGTTCGTGGGAGACAGGAGGATCCCAGAGTTCAGGCCAGACAGGAGGATCCCAGAGTTCAGACGAGGCAGACAGGAGTATCCCAGTGTTCAGACGAGGCAGACAGGAGGATCCCAATGTTCAGATGTGGCAGACAGGAGGATCCCAGAGTTCGTGGGAGACAGCAGGATCCCAGAGTTCGTGGCAGACAGGAGGATCCCAGAGTTCGTGGGAGTCAGGAGGATCCCAAAGTTCAGGCCAGACAGGAGGAACCCAGTGTTCAGACGAGGCAGACAGGAGGACCCCAGTGTTCAGACGAGGCAGACAGGAGGATCCCAGTTTTCAGACGAGGCAGACAGGAGGATCCCAGTGTTCAGACGTGGCAGACAGGAGGATCCCAGAGTTCGTGGGAGACAGGAGGATCCCAGAGTTCGTGGGAGACAGGAGGATCCCAGAGTTCGTGGGAGACAGGAGGAGCCCCGAGTTCGTGGGAGACAGGAGGATCCCCGAGTTCGTGGGAGACAGGAGGATCCCCGAGTTCGTGGGAGTCAGGAGGATCCCCGAGTTCGTGGGAGACAGGAGTATCGCAGAGTTCGTGGGAGACAGGAGTATCGCAGAGTTCGTGGGAGACAGGAGGATCCCAGAGTTCAGGCTAGACAGGAGGATCAAAGAGTTCAGGCTAGACAGGAGGATCCCAGAGTTCAGGCTAGACAGGTGGATCCCAGTGTTCAGACGAGGCAGACCGGAGGATCCCAGTGTCCAGACGAGGGAGACAGGAGGTTCCCAGTGTTCAGACGAGGCAGTCAGGAGGATCCCAGTGTTCAGACTTGACAGACAGGAGGATCCCAGTGTTCAGACGTGGGAGACAGGAGGATCCCAGTGTTCAGACTTGGGAGACAGGAGGATCTCAGTGTTCAGATGTGGCAGGCAGGTGGATCCCAGAGTTCAGACGTGGGTGACAGGAGGATCCCAGAGTTCGTGGGAGACCGGAGGATCCCAGAGTTCGTTGGAGACCGGAGGATCCCAGAGTTCGTTGGAGACCGGAGGATCCCAGAGTTCGTGGGAGACAGGAGGATCCCAGAGTTCAGGCCAGGCAGGAGGATCCCAGTGTTCAGACGAGGCAGGCAGGTGGATCCCAGAGTTCAGACGTGGGTGACAGGAGGATCCCAGAGTTCGTGGGAGACCGGCGGATCCCAGAGTTCGTGGGAGACAGGGGGATCCCAGAGTTCGTGGGAGACAGGAGGATCCCAGAGTTCGTGGGAGACAGGAGGATCCCAGAGTTCAGGCCAGACAGGAGGATCCCAGAGTTCGTGGGAGACAGGAGGATCCCAGAGTTCAAGCCAGACTGGAGGAACCCAGTGTTCAGACGAGGCAGACAGGAGGATCCCAGTGTTCAGATGAGGCAGAAAGGAGGATCCCAGTGTTCAGACGAGGCAGACAGGAGGATCACTGTGTTCAGACGTGGCAGACAGGAGGATCCCAGATTTCGTGGGAGACAGGAGAATCCCAGAGTTCGTGGGAGACAGGTGGATCCCGGAGTTCGTGGGAGACAGGTGGATCCCAGAGTTCGTGGGAGACAGGAGGATCCCCGAGTTTGTGGGAGACAGGAGGATCCCCGAGTTTGTGGGAGACAGGAGGATCCCCGAGTTTGTGGGAGACAGGAGGATCCCCGAGTTTGTGGGAGACAGGAGGATCCCAGAGTTCGTGGGAGACAGGAATATCCCAGAGTTCGTGGGAGACAGGAGGATCCCAGAGTTCGTGGGAGACAGGAGGATCCCCGAGTTTGTGGGAGACAGGAGGATCCCCGAGTTTGTGGGAGACAGGAGGATCCCCGAGTTTGTGGGAGACAGGAGGATCCCCGAGTTTGTGGGAGACAGGAGGATCCCAGAGTTCGTGGGAGACAGGAGTATCCCAGAGTTCGTGGGAGACAGGAGTATCCCAGAGTTCGTGGGATACAGGAGGATCCCAGAGTTAGTGGGAGACAGGAGGATCCCAGTGTTCAGACGAGGCAGACAGTAGGATCCCAGTGTTCAGACGTGGCAGACAGGAGGATCCCAGAGATCGTGGGAGACAGGCGGATCCCAAGTTCGTGGGAGACAGGAGGATCCCCGAGTTCGTGGGAGACAGGAGGATCCCAGAGTTCTAGGGAGACAGGAGGATCCCAGAGTTCTAGGGAGACAGGAGGATCCCAGAGTTCGTGGGAGACAGGAGGATCCCAGAGTTCAGGCTAGACAGGAGAATCCCAGTGTTCAGACGAGGCAGACAGGAGTATCCCAGTGTTCAGACGAGGCAGACAGGAGGATCCCAATGTTCAGATGTGGCAGACAGGAGGATCCCAGAGTTCGTGGGAGACAGGAGGATCCCAGAGTTCGCGGGAGACAGGAGGATCCCAGAGTTCAGGCCAGACAGGAGGAATCCAGTGTTCAGACGAGGCAGACAGGAGGATCCCAGTGTTCAGACGAGGCAGACAGGAGGATCCCAGTGTTGAGACGAGGCAGCCAGGAGGATCCCAGTGTTCAGACGAGGCAGACAGGATCCCAATGTTCAGATGTGGCAGACAGGAGGATCCCAGATTTCGTGGGAGACAGGGGGATCCCAGAGTTCGTGGGAGACAGGAGGATCCCAGAGTTCAGGCCAGACAGGAGGAACCCAGTGTTCAGACGAGGCAGACAGGAGGATCCCAGTGTTCAGACGAGGCGGACAGGAGGATCCCATTGTTCAGACGAGGCAGACAGGAGGATCCCAGTGTTCAGACGTGGCAGACAGGAGGATCCCAGAGTTCGTGGGAGACAGGATAATCCCAGAGTTCGTGGGAGACAGGTGGATCCCGGAGTTCGTGGGAGACAGGTGGATCCCAGAGTTCGTTGGAGACAGGAGGATCCCAGAGTTCGTGGGAGACAGGAGGATCCCAGAGTTCGTGGGAGACAGGAGGATCCCAGAGTTCGTGGGAGACAGGAGGATCCCAGAGTTCGTGGGAGACAGGAGGATCCCAGAGTTCGTGGGAGACAGGAGGATCCCCGAGTTTGTGGGAGACAGGAGGATCCCCGAGTTTGTGGGAGACAGGAGGATCCCAGAGTTCGTGGGAGACTGGAGTATCCCAGAGTTCGTGGGATACAGGAGGATCCCAGAGTTCGTGGGAGACAGGAGAATCCCAGTGTTCAGACGAGGCAGACAGTAGGATCCCAGTGTTCAGACGTGGCTGACAAGAGGATCCCAGAGTTCGTGGGAGACAGGGGGATCCCAAGTTCGTGGGAGACAGGAGGATCCACGAGTTCGTGGGAGACAGGAGGATCCCAGAGTTCAGGCCAGACAGGAGGATCCCAGAGTTCAGGCCAGACAGGTGGATCCCAGTGTTCAGACGAGGCAGACAGGAGTATCCCAGTGTTCAGACGAGGCAGACAGGAGGATCCCAATGTTCAGATGTGGCAGACAGGAGGATCCCAGAGTTCGTGGGAGACAGGAGGATCCCAGAGTTCGTGGGAGACAGGAGGATCTCAGAGTTCAGGCCAGACAGGAGGAACCCAGTGTTCAGACGAGGCAGACAGGAGGATCCCAGTGTTCAGACGAGGCAGACAGGAGGATCCCAGTGTTCAGACGAGGCAGACAGGAGGAACCCAGTGTTCAGCCGTGGCAGACAGGAGGATCCCAGAGTTCGTGGGAGACAGGAGAATCCCAGAGTTCGTGGGAGACAGGAGGATCCCAGAGTTCAGGCCAGACAGGAGGATCCCAGAGTTCAGACGAGGCAGACAGGAGTATCCCAGTGTTCAGACGAGGCAGACAGGAGGATCCCAATGTTCAGATGTGGCAGACAGGAGGATCCCAGAGTTCGTGGGAGACAGCAGGATCCCAGAGATCGTGGCAGACAGGAGGATCCCAGAGTTCGTGGGAGACAGGAGGATCCCAAAGTTCAGGCCAGACAGGAGGAACCCAGTGTTCAGACGAGGCAGACAGGAGGACCTCAGTGTTCAGACGAGGCAGACAGGAGGATCCCAGTGTTCAGACGAGGCAGACAGGAGGATCCCAGTGTTCAGACGTGGCAGACAGGAGGATCCCAGAGTTCGTGGGAGACAGGAGGATCCCAGAGTTCGTGGGAGACAGGAGGATCCCAGAGTTCGTGGGAGACAGGAGGAGCCCCGAGTTCGTGGGAGACAGGAGGATCCCCGAGTTCGTGGGAGACAGGAGGATCCCCGAGTTCGTGGGAGTCAGGAGGATCCCCGAGTTCGTGGGAGACAGGAGTATCGCAGAGTTCGTGGGAGACAGGAGTATCGCAGAGTTCGTGGGAGACAGGAGGATCCCAGAGTTCAGGCTAGACAGGAGGATCAAAGAGTTCAGGCTAGACAGGAGGATCCCAGAGTTCAGGCTAGACAGGTGGATCCCAGTGTTCAGACGAGGCAGACCGGAGGATCCCAGTGTCCAGACGAGGGAGACAGGAGGTTCCCAGTGTTCAGACGAGGCAGTCAGGAGGATCCCAGTGTTCAGACTTGACAGACAGGAGGATCCCAGTGTTCAGACGTGGGAGACAGGAGGATCCCAGTGTTCAGACTTGGGAGACAGGAGGATCTCAGTGTTCAGATGTGGCAGGCAGGTGGATCCCAGAGTTCAGACGTGGGTGACAGGAGGATCCCAGAGTTCGTGGGAGACCGGAGGATCCCAGAGTTCGTTGGAGACCGGAGGATCCCAGAGTTCGTTGGAGACCGGAGGATCCCAGAGTTCGTGGGAGACAGGAGGATCCCAGAGTTCAGGCCAGGCAGGAGGATCCCAGTGTTCAGACGAGGCAGACAGGAGTATCCCAGTGTTCAGACGAGGCAGGCAGGTGGATCCCAGAGTTCAGACGTGGGTGACAGGAGGATCCCAGAGTTCGTGGGAGACCGGCGGATCCCAGAGTTCGTGGGAGACAGGGGGATCCCAGAGTTCGTGGGAGACAGGAGGATCCCAGAGTTCGTGGGAGACAGGAGGATCCCAGAGTTCAGGCCAGACAGGAGGATCCCAGAGTTCGTGGGAGACAGGAGGATCCCAGAGTTCAAGCCAGACTGGAGGAACCCAGTGTTCAGACGAGGCAGACAGGAGGATCCCAGTGTTCAGATGAGGCAGAAAGGAGGATCCCAGTGTTCAGACGAGGCAGACAGGAGGATCACTGTGTTCAGACGTGGCAGACAGGAGGATCCCAGATTTCGTGGGAGACAGGAGAATCCCAGAGTTCGTGGGAGACAGGTGGATCCCGGAGTTCGTGGGAGACAGGTGGATCCCAGAGTTCGTGGGAGACAGGAGGATCCCCGAGTTTGTGGGAGACAGGAGGATCCCCGAGTTTGTGGGAGACAGGAGGATCCCCGAGTTTGTGGGAGACAGGAGGATCCCCGAGTTTGTGGGAGACAGGAGGATCCCAGAGTTCGTGGGAGACAGGAATATCCCAGAGTTCGTGGGAGACAGGAGGATCCCAGAGTTCGTGGGAGACAGGAGGATCCCCGAGTTTGTGGGAGACAGGAGGATCCCCGAGTTTGTGGGAGACAGGAGGATCCCCGAGTTTGTGGGAGACAGGAGGATCCCCGAGTTTGTGGGAGACAGGAGGATCCCAGAGTTCGTGGGAGACAGGAGTATCCCAGAGTTCGTGGGAGACAGGAGTATCCCAGAGTTCGTGGGATACAGGAGGATCCCAGAGTTAGTGGGAGACAGGAGGATCCCAGTGTTCAGACGAGGCAGACAGTAGGATCCCAGTGTTCAGACGTGGCAGACAGGAGGATCCCAGAGATCGTGGGAGACAGGCGGATCCCAAGTTCGTGGGAGACAGGAGGATCCCCGAGTTCGTGGGAGACAGGAGGATCCCAGAGTTCTAGGGAGACAGGAGGATCCCAGAGTTCTAGGGAGACAGGAGGATCCCAGAGTTCGTGGGAGACAGGAGGATCCCAGAGTTCAGGCTAGACAGGAGAATCCCAGTGTTCAGACGAGGCAGACAGGAGTATCCCAGTGTTCAGACGAGGCAGACAGGAGGATCCCAATGTTCAGATGTGGCAGACAGGAGGATCCCAGAGTTCGTGGGAGACAGGAGGATCCCAGAGTTCGTGGGAGACAGGAGGATCCCAGAGTTCAGGCCAGACAGGAGGAACCCAGTGTTCAGACGAGGCAGACAGGAGGATCCCAGTGTTCAGACGAGGCAGACAGGAGGATCCCAGTGTTCAGACGAGGCAGACAGGAGGATCCCAGTGTTCAGACGTGGCAGACAGGAGGATCCCAGAGTTCGTGGGAGACAGGAGAATCCCAGAGTTCGTGGGAGACAGGAGGATCCCAGAGTTCAGGCCAGACAGGAGGATCCCAGTGTTCAGACGAGGCCGACAGGAGTATCCCAGTGTTCAGACAGGGCAGACAGGAGGATCCCAATGTTCAGATGTGGCAGACAGGATGATCCCAGAGTTCGTGGGAGACAGGAGGATCCCAGAGTTCGTGGGAGACAGGAGGATCCCAGAGTTCAGGCCAGACGGGAGGAACCCAGTGTTCAGACGAGGCAGACAGGAGGATCCCAGAGTTCAGACGAGGAAGACAGGAGGATCCCAGTGTTCAGACGAGGCAGACAGGAGGATCCCAGTGTTCAGACGAGGCAGACAGGAGGATCCCAGTGTTCAGACGTGGCAGACAGGAGGATCCCAGAGTTCGTGGGAGACAGGAGAATCCCAGAGTTCGTGGGAGACTGGAGGATCCCAGAGTTCAGGCCAGACAGGAGGATCCCAGTGTTCAGACGAGGCAGTCAGGAGGATCCCAATGTTCAGATGTGGCAGACAGGAGGATCCCAGAGTTCGTGGGAGACAGGAGGATCCCAGAGTTCAGGCCAGACAGGAGGATCCCAGTGTTCAGACGAGGCAGACAGGAGTATCCCAGTGTTCAGACGAGGCAGACAGGAGGATCCGAATGTTCAGATGTGGCAGACAGGAGGATCCCAGAGTTCGTGGGAGACAGGAGGATCCCAGAGTTCGTGGGAGACAGGAGGATCCCAGAGTTCAGGCCAGTCAGGAGGAACCCAGTGTTCAGACGAGGCAGACAGGAGGATCCCAGTGTTCAGACGAGGCAGACAGGAGGATCCCAGTGTTCAGACGAGGCAGACAGGAGGATCCCAGTGTTCAGACGTGGGAGACAGGAGGATCCCAGTGTTCAGACGTGGGAGACAGGAGGATCTCAGTGTTCAGATGTGGCAGGCAGGTGGATCCCAGAGTTCAGACGTGGGTTGCAGGAGGATCCCAGAGTTCGTGGGAGACCGGAGGATCCCAGAGTTCGTTGGAGACCGGAGGATCCCAGACTTCTTGGGAGACAGGAGGATCCCAGAGTTCGTGGGAGACAGGAGGATCCCAGAGTTCAGGCCAGGCAGGAGGATCCCAGTGTTCAGACGAGGCAGACAGGAGTATCCCAGTGTTCAGACGAGGCAGGCAGGTGGATCCCAGAGTTCAGACGTGGGTGACAGGAGGATCCCAGAGATCGTGGGAGAGAGGCGGATCCCAGAGTTCGTGGGAGACAGGGGGATCCCAGAGTTCGTGGGAGACAGGAGGATCCCAGAGTTCGTGGGAGACAGGAGGATCCCAGAGTTCAGGACAGACAGGAGGATCCCAGAGTTCGTGGGAGACAGGAGGATCCCAGAGTTCAAGCCAGTCTGGAGGAACCCAGTGTTCAGACGAGGCAGACAGGAGGAACCCAGTGTTCAGAATGAGGCAGAAAGGAGGATCCCAGTGTTCAGACGAGGCAGACAGGAGGATCACAGTGTTCAGACGTGGCAGACAGGTGGATCCCAGATTTCGTGGGAGACAGGAGAATCCCAGAGTTCGTGGGAGACAGGTGGATCCCGGAGTTCGTGGGAGACAGGTGGATCCCGGAGTTCGTGGGAGACAGGAGGATCCCAGAGTTCGTGGGAGACAGGAATATCCCAGAGTTCGTGGGAGGCAGGAGAATCCCAGAGTTCGTGGGAGACAGGAGGATCCCCGAGTTTGTGGGAGACAGGAGGATCCCCGAGTTTGTGGGAGACAGGAGGATCCCAGAGTTCGTGGGAGACAGGAGTATCCCAGAGTTCGTGGGATACAGGAGGATCCCAGAGTTCGTGGGAGACAGGAGGATCCCAGTGTTCAGACGAGGCAGACAGGAGGATCCCAGTGTTCAGACGTGGCAGACAGGAGGATCCCAGAGATCGTGGGAGACAGGCGCATCCCAAGTTCGTGGGAGACAGGAGGATCCCAGAGTTCTAGGGAGACAGGAGGATCCCAGAGTTCGTGCGAGACAGGAGGATCCCAGAGTTCAGGCCAGACAGGAGAATCCCAGTGTTCAGACGAGGCAGACAGGAGTATCCCAGTGTTCAGACGAGGCAGACAGGAGGATCCCAATGTTCAGATGTGGCAGACAGGAGGATCCCAGAGTTCGTGGGAGACAGGAGGATCCCAGAGTTCGTGGGAGACAGGAGGATCCCAGAGCTCAGGCCAGACAGGAGGAACCCAGTGTTCAGACGAGGCAGACAGGAGGATCCCAGTGTTCAGACGAGGCAGACAGGAGGATCCCAGTGTTCAGACGAGGCAGACAGGAGGATCCCAGTGTTCAGACGTGGCAGACAGGAGGATCCCAGAGTTCGTGGGAGACAGGAGAATCCCAGAGTTCGTGGGAGACAGGAGGATCCCAGAGTTCAGGCCAGACAGGAGGATCCCAGTGTTCAGACGAGGCAGACAGGAGTATCCCAGTGTTCAGACAGGGCAGACAGGAGGATCCCAATGTTCAGATGTGGCAGACAGGAGGATCCCAGAGTTCGTTGGAGACAGGAGGATCCCAGAGTTCGTGGCAGACAGGAGGATCCCAGAGTTCGTGGGAGACAGGAGAATCCCAGAGTTCGTGTGAGACAGGAGGATCTCAGAGTTCAGGCCAGACAGGAGGATCCCAGTGTTCAGACGAGGCAGACAGGAGTATCCCAGTGTTCAGACGAGGCAGACAGGAGGATCCCAATGTTCAGATGTGGCAGACAGGATGATCCCAGAGTTCGTGGGAGACAGGAGGATCCCAGAGTTCGTGGGAGACAGGAGGATCCCAGAGTTCAGGCCAGACGGGAGGAACCCAGTGTTCAGACGAGGCAGACAGGAGGATCCCAGTGTTCAGACGAGGAAGACAGGAGGATCCCAGTGTTCAGACGAGGCAGACAGGAGGATCCCAGAGTTCAGACGAGGCAGACAGGAGGATCCCAGTGTTCAGACGTGGCAGACAGGAGGATCCCAGAGTTCGTGGGAGACAGGAGAATCCCAGAGTTCGTGGGAGACTGGAGGATCCCAGAGTTCAGGCCAGACAGGAGGAGCCCAGTGTTCAGACGAGGCAGACAGGAGGATCCCAATGTTCAGATGTGGCAGACAGGAGGATCCCAGAGTTCGTGGGAGACAGGAGGATCCCAGAGTTCAGGCCAGACAGGAGGATCCCAGTGTTCAGACGAGGCAGACAGGAGTATCCCAGTGTTCAGACGAGGCAGACAGGAGGATCCCAATGTTCAGATCTGGCAGACAGGAGGATCCCAGAGTTCGTGGGAGACAGGAGGATCCCAGAGTTCGTGGAAGACAGGAGGATCCCAGAGTTCAGGCCAGACAGGAGGAACCCAGTGTTCAGACGAGGCAGACAGGAGGATCCCAGTGTTCAGGCCAGACAGGAGCAACCCAGTGTTCAGACGAGGCAGACAGGAGGATCCCAGTGTTCAGACGAGGCAGACAGGAGGATCCCAGTGTTCAGACGAGGCAGACAGGAGGATCCCAATGTTCAGATGTGGCAGACAGGAGGATCCCAGAGTTCGTGGGAGACAGGAGGATCCCAGAGTTCGCGGGAGACAGGAGGATCCCAGTGTTCAGACGAGGCCGACAGGAGGATCCCAGTGTTCAGACGAGGCAGGCAGGAGGATCCCAATGTTCAGATGTGGCAGACAGGAGGATCCCAGAGTTCGCGGGAGACAGGAGGATCCCAGAGTTCAGGCCAGACAGGAGGAACCCAGTGTTCAGACGAGGCAGACAGGAGGATCCCAGTGTTCAGACGAGGCAGACAGGATGATCCCAGTGTTCAGACGAGGCAGACAGGAGGATCCCAGTGTTCAGACGTGGCAGACAGGAGGATCCCAGAGTTCGTGGTAGACAGGAGAATCCCAGAGTTCGTGGGAGACAGGAGGATCCCAGAGTTCAGGCCAGACAGGAGGATCCCAGTGTTCAGACGAGGCAGACAGGAGTATCCCAGTGTTCAGACGAGGCAGACAGGAGGATCCCAATGTTCAGATGTGGCAGACAGGAGGATCCCAGAGTTCGTGGGAGACAGGAGGATCCCAGAGTTCGTGGCAGACAGGAGGATCCCAGAGTTCGTGGGAGACAGGAGAATCCCAGAGTTCGTGGGAGACAGGAGGATCCCAGAGTTCAGGCCAGACAGGAGGATCCCAGTGTTCAGACGAGGCAGACAGGAGTATCCCAGTGTTCAGACGAGGCAGACAGGAGGATCCCAATGTTCAGATGTGGCAGACAGGAGGATCCCAGAGTTCGTGGGAGACAGGAGGATCCCAGAGTTCGTGGGAGACAGGAGGATCCCAGAGTTCAGGCCAGACAGGAGGAACCCAGTGTTCAGACGAGGCAGACAGGAGGATCCCAGTGTTCAGACGAGGCAGACAGGATGATCCCAGTGTTCAGACGAGGCAGACAGGAGGATCCCAGTGTTCAGACGAGGCAGACAGGAGGATCCAAGTGTTCAGACGTGGCAGACAGGAGGATCCCAGAGTTCGTGGGAGACAGTAGGATCATAGAGTTCGTGGGAGACAGGAGTATCCCAGAGTTCGTGGGAGACAGGAGGAGCCCCGAGTTCGTGGGAGACAGGAGGATCCCCGAGTTCGTGGGAGACAGGAGGATCCCCGAGTTCGTGGGAGTCAGGAGGATCCCCGAGTTCGTGGGAGACAGGAGTATCGCAGAGTTCGTGGGAGACAGGAGTATCGCAGAGTTCGTGGGAGACAGGAGGATCCCAGAGTTCAGGCTAGACAGGAGGATCAAAGATTTCAGGCTAGACAGGAGGATCCCAGAGTTCAGGCTAGACAGGTGTATCCCAGTGTTCAGACGAGGCAGACCGGAGGATCCCAGTCATCAGACGAGGCAGACAGGAGGATCCCAGTGTCCAGACGAGGCAGACAGGAGGATCCCACAGTTCAGACGTGGGAGACAGGAGGTTCCCAGTGTTCAGACGAGGCAGTCAGGAGGATCCCAGTGTCCAGACGAGGCAGAAAGGAGGATCCCACAGTTCAGACGTGGGAGACAGGAGGTTCCCAGTGTTCAGACGAGGCAGTCAGGAGGATCCCAGTGTTCAAACGAGGCAGACAAGAGGATCCCAGTGTTCAGACGAGACAGACAGGAGGATCCCAATGTTTAGATGTGGCAGACAGGAGGATCCCAGAGTTCGTGGGAGACAGGAGGATCGCAGAGTTCGTGGGAGACAGGAGGATACCAGAGTTCAGGCCAGACAGGAGGAACCCAGTGTTCAGACGAGGCAGACAGGAGGATCCCAGTGTTCAGACGAGGCAGACAGGAGGATCCCAGTGTTCAGACGAGGCAGACAGGAGGATCCCAATGTTCAGATGTGGCAGACAGGAGGATCCTAGAGATCGTGGGAGACAGGAGGATCCCAGAGTTCAGGCCAGACAGGAGGAACCCAGTGTTCAGACGAGGCAGACAGGAGGATCCCAGTGTTCAGGCGAGGCAGACAGGAGGATCCCAGTGTTCAGACGAGGCAGACAGGAGGATCCCAGTGTTCAGACGTGGCAGACAGGAGGATCCCAGAGTTCGTGGGAGACAGGAGAATCCCAGAGTTCGTGGGAGACAGGAGGATCCCAGAGTTCAGGCCAGACAGGAGGATCCCAGAGTTCGTGGGAGACAGGATGATCCCAGAGTTCGTGGGAGACAGGAGGAGCCCCGAGTTCGTTGGAGACAGGAGGATCCCCGAGTTCGTGGGAGACAGGAGGATCCCCGAGTTCGTGGGAGTCAGGAGGATCCCCGAGTTCGTGGGAGACAGGAGTATCGCAGAGTTCGTGGGAGACAGGAGTATCGCAGAGTTCGTGGGAGACAGGAAGATCCCAGAGTTCAGGCTAGACAGGAGGATCAAAGATTTCAGGCTAGACAGGAGGATCCCAGAGTTCAGGCTAGACAGGTGGATCCCAGTGTTCAGACGAAGCAGACAGGAGGATCCCAGTGTTCAGACGAGGCAGACAGGAGGATCCCAGTGTTCAGACGAGGCAGACAGGAGGATCCCAGTGTTCAGACGTGGCAGACAGGAGGATCCCAGAGTTCGTGGGAGACAGGAGAATCCCAGAGTTCGTGGGAGACAGGAGGATCCCCGAGTTCGTGGGAGACAGGAGGATCCCCGAGTTCGTGGGAGTCAGGAGGATCCCCGAGTTCGTGGGAGACAGGAGTATCGCAGAGTTCGTGGGAGACAGGAGTATCGCAGAGTTCGTGGGAGACAGGAGGATCCCAGAGTTCAGGCTAGACAGGAGGATCAAAGAGTTCAGGCTAGACAGGAGGATCCCAGAGTTCAGACGAGGCAGACCGAAGAATCCCAGTGTCCAGACGAGGCAGACAGGAGGATCCCACAGTTCAGACGTGGGAGACAGGAGGTTCCCAGTGTTCAGACGAGGCAGTCAGGAGGATCCCAGTGTTCAGACGAGACAGACAGGAGGATCCCAGTGTTCAGACGTGGGAGACAGGAGGATCCCAGTGTTCAGACGTGGGAGACAGGAGGATCTCAGTGTTCAGATGTGGCAGGCAGGTGGATCCCAGAGTTCAGACGTGGGTGGCAGGAGGATCCCAGAGTTCGTGGGAGACCGGAGGATCCCAGAGTTCGTTGGAGACCGGAGGATCCCAGAGTTCTTGGGAGACAGGAGGATCCCAGAGTTCGTGGGAGACAGGAGGATCCCAGAGTTCAGGCCAGGCAGGAGGATCCCAGTGTTCAGACGAGGCAGACAGGAGTATCCCAGTGTTCAGACGAGGCAGGCAGGTGGATCCCAGAGTTCAGACGTGGGTGACAGGAGGATCCCAGAGATCGTGGGAGAGAGGCGGATCCCAGAGTTCGTGGGAGACAGGGGGATCCCAGAGTTCGTGGGAGACAGGAGGATCCCAGAGTTCGTGGGAGACAGGAGGATCCCAGAGTTCAGGACAGACAGGAGGATCCCAGAGTTCGTGGGAGACAGGAGGATCCCAGAGTTCAAGCCAGTCTGGAGGAACCCAGTGTTCAGACGAGGCAGACAGGAGGAACCCAGTGTTCAGAATGAGGCAGAAAGGAGGATCCCAGTGTTCAGACGAGGCAGACAGGAGGATCACAGTGTTCAGACGTGGCAGACAGGTGGATCCCAGATTTCGTGGGAGACAGGAGAATCCCAGAGTTCGTGGGAGACAGGTGGATCCCGGAGTTCGTGGGAGACAGGTGGATCCCGGAGTTCGTGGGAGACAGGAGGATCCCAGAGTTCGTGGGAGACAGGAATATCCCAGAGTTCGTGGGAGGCAGGAGAATCCCAGAGTTCGTGGGAGACAGGAGGATCCCCGAGTTTGTGGGAGACAGGAGGATCCCCGAGTTTGTGGGAGACAGGAGGATCCCAGAGTTCGTGGGAGACAGGAGTATCCCAGAGTTCGTGGGATACAGGAGGATCCCAGAGTTCGTGGGAGACAGGAGGATCCCAGTGTTCAGACGAGGCAGACAGGAGGATCCCAGTGTTCAGACGTGGCAGACAGGAGGATCCCAGAGATCGTGGGAGACAGGCGCATCCCAAGTTCGTGGGAGACAGGAGGATCCCAGAGTTCTAGGGAGACAGGAGGATCCCAGAGTTCGTGGGAGACAGGAGGATCCCAGAGTTCAGGCCAGACAGGAGAATCCCAGTGTTCAGACGAGGCAGACAGGAGTATCCCAGTGTTCAGACGAGGCAGACAGGAGGATCCCAATGTTCAGATGTGGCAGACAGGAGGATCCCAGAGTTCGTGGGAGACAGGAGGATCCCAGAGTTCGTGGGAGACAGGAGGATCCCAGAGCTCAGGCCAGACAGGAGGAACCCAGTGTTCAGACGAGGCAGACAGGAGGATCCCACAGTTCAGACGTGGGAGACAGGAGGTTCCCAGTGTTCAGACGAGGCAGTCAGGAGGATCCCAGTGTTCAGACGAGACAGACAGGAGGATCCCAGTGTTCAGACGTGGGAGACAGGAGGATCCCAGTGTTCAGACGTGGGAGACAGGAGGATCTCAGTGTTCAGATGTGGCAGGCAGGTGGATCCCAGAGTTCAGACGTGGGTGGCAGGAGGATCCCAGAGTTCGTGGGAGACCGGAGGATCCCAGAGTTCGTTGGAGACCGGAGGATCCCAGAGTTCTTGGGAGACAGGAGGATCCCAGAGTTCGTGGGAGACAGGAGGATCCCAGAGTTCAGGCCAGGCAGGAGGATCCCAGTGTTCAGACGAGGCAGACAGGAGTATCCCAGTGTTCAGACGAGGCAGGCAGGTGGATCCCAGAGTTCAGACGTGGGTGACAGGAGGATCCCAGAGATCGTGGGAGAGAGGCGGATCCCAGAGTTCGTGGGAGACAGGGGGATCCCAGAGTTCGTGGGAGACAGGAGGATCCCAGAGTTCGTGGGAGACAGGAGGATCCCAGAGTTCAGGACAGACAGGAGGATCCCAGAGTTCGTGGGAGACAGGAGGATCCCAGAGTTCAAGCCAGTCTGGAGGAACCCAGTGTTCAGACGAGGCAGACAGGAGGAACCCAGTGTTCAGAATGAGGCAGAAAGGAGGATCCCAGTGTTCAGACGAGGCAGACAGGAGGATCACAGTGTTCAGACGTGGCAGACAGGTGGATCCCAGATTTCGTGGGAGACAGGAGAATCCCAGAGTTCGTGGGAGACAGGTGGATCCCGGAGTTCGTGGGAGACAGGTGGATCCCGGAGTTCGTGGGAGACAGGAGGATCCCAGAGTTCGTGGGAGACAGGAATATCCCAGAGTTCGTGGGAGGCAGGAGAATCCCAGAGTTCGTGGGAGACAGGAGGATCCCCGAGTTTGTGGGAGACAGGAGGATCCCCGAGTTTGTGGGAGACAGGAGGATCCCAGAGTTCGTGGGAGACAGGAGTATCCCAGAGTTCGTGGGATACAGGAGGATCCCAGAGTTCGTGGGAGACAGGAGGATCCCAGTGTTCAGACGAGGCAGACAGGAGGATCCCAGTGTTCAGACGTGGCAGACAGGAGGATCCCAGAGATCGTGGGAGACAGGCGCATCCCAAGTTCGTGGGAGACAGGAGGATCCCAGAGTTCTAGGGAGACAGGAGGATCCCAGAGTTCGTGGGAGACAGGAGGATCCCAGAGTTCAGGCCAGACAGGAGAATCCCAGTGTTCAGACGAGGCAGACAGGAGTATCCCAGTGTTCAGACGAGGCAGACAGGAGGATCCCAATGTTCAGATGTGGCAGACAGGAGGATCCCAGAGTTCGTGGGAGACAGGAGGATCCCAGAGTTCGTGGGAGACAGGAGGATCCCAGAGCTCAGGCCAGACAGGAGGAACCCAGTGTTCAGACGAGGCAGACAGGAGGATCCCAGTGTTCAGACGAGGCAGATAGGAGGATCCCAGTGTTCAGACGAGGCAGACAGGAGGATCCCAGTGTTCAGACGTGGCAGACAGGAGGATCCCAGAGTTCGTGGGAGACAGGAGAATCCCAGAGTTCGTGGGAGACAGGAGGATCCCAGAGTTCAGGCCAGACAGGAGGATCCCAGTGTTCAGACGAGGCAGACAGGAGTATCCCAGTGTTCAGACAGGGCAGACAGGAGGATCCCAATGTTCAGATGTGGCAGACAGGAGGATCCCAGAGTTCGTTGGAGACAGGAGGATCCCAGAGTTCGTGGCAGACAGGAGGATCCCAGAGTTCGTGGGAGACAGGAGAATCCCAGAGTTCGTGTGAGACAGGAGGATCCCAGAGTTCAGGCCAGACAGGAGGATCCCAGTGTTCAGACGAGGCAGACAGGAGTATCCCAGTGTTCAGACGAGGCAGACAGGAGGATCCCAATGTTCAGATGTGGCAGACAGGATGATCCCAGAGTTCGTGGGAGACAGGAGGATCCCAGAGTTCGTGGGAGACAGGAGGATCCCAGAGTTCAGGCCAGACGGGAGGAACCCAGTGTTCAGACGAGGCAGACAGGAGGATCCCAGTGTTCAGACGAGGAAGACAGGAGGATCCCAGTGTTCAGACGAGGCAGACAGGAGGATCCCAGAGTTCAGACGAGGCAGACAGGAGGATCCCAGTGTTCAGACGTGGCAGACAGGAGGATCCCAGAGTTCGTGGGAGACAGGAGAATCCCAGAGTTCGTGGGAGACTGGAGGATCCCAGAGTTCAGGCCAGACAGGAGGAGCCCAGTGTTCAGACGAGGCAGACAGGAGGATCCCAATGTTCAGATGTGGCAGACAGGAGGATCCCAGAGTTCGTGGGAGACAGGAGGATCCCAGAGTTCAGGCCAGACAGGAGGATCCCAGTGTTCAGACGAGGCAGACAGGAGTATCCCAGTGTTCAGACGAGGCAGACAGGAGGATCCCAATGTTCAGATGTGGCAGACAGGAGGATCCCAGAGTTCGTGGGAGACAGGAGGATCCCAGAGTTCGTGGAAGACAGGAGGATCCCAGAGTTCAGGCCAGACAGGAGGAACCCAGTGTTCAGACGAGGCAGACAGGAGGATCCCAGTGTTCAGGCCAGACAGGAGGAACCCAGTGTTCAGACGAGGCAGACAGGAGGATCCCAGTGTTCAGACGAGGCAGACAGGAGGATCCCAGTGTTCAGACGAGGCAGACAGGAGGATCCCAATGTTCAGATGTGGCAGACAGGAGGATCCCAGAGTTCGTGGGAGACAGGAGGATCCCAGAGTTCGCGGGAGACAGGAGGATCCCAGTGTTCAGACGAGGCAGACAGGAGGATCCCAGTGTTCAGACGAGGCAGGCAGGAGGATCCCAATGTTCAGATGTGGCAGACAGGAGGATCCCAGAGTTCGCGGGAGACAGGAGGATCCCAGAGTTCAGGCCAGACAGGTGGAACCCAGTGTTCAGACGAGGCAGACAGGAGGATCCCAGTGTTCAGACGAGGCAGACAGGATGATCCCAGTGTTCAGACGAGGCAGACAGGAGGATCCCAGTGTTCAGACGTGGCAGACAGGAGGATCCCAGAGTTCGTGGTAGACAGGAGAATCCCAGAGTTCGTGGGAGACAGGAGGATCCCAGAGTTCAGGCCAGACAGGAGGATCCCAGTGTTCAGACGAGGCAGACAGGAGTATCCCAGTGTTCAGACGAGGCAGACAGGAGGATCCCAATGTTCAGATGTGGCAGACAGGAGGATCCCAGAGTTCGTGGGAGACAGGAGGATCCCAGAGTTCGTGGCAGACAGGAGGATCCCAGAGTTCGTGGGAGACAGGAGAATCCCAGAGTTCGTGGGAGACAGGAGGATCCCAGAGTTCAGGCCAGACAGGAGGATCCCAGTGTTCAGACGAGGCAGACAGGAGTATCCCAGTGTTCAGACGAGGCAGACAGGAGGATCCCAATGTTCAGATGTGGCAGACAGGAGGATCCCAGAGTTCGTGGGAGACAGGAGGATCCCAGAGTTCGTGGGAGACAGGAGGATCCCAGAGTTCAGGCCAGACAGGAGGAACCCAGTGTTCAGACGAGGCAGACAGGAGGATCCCAGTGTTCAGACGAGGCAGACAGGAGGATCCCAGTGTTCAGACGAGGCAGACAGGAGGATCCCAGTGTTCAGACGAGGCAGACAGGAGGATCCAAGTGTTCAGACGTGGCAGACAGGAGGATCCCAGAGTTCGTGGGAGACAGTAGGATCCCAGAGTTCGTGGGAGACAGGAGTATCCCAGAGTTCGTGGGAGACAGGAGGAGCCCCGAGTTCGTGGGAGACAGGAGGATCCCCGAGTTCGTGGGAGACAGGAGGATCCCCGAGTTCGTGGGAGTCAGGAGGATCCCCGAGTTCGTGGGAGACAGGAGTATCGCAGAGTTCGTGGGAGACAGGAGTATCGCAGAGTTCGTGGGAGACAGGAGGATCCCAGAGTTCAGGCTAGACAGGAGGATCAAAGATTTCAGGCTAGACAGGAGGATCCCAGAGTTCAGGCTAGACAGGTGTATCCCAGTGTTCAGACGAGGCAGACCGGAGGATCCCAGTCATCAGACGAGGCAGACAGGAGGATCCCAGTGTCCAGACGAGGCAGACAGGAGGATCCCACAGTTCAGACGTGGGAGACAGGAGGTTCCCAGTGTTCAGACGAGGCAGTCAGGAGGATCCCAGTGTCTAGACGAGGCAGAAAGGAGGATCCCACAGTTCAGACGTGGGAGACAGGAGGTTCCCAGTGTTCAGACGAGGCAGTCAGGAGGATCCCAGTGTTCAAACGAGGCAGACAAGAGGATCCCAGTGTTCAGACGAGACAGACAGGAGGATCCCAATGTTCAGATGTGGCAGACAGGAGGATCCCAGAGTTCGTGGGAGACAGGAGGATCGCAGAGTTCGTGGGAGACAGGAGGATACCAGAGTTCAGGCCAGACAGGAGGAACCCAGTGTTCAGACGAGGCAGACAGGAGGATCCCAGTGTTCAGGCGAGGCAGACAGGAGGATCCCAGTGTTCAGACGAGGCAGACAGGAGGATCCCAGTGTTCAGACGTGGCAGACAGGAGGATCCCAGAGTTCGTGGGAGACAGGAGAATCCCAGAGTTCGTGGGAGACAGGAGGATCCCAGAGTTCAGGCCAGACAGGAGGATCCCAGAGTTCGTGGGAGACAGGATGATCCCAGAGTTCGTGGGAGACAGGAGGAGCCCCGAGTTCGTTGGAGACAGGAGGATCCCCGAGTTCGTGGGAGACAGGAGGATCCCCGAGTTCGTGGGAGTCAGGAGGATCCCCGAGTTCGTGGGAGACAGGAGTATCGCAGAGTTCGTGGGAGACAGGAGTATCGCAGAGTTCGTGGGAGACAGGAGGATCCCAGAGTTCAGGCTAGACAGGAGGATCAAAGATTTCAGGCTAGACAGGAGGATCCCAGAGTTCAGGCTAGACAGGTGGATCCCAGTGTTCAGACGAGGCAGACAGGAGGATCCCAGTGCTCAGACGAGGCAGACAGGAGGATCCCAGTGTTCAGACGAGGCAGACAGGAGGATCCCAGTGTTCAGACGTGGCAGACAGGAGGATCCCAGAGTTCGTGGGAGACAGGAGAATCCCAGAGTTCGTGGGAGACAGGAGGATCCCAGAGTTCAGGCCAGACAGGAGGATCCCAGTGTTCAGACGAGGCAGACAGGAGGATCCCAATGTTCAGATGTGGCAGACAGGAGAATCCCAGAGTTCGTGGGAGACAGGAGGATCCCAGAGTTCAGGCCAGACAGGAGGATCCCAGTGTTCAGACGAGGCAGACAGGAGTATCCCAGTGTTCCGACGAGGCAGACAGGAGGATCCCAATGTTCAGATGTGGCAGACAGGAGGATCCCAGAGTTCGTGGGAGACAGGAGGATCCCAGAGTTCGTGGGAGACAGGAGGATCCCAGAGTTCAGGCCAGACAGGAGGAACCCAGTGTTCAGACGAGGCAGACAGGAGGAACCCAGTGTTCAGACGAGGCAGACAGGAGGATCCCAGTGTTCAGACGAGGCAGACAGGAGGATCCCAGTTTTCAGACGAGGCAGACAGGAGGATCCAAGTGTTCAGACGTGGCAGACAGGAGGATCCCAGAGTTCGTGGGAGACAGGAGGATCCCAGAGTTCGTGGGAGACAGGAGGATCCCAGAGTTCGTGGGAGACAGGAGGAGCCCCGAGTTCGTTGGAGACAGGAGGATCCCCGAGTTCGTGGGAGACAGGAGGATCCCAGTGTTCAGACGAGGCAGACAGGAGTATCCCAGTGTTCAGACGAGGCAGACAGGAGGATCCCAATGTTCAGATGTGGCAGACAGGAGGAGCCCCGAGTTCGTGGGAGACAGGAGGATCCCCGAGTTCGTGGGAGACAGGAGGATCCCCGAGTTCGTGGGAGTCAGGAGGATCCCCGAGTTCGTGGGAGACAGGAGTATCGCAGAGTTCGTGGGAGACAGGAGTATCGCAGAGTTCGTGGGAGACAGGAGGATCCCAGAGTTCAGGCTAGACAGGAGGATCAAAGAGTTCAGGCTAGACAGGAGGATCCCAGAGTTCAGACGAGGCAGACCGAAGAATCCCAGTGTCCAGACGAGGCAGACAGGAGGATCCCACAGTTCAGACGTGGGAGACAGGAGGTTCCCAGTGTTCAGACGAGGCAGTCAGGAGGATCCCAGTGTTCAGACGAGACAGACAGGAGGATCCCAGTGTTCAGACGTGGGAGACAGGAGGATCCCAGTGTTCAGACGTGGGAGACAGGAGGATCTCAGTGTTCAGATGTGGCAGGCAGGTGGATCCCAGAGTTCAGACGTGGGTGGCAGGAGGATCCCAGAGTTCGTGGGAGACCGGAGGATCCCAGAGTTCGTTGGAGACCGGAGGATCCCAGACTTCTTGGGAGACAGGAGGATCCCAGAGTTCGTGGGAGACAGGAGGATCCCAGAGTTCAGGCCAGGCAGGAGGATCCCAGTGTTCAGACGAGGCAGACAGGAGTATCCCAGTGTTCAGACGAGGCAGGCAGGTGGATCCCAGAGTTCAGACGTGGGTGACAGGAGGATCCCAGAGATCGTGGGAGACAGGTGGATCCCGGAGTTCGTGGGAGACAGGAGGATCCCAGAGTTCGTGGGAGACAGGAATATCCCAGAGTTCGTGGGAGGCAGGAGAATCCCAGAGTTCGTGGGAGACAGGAGGATCCCCGAGTTTGTGGGAGACAGGAGGATCCCCGAGTTTGTGGGAGACAGGAGGATCCCAGAGTTCGTGGGAGACAGGAGTATCCCAGAGTTCGTGGGATACAGGAGGATCCCAGAGTTCGTGGGAGACAGGAGGATCCCAGTGTTCAGACGAGGCAGACAGGAGGATCCCAGTGTTCAGACGTGGCAGACAGGAGGATCCCAGAGATCGTGGGAGACAGGCGCATCCCAAGTTCGTTGGAGACAGGAGGATCCCAGAGTTCTAGGGAGACAGGAGGATCCCAGAGTTCGTGGGAGACAGGAGGATCCCAGAGTTCAGGCCAGACAGGAGAATCCCAGTGTTCAGACGAGGCAGACAGGAGTATCCCAGTGTTCAGACGAGGCAGACAGGAGGATCCCAATGTTCAGATGTGGCAGACAGGAGGATCCCAGAGTTCGTGGGAGACAGGAGGATCCCAGAGTTCGTGGGAGACAGGAGGATCCCAGAGCTCAGGCCAGACAGGAGGAACCCAGTGTTCAGACGAGGCAGACAGGAGGATCCCAGTGTTCAGACGAGGCAGACAGGAGGATCCCAGTGTTCAGACGAGGCAGACAGGAGGATCCCAGTGTTCAGACGTGGCAGACAGGAGGATCCCAGAGTTCGTGGGAGACAGGAGAATCCCAGAGTTCGTGGGAGACAGGAGGATCCCAGAGTTCAGGCCAGACAGGAGGATCCCAGTGTTCAGACGAGGCAGACAGGAGTATCCCAGTGTTCAGACAGGGCAGACAGGAGGATCCCAATGTTCAGATGTGGCAGACAGGAGGATCCCAGAGTTCGTGGGAGACAGGAGGATCCCAGAGTTCGTGGCAGACAGGAGGATCCCAGAGTTCGTGGGAGACAGGAGAATCCCAGAGTTCGTGTGAGACAGGAGGATCCCAGAGTTCAGGCCAGACAGGAGGATCCCAGTGTTCAGACGAGGCAGACAGGAGTATCCCAGTGTTCAGACGAGGCAGACAGGAGTATCCCAATGTTCAGATGTGGCAGACAGGATGATCCCAGAGTTCGTGGGAGACAGGAGGATCCCAGAGTTCGTGGGAGACAGGAGGATCCCAGAGTTCAGGCCAGACGGGAGGAACCCAGTGTTCAGACGAGGCAGACAGGAGGATCCCAGTGTTCAGACGAGGAAGACAGGAGGATCCCAGTGTTCAGACGAGGCAGACAGGAGGATCCCAGAGTTCAGACGAGGCAGACAGGAGGATCCCAGTGTTCAGACGTGGCAGACAGGAGGATCCCAGAGTTCGTGGGAGACAGGAGAATCCCAGAGTTCGTGGGAGACTGGAGGATCCCAGAGTTCAGGCCAGACAGGAGGAGCCCAGTGTTCAGACGAGGCAGACAGGAGGATCCCAATGTTCAGATGTGGCAGACAGGAGGATCCCAGAGTTCGTGGGAGACAGGAGGATCCCAGAGTTCAGGCCAGACAGGAGGATCCCAGTGTTCAGACGAGGCAGACAGGAGTATCCCAGTGTTCAGACGAGGCAGACAGGAGGATCCCAATGTTCAGATGTGGCAGACAGGAGGATCCCAGAGTTCGTGGGAGACAGGAGGATCCCAGAGTTCGTGGAAGACAGGAGGATCCCAGAGTTCAGGCCAGACAGGAGGAACCCAGTGTTCAGACGAGGCAGACAGGAGGATCCCAGTGTTCAGGCCAGACAGGAGGAACCCAGTGTTCAGACGAGGCAGACAGGAGGATCCCAGTGTTCAGACGAGGCAGACAGGAGGATCCCAGTGTTCAGACGAGGCAGACAGGAGGATCCCAATGTTCAGATGTGGCAGACAGGAGGATCCCAGAGTTCGTGGGAGACAGGAGGATCCCAGAGTTCGCGGGAGACAGGAGGATCCCAGTGTTCAGACGAGGCAGACAGGAGGATCCCAGTGTTCAGACGAGGCAGGCAGGAGGATCCCAATGTTCAGATGTGGCAGACAGGAGGATCCCAGAGTTCGCGGGAGACAGGAGGATCCCAGAGTTCAGGCCAGACAGGAGGAACCCAGTGTTCAGACGAGGCAGACAGGAGGATCCCAGTGTTCAGACGAGGCAGACAGGATGATCCCAGTGTTCAGACGAGGCAGACAGGAGGATCCCAGTGTTCAGACGTGGCAGACAGGAGGATCCCAGAGTTCGTGGTAGACAGGAGAATCCCAGAGTTCGTGGGAGAAAGGAGGATCCCAGAGTTCAGGCCAGACAGGAGGATCCCAGTGTTCAGACGAGGCAGACAGGAGTATCCCAGTGTTCAGACGAGGCAGACAGGAGGATCCCAATGTTCAGATGTGGCAGACAGGAGGATCCCAGAGTTCGTGGGAGACAGGAGGATCCCAGAGTTCGTGGCAGACAGGAGGATCCCAGAGTTCGTGGGAGACAGGAGAATCCCAGAGTTCGTGGGAGACAGGAGGATCCCAGAGTTCAGGCCAGACAGGAGGATCCCAGTGTTCAGACGAGGCAGACAGGAGTATCCCAGTGTTCAGACGAGGCAGACAGGAGGATCCCAATGTTCAGATGTGGCAGACAGGAGGATCCCAGAGTTCGTGGGAGACAGGAGGATCCCAGAGTTCGTGGGAGACAGGAGGATCCCAGAGTTCAGGCCAGACAGGAGGAACCCAGTGTTCAGACGAGGCAGACAGGAGGATCCCAGTGTTCAGACGAGGCAGACAGGAGGATCCCAGTGTTCAGACGAGGCAGACAGGAGGATCCCAGTGTTCAGACGAGGCAGACAGGAGGATCCAAGTGTTCAGACGTGGCAGACAGGAGGATCCCAGAGTTCGTGGGAGACAGTAGGATCCCAGAGTTCGTGGGAGACAGGAGTATCCCAGAGTTCGTGGGAGACAGGAGGAGCCCCGAGTTCGTGGGAGACAGGAGGATCCCCGAGTTCAGGCCAGACAGGAGGAGCCCAGTGTTCAGACGAGGCAGACAGGAGGATCCCAATGTTCAGATGTGGCAGACAGGAGGATCCCAGAGTTCGTGGGAGACAGGAGGATCCCAGAGTTCGTGGGAGACAGGAGTATCCCAGAGTTCGTGGGATACAGGAGGATCCCAGAGTTCGTGGGAGACAGGAGGATCCCAGTGTTCAGACGAGGCAGACAGGAGGATCCCAGTGTTCAGACGTGGCAGACAGGAGGATCCCAGAGATCGTGGGAGACAGGCGCATCCCAAGTTCGTTGGAGACAGGAGGATCCCAGAGTTCTAGGGAGACAGGAGGATCCCAGAGTTCGTGGGAGACAGGAGGATCCCAGAGTTCAGGCCAGACAGGAGAATCCCAGTGTTCAGACGAGGCAGACAGGAGTATCCCAGTGTTCAGACGAGGCAGACAGGAGGATCCCAATGTTCAGATGTGGCAGACAGGAGGATCCCAGAGTTCGTGGGAGACAGGAGGATCCCAGAGTTCGTGGGAGACAGGAGGATCCCAGAGCTCAGGCCAGACAGGAGGAACCCAGTGTTCAGACGAGGCAGACAGGAGGATCCCAGTGTTCAGACGAGGCAGACAGGAGGATCCCAGTGTTCAGACGAGGCAGACAGGAGGATCCCAGTGTTCAGACGTGGCAGACAGGAGGATCCCAGAGTTCGTGGGAGACAGGAGAATCCCAGAGTTCGTGGGAGACAGGAGGATCCCAGAGTTCAGGCCAGACAGGAGGATCCCAGTGTTCAGACGAGGCAGACAGGAGTATCCCAGTGTTCAGACAGGGCAGACAGGAGGATCCCAATGTTCAGATGTGGCAGACAGGAGGATCCCAGAGTTCGTGGGAGACAGGAGGATCCCAGAGTTCGTGGCAGACAGGAGGATCCCAGAGTTCGTGGGAGACAGGAGAATCCCAGAGTTCGTGTGAGACAGGAGGATCCCAGAGTTCAGGCCAGACAGGAGGATCCCAGTGTTCAGACGAGGCAGACAGGAGTATCCCAGTGTTCAGACGAGGCAGACAGGAGGATCCCAATGTTCAGATGTGGCAGACAGGATGATCCCAGAGTTCGTGGGAGACAGGAGGATCCCAGAGTTCGTGGGAGACAGGAGGATCCCAGAGTTCAGGCCAGACGGGAGGAACCCAGTGTTCAGACGAGGCAGACAGGAGGATCCCAGTGTTCAGACGAGGAAGACAGGAGGATCCCAGTGTTCAGACGAGGCAGACAGGAGGATCCCAGAGTTCAGACGAGGCAGACAGGAGGATCCCAGTGTTCAGACGTGGCAGACAGGAGGATCCCAGAGTTCGTGGGAGACAGGAGAATCCCAGAGTTCGTGGGAGACTGGAGGATCCCAGAGTTCAGGCCAGACAGGAGGAGCCCAGTGTTCAGACGAGGCAGACAGGAGGATCCCAATGTTCAGATGTGGCAGACAGGAGGATCCCAGAGTTCGTGGGAGACAGGAGGATCCCAGAGTTCAGGCCAGACAGGAGGATCCCAGTGTTCAGACGAGGCAGACAGGAGTATCCCAGTGTTCAGACGAGGCAGACAGGAGGATCCCAATGTTCAGATGTGGCAGACAGGAGGATCCCAGAGTTCGTGGGAGACAGGAGGATCCCAGAGTTCGTGGAAGACAGGAGGATCCCAGAGTTCAGGCCAGACAGGAGGAACCCAGTGTTCAGACGAGGCAGACAGGAGGATCCCAGTGTTCTGGCCAGACAGGAGGAACCCAGTGTTCAGACGAGGCAGACAGGAGGATCCCAGTGTTCAGACGAGGCAGACAGGAGGATCCCAGTGTTCAGACGAGGCAGACAGGAGGATCCCAATGTTCAGATGTGGCAGACAGGAGGATCCCAGAGTTCGTGGGAGACAGGAGGATCCCAGAGTTCGCGGGAGACAGGAGGATCCCAGTGTTCAGACGAGGCAGACAGGAGGATCCCAGTGTTCAGACGAGGCAGGCAGGAGGATCCCAATGTTCAGATGTGGCAGACAGGAGGATCCCAGAGTTCGCGGGAGACAGGAGGATCCCAGAGTTCAGGCCAGACAGGAGGAACCCAGTGTTCAGACGAGGCAGACAGGAGGATCCCAGTGTTCAGACGAGGCAGACAGGATGATCCCAGTGTTCAGACGAGGCAGACAGGAGGATCCCAGTGTTCAGACGTGGCAGACAGGAGGATCCCAGAGTTCGTGGTAGACAGGAGAATCCCAGAGTTCGTGGGAGAAAGGAGGATCCCAGAGTTCAGGCCAGACAGGAGGATCCCAGTGTTCAGACGAGGCAGACAGGAGTATCCCAGTGTTCAGACGAGGCAGACAGGAGGATCCCAATGTTCAGATGTGGCAGACAGGAGGATCCCAGAGTTCGTGGGAGACAGGAGGATCCCAGAGTTCGTGGCAGACAGGAGGATCCCAGAGTTCGTGGGAGACAGGAGAATCCCAGAGTTCGTGGGAGACAGGAGGATCCCAGAGTTCAGGCCAGACAGGAGGATCCCAGTGTTCAGACGAGGCAGACAGGAGTATCCCAGTGTTCAGACAGGGCAGACAGGAGGATCCCAATGTTCAGATGTGGCAGACAGGAGGATCCCAGAGTTCGTGGGAGACAGGAGGATCCCAGAGTTCGTGGCAGACAGGAGGATCCCAGAGTTCGTGGGAGACAGGAGAATCCCAGAGTTCGTGTGAGACAGGAGGATCCCAGAGTTCAGGCCAGACAGGAGGATCCCAGTGTTCAGACGAGGCAGACAGGAGTATCCCAGTGTTCAGACGAGGCAGACAGGAGGATCCCAATGTTCAGATGTGGCAGACAGGATGATCCCAGAGTTCGTGGGAGACAGGAGGATCCCAGAGTTCGTGGGAGACAGGAGGATCCCAGAGTTCAGGCCAGACGGGAGGAACCCAGTGTTCAGACGAGGCAGACAGGAGGATCCCAGTGTTCAGACGAGGAAGACAGGAGGATCCCAGTGTTCAGACGAGGCAGACAGGAGGATCCCAGAGTTCAGACGAGGCAGACAGGAGGATCCCAGTGTTCAGACGTGGCAGACAGGAGGATCCCAGAGTTCGTGGGAGACAGGAGAATCCCAGAGTTCGTGGGAGACTGGAGGATCCCAGAGTTCAGGCCAGACAGGAGGAGCCCAGTGTTCAGACGAGGCAGACAGGAGGATCCCAATGTTCAGATGTGGCAGACAGGAGGATCCCAGAGTTCGTGGGAGACAGGAGGATCCCAGAGTTCAGGCCAGACAGGAGGATCCCAGTGTTCAGACGAGGCAGACAGGAGTATCCCAGTGTTCAGACGAGGCAGACAGGAGGATCCCAATGTTCAGATGTGGCAGACAGGAGGATCCCAGAGTTCGTGGGAGACAGGAGGATCCCAGAGTTCGTGGAAGACAGGAGGATCCCAGAGTTCAGGCCAGACAGGAGGAACCCAGTGTTCAGACGAGGCAGACAGGAGGATCCCAGTGTTCTGGCCAGACAGGAGGAACCCAGTGTTCAGACGAGGCAGACAGGAGGATCCCAGTGTTCAGACGAGGCAGACAGGAGGATCCCAGTGTTCAGACGAGGCAGACAGGAGGATCCCAATGTTCAGATGTGGCAGACAGGAGGATCCCAGAGTTCGTGGGAGACAGGAGGATCCCAGAGTTCGCGGGAGACAGGAGGATCCCAGTGTTCAGACGAGGCAGACAGGAGGATCCCAGTGTTCAGACGAGGCAGGCAGGAGGATCCCAATGTTCAGATGTGGCAGACAGGAGGATCCCAGAGTTCGCGGGAGACAGGAGGATCCCAGAGTTCAGGCCAGACAGGAGGAACCCAGTGTTCAGACGAGGCAGACAGGAGGATCCCAGTGTTCAGACGAGGCAGACAGGATGATCCCAGTGTTCAGACGAGGCAGACAGGAGGATCCCAGTGTTCAGACGTGGCAGACAGGAGGATCCCAGAGTTCGTGGTAGACAGGAGAATCCCAGAGTTCGTGGGAGAAAGGAGGATCCCAGAGTTCAGGCCAGACAGGAGGATCCCAGTGTTCATACGAGGCAGACAGGAGTATCCCAGTGTTCAGACGAGGCAGACAGGAGGATCCCAATGTTCAGATGTGGCAGACAGGAGGATCCCAGAGTTCGTGGGAGACAGGAGGATCCCAGAGTTCGTGGCAGACAGGAGGATCCCAGAGTTCGTGGGAGACAGGAGAATCCCAGAGTTCGTGGGAGACAGGAGGATCCCAGAGTTCAGGCCAGACAGGAGGATCCCAGTGTTCAGACGAGGCAGACAGGAGTATCCCAGTGTTCAGACGAGGCAGACAGGAGGATCCCAATGTTCAGATGTGGCAGACAGGAGGATCCCAGAGTTCGTGGGAGACAGGAGGATCCCAGAGTTCGTGGGAGACAGGAGGATCCCAGAGTTCAGGCCAGACAGGAGGAACCCAGTGTTCAGACGAGGCAGACAGGAGGATCCCAGTGTTCAGACGAGGCAGACAGGAGGATCCCAGTGTTCAGACGAGGCAGACAGGAGGATCCCAGTGTTCAGACGAGGCAGACAGGAGGATCCAAGTGTTCAGACGTGGCAGACAGGAGGATCCCAGAGTTCGTGGGAGACAGTAGGATCCCAGAGTTCGTGGGAGACAGGAGTATCCCAGAGTTCGTGGGAGACAGGAGGAGCCCCGAGTTCGTGGGAGACAGGAGGATCCCCGAGTTCAGGCCAGACAGGAGGAGCCCAGTGTTCAGACGAGGCAGACAGGAGGATCCCAATGTTCAGATGTGGCAGACAGGAGGATCCCAGAGTTCGTGGGAGACAGGAGGATCCCAGAGTTCAGGCCAGACAGGAGGATCCCAGTGTTCAGACGAGGCAGACAGGAGAATCCCAATGTTCAGATGTGGCAGACAGGAGGATCCCAGAGTTCGTGGGAGACAGGAGGATCCCAGAGTTCGTGGAAGACAGGAGGATCCCAGAGTTCAGGCCAGACAGGAGGAACCCAGTGTTCAGACGAGGCAGACAGGAGGATCCCAGTGTTCAGGCCAGACAGGAGGAACCCAGTGTTCAGACGAGGCAGACAGGAGGATCCCAGTGTTCAGACGAGGCAGACAGGAGGATCCCAGTGTTCAGACGAGGCAGACAGGAGGATCCCAATGTTCAGATGTGGCAGACAGGAGGATCCCAGAGTTCGTGGGAGACAGGAGGATCCCAGAGTTCGCGGGAGACAGGAGGATCCCAGTGTTCAGACGAGGCAGACAGGAGGATCCCAGTGTTCAGACGAGGCAGGCAGGAGGATCCCAATGTTCAGATGTGGCAGACAGGAGGATCCCAGAGTTCGCGGGAGACAGGAGGATCCCAGAGTTCAGGCCAGACAGGAGGAACCCAGTGTTCAGACGAGGCAGACAGGAGGATCCCAGTGTTCAGACGAGGCAGACAGGATGATCCCAGTGTTCAGACGAGGCAGACAGGAGGATCCCAGTGTTCAGACGTGGCAGACAGGAGGATCCCAGAGTTCGTGGTAGACAGGAGAATCCCAGAGTTCGTGGGAGACAGGAGGATCCCAGAGTTCAGGCCAGACAGGAGGATCCCAGTGTTCAGACGAGGCAGACAGGAGTATCCCAGTGTTCAGACGAGGCAGACAGGAGGATCCCAATGTTCAGATGTGGCAGACAGGAGGATCCCAGAGTTCGTGGGAGACAGGAGGATCCCAGAGTTCGTGGCAGACAGGAGGATCCCAGAGTTCGTGGGAGACAGGAGAATCCCAGAGTTCGTGGGAGACAGGAGGATCCCAGAGTTCAGGCCAGACAGGAGGATCCCAGTGTTCAGACGAGGCAGACAGGAGTATCCCAGTGTTCAGACGAGGCAGACAGGAGGATCCCAATGTTCAGATGTGGCAGACAGGAGGATCCCAGCGTTCGTGGGAGACAGGAGGATCCCAGAGTTCGTGGGAGACAGGAGGATCCCAGAGTTCAGGCCAGACAGGAGGAACCCAGTGTTCAGACGAGGCAGACAGGAGGATCCCAGTGTTCAGACGAGGCAGACAGGAGGATCCCAGTGTTCAGACGAGGCAGACAGGAGGATCCCAGTGTTCAGACGAGGCAGACAGGAGGATCCAAGTGTTCAGACGTGGCAGACAGGAGGATCCCAGAGTTCGTGGGAGACAGTAGGATCCCAGAGTTCGTGGGAGACAGGAGTATCCCAGAGTTCGTGGGAGACAGGAGGAGCCCCGAGTTCGTGGGAGACAGGAGGATCCCCGAGTTCGTGGGAGACAGGAGGATCCCCGAGTTCGTGGGAGTCAGGAGGATCCCCGAGTTCGTGGGAGACAGGAGTATCGCAGAGTTCGTGGGAGACAGGAGTATTGCAGAGTTCGTGGGAGACAGGAGGATCCCAGAGTTCAGGCTAGACAGGAGGATCAAAGATTTCAGGCTAGACAGGAGGATCCCAGAGTTCAGGCTAGACAGGTGTATCCCAGTGTTCAGACGAGGCAGACCGGAGGATCCCAGTCATCAGACGAGGCAGACAGGAGGATCCCAGTGTCCAGACGAGGCAGACAGGAGGATCCCACAGTTCAGACGTGGGAGACAGGAGGTTCCCAGTGTTCAGACGAGGCAGTCAGGAGGATCCCAGTGTCCAGACGAGGCAGAAAGGAGGATCCCACAGTTCAGACGTGGGAGACAGGAGGTTCCCAGTGTTCAGACGAGGCAGTCAGGAGGATCCCAGTGTTCAAACGAGGCAGACAAGAGGATCCCAGTGTTCAGACGAGACAGACAGGAGGATCCCAATGTTCAGATGTGGCAGACAGGAGGATCCCAGAGTTCGTGGGAGACAGGAGGATCGCAGAGTTCGTGGGAGACAGGAGGATACCAGAGTTCAGGCCAGACAGGAGGAACCCAGTGTTCAGACGAGGCAGACAGGAGGATCCCAGTGTTCAGACGAGGCAGACAGGAGGATCCCAGTGTTCAGACGAGGCAGATAGGAGGATCCCAATGTTCAGATGTGGCAGACAGGAGGATCCTAGAGATCGTGGGAGACAGGAGGATCCCAGAGTTCAGGCCAGACAGGAGGAACCCAGTGTTCAGACGAGGCAGACAGGAGGATCCCAGTGTTCAGGCGAGGCAGACAGGAGGATCCCAGTGTTCAGACGAGGCAGACAGGAGGATCCCAGTGTTCAGACGTGGCAGACAGGAGGATCCCAGAGTTCGTGGGAGACAGGAGAATCCCAGAGTTCGTGGGAGACAGGAGGATCCCAGAGTTCAGGCCAGACAGGAGGATCCCAGAGTTCGTGGGAGACAGGATGATCCCAGAGTTCGTGGTAGACAGGAGGAGCCCCGAGTTCGTTGGAGACAGGAGGATCCCCGAGTTCGTGGGAGACAGGAGGATCCCCGAGTTCGTGGGAGTCAGGAGGATCCCCGAGTTCGTGGGAGACAGGAGTATCGCAGAGTTCGTGGGAGACAGGAGTATCGCAGAGTTCGTGGGAGACAGGAGGATCCCAGAGTTCAGGCTAGACAGGAGGATCAAAGATTTCAGGCTAGACAGGAGGATCCCAGAGTTCAGGCTAGACAGGTGGATCCCAGTGTTCAGACGAGGCAGACAGGAGGATCCCAGTGTTCAGACGAGGCAGACAGGAGGATCCCAGTGTGCAGACGAGGCAGACAGGAGGATCCCAGTGTTCAGACGTGGCAGACAGGAGGATCCCAGAGTTCGTGGGAGACAGGAGAATCCCAGAGTTCGTGGGAGACAGGAGGATCCCAGAGTTCAGGCCAGACAGGAGGATCCCAGTGTTCAGACGAGGCAGACAGGAGTATCCCAGTGTTCAGACGAGGCAGACAGGAGGATCCCAATGTTCAGATGTGGCAGACAGGAGAATCCCAGAGTTCGTGGGAGACAGGAGGATCCCAGAGTTCAGGCCAGACAGGAGGATCCCAGTGTTCAGACGAGGCAGACAGGAGTATCCCAGTGTTCAGACGAGGCAGACAGGAGGATCCCAATGTTCAGATGTGGCAGACAGGAGGATCCCAGAGTTCGTGGGAGACAGGAGGATCCCAGAGTTCAGGCCAGACAGGAGGAACCCAGTGTTCAGACGAGGCAGACAGGAGGAACCCAGTGTTCAGACGAGGCAGACAGGAGGATCCCAGTGTTCAGACGAGGCAGACAGGAGGATCCCAGTTTTCAGACGAGGCAGACAGGAGGATCCAAGTGTTCAGACGTGGCAGACAGGAGGATCCCAGAGTTCGTGGGAGACAGGAGGATCCCAGAGTTCGTGGGAGACAGGAGGAGCCCCGAGTTCGTTGGAGACAGGAGGATCCCCGAGTTCGTGGGAGACAGGAGGATCCCCGAGTTCGTGGGAGTCAGGAGGATCCCCGAGTTCGTGGGAGACAGGAGTATCGCAGAGTTCGTGGGAGACAGGAGTATCGCAGAGTTCGTGGGAGACAGGAGGATCCCAGAGTTCAGGCTAGACAGGAGGATCAAAGATTTCAGGCTAGACAGGAGGATCCCAGAGTTCAGGCTAGACAGGTGGATCCCAGTGTTCAGACGAGGCAGACCGGAGGATCCCAGTCATCAGACGAGGCAGACAGGAGGATCCCACAGTTCAGACGTGGGAGACAGGAGGTTCCCAGTGTTCAGACGAGGCAGTCAGGAGGATCCCAGTGTTCAGACGAGGCAGACAGGAGGATCCCAGTGTTCAGACGTGGGAGACAGGAGGATCTCAGTGTTCAGATGTGGCAGGCAGGTGGATCCCAGAGTTCAGACGTGGGTGACAGGAGGATCCCAGAGTTCGTGGGAGACCGGAGGATCCCAGAGTTCGTTGGAGACCGGAGGATCCCAGAGTTCTTGGGAGACAGGAGGATCCCAGAGTTCGTGGGAGACAGGAGGATCCCAGAGTTCAGGCCAGGCAGGAGGATCCCAGTGTTCAGACGAGGCAGACAGGAGTATCCCAGTGATCAGACGAGGCAGACAGGAGGATCCCAATGTTCAGATGTGGCAGACAGGAGGATCCCAGAGTTCGTGGGAGACAGGAGGATCCCAGAGTTCGTGGCAGACAGGAGGATCCCAGAGTTCGTGGGAGACAGGAGAATCCCAGAGTTCGTGGGAGACAGGAGGATCCCAGAGTTCAGGCCAGACAGGAGGATCCCAGTGTTCAGACGAGGCAGACAGGAGTATCCCAGTGTTCAGACGAGGCAGACAGGAGGATCCCAATGTTCAGATGTGGCAGACAGGAGGATCCCAGAGTTCGTGGGAGACAGGAGGATCCCAGAGTTCGTGGGAGACAGGAGGATCCCAGAGTTCAGGCCAGACAGGAGGAACCCAGTGTTCAGACGAGGCAGACAGGAGGATCCCAGTGTTCAGACGAGGCAGACAGGAGGATCCCAGTGTTCAGACGAGGCAGACAGGAGGATCCCAGTGTTCAGACGAGGCAGACAGGAGGATCCAAGTGTTCAGACGTGGCAGACAGGAGGATCCCAGAGTTCGTGGGAGACAGTAGGATCCCAGAGTTCGTGGGAGACAGGAGTATCCCAGAGTTCGTGGGAGACAGGAGGAGCCCCGAGTTCGTGGGAGACAGGAGGATCCCCGAGTTCAGGCCAGACAGGAGGAGCCCAGTGTTCAGACGAGGCAGACAGGAGGATCCCAATGTTCAGATGTGGCAGACAGGAGGATCCCAGAGTTCGTGGGAGACAGGAGGATCCCAGAGTTCAGGCCAGACAGGAGGATCCCAGTGTTCAGACGAGGCAGACAGGAGAATCCCAATGTTCAGATGTGGCAGACAGGAGGATCCCAGAGTTCGTGGGAGACAGGAGGATCCCAGAGTTCGTGGAAGACAGGAGGATCCCAGAGTTCAGGCCAGACAGGAGGAACCCAGTGTTCAGACGAGGCAGACAGGAGGATCCCAGTGTTCAGGCCAGACAGGAGGAACCCAGTGTTCAGACGAGGCAGACAGGAGGATCCCAGTGTTCAGACGAGGCAGACAGGAGGATCCCAGTGTTCAGACGAGGCAGACAGGAGGATCCCAATGTTCAGATGTGGCAGACAGGAGGATCCCAGAGTTCGTGGGAGACAGGAGGATCCCAGAGTTCGCGGGAGACAGGAGGATCCCAGTGTTCAGACGAGGCAGACAGGAGGATCCCAGTGTTCAGACGAGGCAGGCAGGAGGATCCCAATGTTCAGATGTGGCAGACAGGAGGATCCCAGAGTTCGCGGGAGACAGGAGGATCCCAGAGTTCAGGCCAGACAGGAGGAACCCAGTGTTCAGACGAGGCAGACAGGAGGATCCCAGTGTTCAGACGAGGCAGACAGGATGATCCCAGTGTTCAGACGAGGCAGACAGGAGGATCCCAGTGTTCAGACGTGGCAGACAGGAGGATCCCAGAGTTCGTGGTAGACAGGAGAATCCCAGAGTTCGTGGGAGACAGGAGGATCCCAGAGTTCAGGCCAGACAGGAGGATCCCAGTGTTCAGACGAGGCAGACAGGAGTATCCCAGTGTTCAGACGAGGCAGACAGGAGGATCCCAATGTTCAGATGTGGCAGACAGGAGGATCCCAGAGTTCGTGGGAGACAGGAGGATCCCAGAGTTCGTGGCAGACAGGAGGATCCCAGAGTTCGTGGGAGACAGGAGAATCCCAGAGTTCGTGGGAGACAGGAGGATCCCAGAGTTCAGGCCAGACAGGAGGATCCCAGTGTTCAGACGAGGCAGACAGGAGTATCCCAGTGTTCAGACGAGGCAGACAGGAGGATCCCAATGTTCAGATGTGGCAGACAGGAGGATCCCAGAGTTCGTGGGAGACAGGAGGATCCCAGAGTTCGTGGGAGACAGGAGGATCCCAGAGTTCAGGCCAGACAGGAGGAACCCAGTGTTCAGACGAGGCAGACAGGAGGATCCCAGTGTTCAGACGAGGCAGACAGGAGGATCCCAGTGTTCAGACGAGGCAGACAGGAGGATCCCAGTGTTCAGACGAGGCAGACAGGAGGATCCAAGTGTTCAGACGTGGCAGACAGGAGGATCCCAGAGTTCGTGGGAGACAGTAGGATCCCAGAGTTCGTGGGAGACAGGAGTATCCCAGAGTTCGTGGGAGACAGGAGGAGCCCCGAGTTCGTGGGAGACAGGAGGATCCCCGAGTTCGTGGGAGACAGGAGGATCCCCGAGTTCGTGGGAGTCAGGAGGATCCCCGAGTTCGTGGGAGACAGGAGTATCGCAGAGTTCGTGGGAGACAGGAGTATTGCAGAGTTCGTGGGAGACAGGAGGATCCCAGAGTTCAGGCTAGACAGGAGGATCAAAGATTTCAGGCTAGACAGGAGGATCCCAGAGTTCAGGCTAGACAGGTGTATCCCAGTGTTCAGACGAGGCAGACCGGAGGATCCCAGTCATCAGACGAGGCAGACAGGAGGATCCCAGTGTCCAGACGAGGCAGACAGGAGGATCCCACAGTTCAGACGTGGGAGACAGGAGGTTCCCAGTGTTCAGACGAGGCAGTCAGGAGGATCCCAGTGTCCAGACGAGGCAGAAAGGAGGATCCCACAGTTCAGACGTGGGAGACAGGAGGTTCCCAGTGTTCAGACGAGGCAGTCAGGAGGATCCCAGTGTTCAAACGAGGCAGACAAGAGGATCCCAGTGTTCAGACGAGACAGACAGGAGGATCCCAATGTTCAGATGTGGCAGACAGGAGGATCCCAGAGTTCGTGGGAGACAGGAGGATCGCAGAGTTCGTGGGAGACAGGAGGATACCAGAGTTCAGGCCAGACAGGAGGAACCCAGTGTTCAGACGAGGCAGACAGGAGGATCCCAGTGTTCAGACGAGGCAGACAGGAGGATCCCAGTGTTCAGACGAGGCAGATAGGAGGATCCCAATGTTCAGATGTGGCAGACAGGAGGATCCTAGAGATCGTGGGAGACAGGAGGATCCCAGAGTTCAGGCCAGACAGGAGGAACCCAGTGTTCAGACGAGGCAGACAGGAGGATCCCAGTGTTCAGGCGAGGCAGACAGGAGGATCCCAGTGTTCAGACGAGGCAGACAGGAGGATCCCAGTGTTCAGACGTGGCAGACAGGAGGATCCCAGAGTTCGTGGGAGACAGGAGAATCCCAGAGTTCGTGGGAGACAGGAGGATCCCAGAGTTCAGGCCAGACAGGAGGATCCCAGAGTTCGTGGGAGACAGGATGATCCCAGAGTTCGTGGTAGACAGGAGGAGCCCCGAGTTCGTTGGAGACAGGAGGATCCCCGAGTTCGTGGGAGACAGGAGGATCCCCGAGTTCGTGGGAGTCAGGAGGATCCCCGAGTTCGTGGGAGACAGGAGTATCGCAGAGTTCGTGGGAGACAGGAGTATCGCAGAGTTCGTGGGAGACAGGAGGATCCCAGAGTTCAGGCTAGACAGGAGGATCAAAGATTTCAGGCTAGACAGGAGGATCCCAGAGTTCAGGCTAGACAGGTGGATCCCAGTGTTCAGACGAGGCAGACAGGAGGATCCCAGTGTTCAGACGAGGCAGACAGGAGGATCCCAGTGTGCAGACGAGGCAGACAGGAGGATCCCAGTGTTCAGACGTGGCAGACAGGAGGATCCCAGAGTTCGTGGGAGACAGGAGAATCCCAGAGTTCGTGGGAGACAGGAGGATCCCAGAGTTCAGGCCAGACAGGAGGATCCCAGTGTTCAGACGAGGCAGACAGGAGTATCCCAGTGTTCAGACGAGGCAGACAGGAGGATCCCAATGTTCAGATGTGGCAGACAGGAGAATCCCAGAGTTCGTGGGAGACAGGAGGATCCCAGAGTTCAGGCCAGACAGGAGGATCCCAGTGTTCAGACGAGGCAGACAGGAGTATCCCAGTGTTCAGACGAGGCAGACAGGAGGATCCCAATGTTCAGATGTGGCAGACAGGAGGATCCCAGAGTTCGTGGGAGACAGGAGGATCCCAGAGTTCGTGGGAGACAGGAGGATCCCAGAGTTCAGGCCAGACAGGAGGAACCCAGTGTTCAGACGAGGCAGACAGGAGGAACCCAGTGTTCAGACGAGGCAGACAGGAGGATCCCAGTGTTCAGACGAGGCAGACAGGAGGATCCCAGTTTTCAGACGAGGCAGACAGGAGGATCCAAGTGTTCAGACGTGGCAGACAGGAGGATCCCAGAGTTCGTGGGAGACAGGAGGATCCCAGAGTTCGTGGGAGACAGGAGGAGCCCCGAGTTCGTTGGAGACAGGAGGATCCCCGAGTTCGTGGGAGACAGGAGGATCCCCGAGTTCGTGGGAGTCAGGAGGATCCCCGAGTTCGTGGGAGACAGGAGTATCGCAGAGTTCGTGGGAGACAGGAGTATCGCAGAGTTCGTGGGAGACAGGAGGATCCCAGAGTTCAGGCTAGACAGGAGGATCAAAGATTTCAGGCTAGACAGGAGGATCCCAGAGTTCAGGCTAGACAGGTGGATCCCAGTGTTCAGACGAGGCAGACCGGAGGATCCCAGTCATCAGACGAGGCAGACAGGAGGATCCCACAGTTCAGACGTGGGAGACAGGAGGTTCCCAGTGTTCAGACGAGGCAGTCAGGAGGATCCCAGTGTTCAGACGAGGCAGACAGGAGGATCCCAGTGTTCAGACGTGGGAGACAGGAGGATCTCAGTGTTCAGATGTGGCAGGCAGGTGGATCCCAGAGTTCAGACGTGGGTGACAGGAGGATCCCAGAGTTCGTGGGAGACCGGAGGATCCCAGAGTTCGTTGGAGACCGGAGGATCCCAGAGTTCTTGGGAGACAGGAGGATCGCAGAGTTCGTGGGAGACAGGAGGATCCCAGAGTTCAGGCCAGGCAGGAGGATCCCAGTGTTCAGACGAGGCAGACAGGAGTATCCCAGTGATCAGACGAGGCAGACAGGAGGATCCCAATGTTCAGATGTGGCAGACAGGAGGATCCCAGTGTTCAGACGTGGGAGACAGGAGGATCCCAGTGTTCAGACGTGGGAGACAGGCAGGTGGATCCCAGAGTTCAGACGTGGGTGACAGGAGGATCCCAGAGTTCGTGGGAGACCGGAGGATCCCAGAGTTCGTTGGAGACCGGAGGATCCCAGAGTTCTTGGGAGACAGGAGGATCCCAGAGTTCGTGGGAGACAGGAGGATCCCAGAGTTCAGGCCAGGCAGGAGGATCCCAGTGTTCAGACGAGGCAGACAGGAGTATCCCAGTGTTCAGACGAGGCAGACAGGAGGATCCCAATGTTCAGATGTGGCAGACAGGAGGATCCCAGAGTTCGTGGGAGACAGGGGGATCCCAGAGTTCGTGGGAGACAGGAGGATCCCAGAGTTCGTGGGAGACAGGAGGATCCCAGAGTTCAGGCCAGACAGGAGGATCCCAGAGTTCGTGGGAGACAGGAGGATCCCAGAGTTCAGGCCAGACAGGAGGAACCCAGTGTTCAGACGAGGCAGACAGCAGGATCCCAGTGTTCAGACGAGGCAGACAGGAGGATCCCAGTGTTCAGACGAGGCAGACCGGAGGATCCCAGTGTTCAGACGTGGCAGACAGGAGGATCCCAGAGTTCGTGGGAGACAGGAGAATCCCAGAGTTCGTGGGAGACAGGAGTATCGCAGAGTTCGTGGGAGACAGGAGTATCGCAGAGTTCGTGGGAGACAGGAGTATCGCAGAGTTCGTGGGAGACAGGAGGATCCCAGAGTTCAGGCTAGACAGGTGGATCAAAGATTTCAGGCTAGACAGGAGGATCCCAGAGTTCAGGCTAGACAGGTGGATCCCAGTGTTCAGACGAGGCAGACCGGAGGATCCCAGTCATCAGACGAGGCAGACAGGAGGATCCCACAGTTCAGACGTGGGAGACAGGAGGTTCCCAGTGTTCAGACGAGGCAGTCAGGAGGATCCCAGTGTTCAGACGTGGGAGACAGGAGGATCCCAGTGTTCAGACGTGGGAGACAGGAGGATCTCAGTGTTCAGATGTGGCAGGCAGGTGGATCCCAGAGTTCAGACGTGGGAGACCGGAGGATCCCAGAGTTCGTGGGAGACCGGAGGATCCCAGAGTTCGTGGGAGACCGGAGGATCCCAGAGTTCGTTGGAGACCGGAGGATCCCAGAGTTCTTGGGAGACAGGAGGATCCCAGAGTTCGTGGGAGACAGGAGGATCCCAGAGTTCAGGCCAGGCAGGAGGATCCCAGTGTTCAGACGAGGCAGACAGGAGTATCCCAGTGTTCAGACGAGGCAGACAGGAGGATCCCAATGTTCAGATGTGGCAGACAGGAGGATCCCAGAGTTCGTGGGAGACAGGGGGATCCCAGAGTTCGTGGGAGACAGGAGGATCCCAGAGTTCGTGGGAGACAGGAGGATCCCAGAGTTCAGGCCAGACAGGAGGATCCCAGAGTTCGTGGGAGACAGGAGGATCCCAGAGTTCAGGCCAGACAGGAGGAACCCAGTGTTCAGACGAGGCAGACAGGAGGATCCCAGTGTTCAGACGAGCCAGAAAGGAGGATCCCAGTGTTCAGACGAGGCAGACCGGAGGATCCCAGTGTTCAGACGTGGCAGACAGGAGGATCCCAGAGTTCGTGGGAGACAGGAGAATCCCGGAGTTCGTGGGAGACAGGTGGATCCCGGAGTTCGTGGGAGACAGGTGGATCCCAGAGTTCGTTGGAGACAGGAGGATCCCAGAGTTCGTGGGAGACAGGAATATCCCAGAGTTCGTGGGAGACAGGAGTATCCCAGAGTTCGTGGGAGACAGGAGGAACCCCGAGTTTGTGGGAGACAGGAGGATCCCCGAGTTTGTGGGAGACAGGAGGATCCCAGAGTTCAGGCCAGACAGGAGGATCCCAGTGTTCAGACGAGGCAGACAGGAGTATCCCAGTGTTCAGACGAGGCAGACAGGAGGATCCCAATGTTCAGATGTGGCAGACAGGATGATCCCAGAGTTCGTGGGAGACAGGAGGATCCCAGAGTTCGTGGGAGACAGGAGGATCCCAGAGTTCAGGCCAGACGGGAGGAACCCAGTGTTCAGACGAGGCAGACAGGAGGATCCCAGTGTTCAGACGAGGCAGACAGGAGGATCCCAGTGTTCAGACGAGGCAGACAGGAGGATCCCAGTGTTCAGACGAGGCAGACAGGAGGATCCCAGTGTTCAGGCGTGGCAGACAGGAGGATCCCAGAGTTCGTGGGAGACAGGAGAATCCCAGAGTTCGTGGGAGACAGGAGGATCCCAGAGTTCAGGCCAGACAGGTGGATCCCAGTGTTCAGACGAGGCAGACAGGAGGATCCCAGTGTTCAGACGAGGCAGACAGGAGGATCCCAATGTTCAGATGTGGCAGACAGGAGGATCCCAGAGTTCGTGGGAGACAGGATGATCCCAGAGTTCAGGCCAGACCGGAGGATCCCAGTGTTCAGACGAGGCAGACAGGAGTATCCCAGTGTTCAGACGAGGCAGACAGGAGGATCCCAATGTTCAGATGTGGCAGACAGGAGGATCCCAGATTTCGTGGGAGACAGGAGGATCCCAGAGTTCGTGGGAGACAGGAGGATCCCAGAGTTCAGGCCAGACAGGAGGAACCCAGTGTTCAGACGAGGCAGACAGGAGGATCCCAGTGTTCAGACGAGGCAGACAGGAGGATCCCAGTGTTCAGACGAGGCAGACAGGAGGATCCCAATGTTCAGATGTGGCAGACAGGAGGATCCCAGAGTTCGCGGGAGACAGGAGGATCCCAGAGTTCGCGGGAGACTGGAGGATCCCAGAGTTCAGGCCAGACAGGAGGAACCCAGTGTTCAGACGAGGCAGACAGGAGGATCCCAGTGTTCAGACGAGGCAGACAGGATGATCCCAGTGTTCAGACGAGACAGACAGGAGGATCCCAGTGTTCAGACGTGGCAGACATGAGGATCCCAGAGTTCGTGGGAGACAGGAGAATCCCAGAGTTCGTGGGAGACAGGAGGATCCCAGAGTTCAGGCCAGACAGGAGGATCCCAGTGTTCAGACGAGGCAGACAGGAGTATCCCAGTGTTCAGACGAGGCAGACAGGAGGATCCCAATGTTCAGATGTGGCAGACAGGAGGATCCCAGAGTTCGTGGGAGACAGGAGGATCCCAGAGTTCGAGGCAGACAGGAGGATCCCAGAGTTCGTGGGAGACAGGAGAATCCCAGAGTTCGTGGGAGACAGGAGGATCCCAGAGTTCAGGCCAGACAGGAGGATCCCAGTGTTCAGACGAGGCAGACAGGAGTATCCCAGTGTTCAGACGAGGCAGACAGGAGGATCCCAATGTTCAGATGTGGCAGAGAGGAGGATCCCAGAGTTCGTGGGAGACAGGAGGATCCCAGAGTTCGTGGGAGACAGGAGGATCCCAGAGTTCAGGCCAGACTGGAGGAACCCAGTGTTCAGACGAGGCAGACAGGAGGATCCCAGTGTTCAGACGAGGCAGACAGGAGGATCCAAGTGTTCAGACGTGGCAGACAGGAGGATCCCAGCGTTCGTGGGAGACAGGAGGATCCCAGAGTTCGTGGGAGACAGGAGGATCCCAGAGTTCGTGGGAGAGAGGAGGAGCCCCGAGTTCGTGGGAGAGAGGAGGAACCCCGAGTTCGTGGGAGAGAGGAGGAACCCCGAGTTCGTGGGAGACAGGAGTATCGCAGAGTTCGTGGGAGACAGGAGTATCGCAGAGTTCGTGGGAGACAGGAGGATCCCAGAGTTCAGGCTAGACAGGAGGATCAAAGATTTCAGGCTAGACAGGAGGATCCCAGAGTTCCGGCTAGACAGGTGGATCCCAGTGTTCAGACGAGGCAGACCGGAGGATCCCAGTCATCAGACGAGGCAGACAGGAGGATCCCAGTGTTCAGACGTGGGAGACAGGAGGTTCCCACAGTTCAGACGTGGGAGACAGGAGGTTCCCAGTGTTCAGACGAGGCAGTCAGGAGGATCCCAGTGTTCAAACGAGGCAGACAAGAGGATCCCAGTGTTCAGACGAGACAGACAGGAGGATCCCAATGTTCAGATGTGGCAGACAGGGGGATCCCAGAGTTTGTGAGAGACAGGAGGATCCCAGAGTTCGTGGGAGACAGGAGGATACCAGAGTTCAGGCCAGACAGGAGGAACCCAGTGTTCAGACGAGGCAGACAGGAGGATCCCAGTGTTCAGACGAGGCAGACAGGAGGATCCCAGTGTTGAGACGAGGCAGACAGGAGGATCCCAATGTTCAGATGTGGCAGACAGGAGGATCCTAGAGTTCGTGGGAGACAGGAGGATCCCAGAGTTCAGGCCAGACAGGAGGAACCCAGTGTTCAGACGAGGCAGACAGGAGGATCCCAGTGTTCAGACGAGGCAGACAGGAGGATCCCAGTGTTCAGACGAGGCAGACAGGAGGATCCCACTTTTCAGACGTGGCAGACAGGAGGATCCCAGAGTTCGTGGGAGACAGGAGAATCCCAGAGTTCGTGGGAGACAGGAGGATCCCAGAGTTCAGGCCTGACAGGAGCATCCCAGTGTTCAGACGAGGCAGACAGGAGTATCCCAGTGTTCAGACGAGGCAGACAGGAGGATCCCAATGTTCAGATGTGGCAGACAGGAGGATCCCAGAGTTCGTGGGAGACAGGAGGATCCCAGAGTTCGTGGCAGACAGGCGGATCCCAGAGTTCGTGGGAGAGAGGAGGAGCCCCGAGTTCGTGGGAGAGAGGAGGAGCCCCGAGTTCGTGGGAGACAGGAGTATCGCAGAGTTCGTGGGAGACAGGAGTATCGCAGAGTTCGTGGGAGACAGGAGGATCCCAGAGTTCAGGCTAGACAGGAGGATCAAAGATTTCAGGCTAGACAGGAGGATCCCAGAGTTCAGGCTAGACAGGTGGATCCCAGTGTTCAGACGAGGCAGACCGGAGCTTCCCAGTCATCAGACGAGGCAGACAGGAGGATCCCAGTGTCCAGACGAGGCAGACAGGAGGATCCCACAGTTCAGACGTGGGAGACAGGAGGTTCCCAGTGTTCAGACGAGGCAGTCAGGAGGATCCCAGTGTTCAAACGAGGCAGACAAGAGGATCCCAGTGTTCAGACGAGACAGACAGGAGGATCCCAATGTTCAGATGTGGCAGACAGGAGGATCCCAGAGTTTGTGAGAGACAGGAGGATCCCAGAGTTCGTGGGAGACAGGAGGATACCAGAGTTCAGGCCAGACAGGAGGAACCCAGTGTTCAGACGAGGCAGACAGGAGGATCCCAGTGTTCAGACGAGGCAGACAGGAGGATCCCAGTGTTCAGACGAGGCAGACAGGAGGATCCCAATGTTCAGATGTGGCAGACAGGAGGATCCTAGAGTTCGTGGGAGACAGGAGGATCCCAGAGTTCAGGCCAGACAGGAGGAACCCAGTGTTCAGACGAGGCAGACAGGAGGATCCCAGTGTTCAGACGAGGCAGACAGGAGGATCCCAGTGTTCAGACGAGGCAGACAGGAGGATCCCACTGTTCAGACGTGGCAGACAGGAGGATCCCAGAGTTCGTGGGAGACAGGAGAATCCCAGAGTTCGTGGGAGACAGGAGGATCCCAGAGTTCAGGCCTAACAGGAGGATCCCAGTGTTCAGACGAGGCAGACAGGAGTATCCCAGTGTTCAGACGAGGCAGACAGGAGGATCCCAATGTTCAGATGTGGCAGACAGGAGGATCCCAGAGTTCGTGGGAGACAGGAGGATCCCAGAGTTCGTGGCAGACAGGAGGATCCCAGAGTTCGTGGGAGACAGGAGAATCCCAGAGTTCGTGGGAGACAGGAGGATCCCAGAGTTCAGGCCAGACAGGAGGATCCCAGTGTTCAGACGAGGCAGACAGGAGTATCCCAGTGTTCAGACGAGGCAGACAGGAGGATCCCAATGTTCAGATGTGGCAGACAGGAGGATCCCAGAGTTCGTGGGAGACAGGAGGATCCCAGAGTTCGTGGGAGACAGGAGGATCCCAGAGTTCAGGCCAGACAGGAGGAACCCAGTGTTCAGACGAGGCAGACAGGAGGATCCCAGTGTTCAGACGAGGCAGACAGGAGGATCCCAGTGTTCAAACGAGGCAGACAGGAGGATCCAAGTGTTCAGACGTGGCAGACAGGAGGATCCCAGAGTTCGTGGGAGACAGGAGGATCCCAGAGTTCGTGGGAGACAGGAGGATCCCAGAGTTCGTGGGAGACAGGAGGAGCCCCGAGTTCGTTGGAGACAGGAGGATCCCCGAGTTCGTGGGAGACAGGAGGATCCCCGAGTTCGTGGGAGTCAGGAGGATCCCCGAGTTCGTGGGAGACAGGAGTATCGCAGAGTTCGTGGGAGACAGGAGTATCGCAGAGTTCGTGGGAGACAGGAGGATCCCAGAGTTCAGGCTAGACAGGAGGATCAAAGATTTCAGGCTAGACATTAGGATCCCAGAGTTCAGGCTAGACAGGTGGATCCCAGTGTTCAGACGAGGCAGACCGGAGGATCCCAGTCATCAGACGAGGCAGACCGGAGGATCCCACAGTTCAGACGTGGGAGACAGGAGGTTCCCAGTGTTCAGACGAGGCAGTCAGGAGGATCCCGGTGTTCAGACGAGGCAGACAGGAGGATCCCAGTGTTCAGACGTGGGAGACAGGAGGATCCCAGTGTTCAGACGTGGGAGACAGGAGGATCTCAGTGTTCAGACGTGGGAGACAGGAGGATCTCAGTGTTCAGATGTGGCAGGCAGGTGGATCCCAGAGTTCGTGGGAGACCGGAGGATCCCAGAGTTCGTTGGAGACCGGAGGATCCCAGAGTTCTTGGGAGACAGGAGGATCCCAGAGTTCGTGGGAGACAGGAGGATCCCAGAGTTCAGGCCAGGCAGGAGGATCCCAGTGTTCAGACGAGGCAGACAGGAGTATCCCAGTGTTCAGACGAGGCAGACAGGAGGATCCCAATGTTCAGATGTGGCAGACAGGAGGATCCCAGAGTTCGTGGGAGACAGGGGGATCCCAGAGTTCGTGGGAGACAGGAGGATCCCAGAGTTCGTGGGAGACAGGAGGATCCCAGAGTTCAGGCCAGACAGGAGGATCCCAGAGTTCGTGGGAGACAGGAGGATCCCAGAGTTCAGGCCAGACAGGAGGAACCCAGTGTTCAGACGAGGCAGACAGGAGGATCCCAGTGTTCAGACGAGGCAGAAAGGAGGATCCCAGTGTTCAGACGAGGCAGACCGGAGGATCCCAGTGTTCAGACGTGGCAGACAGGAGGATCCCAGAGTTCGTGGGAGACAGGAGAAACACAGAGTTCGTGGGAGACAGGTGGATCCCGGAGTTCGTGGGAGACAGGAGGATCCCAGAGTTCGTTGGAGACAGGAGGATCCCAGAGTTCGTGGGAGACAGGAATATCCCAGAGTTCGTGGGAGACAGGAGGATCCCCGAGTTTGTGGGAGACAGGAGGATCCCCGAGTTTGTGGGAGACAGGAGGATCCCCGAGTTCGTGGGAGACAGGAGTATCCCAGAGTTCGTGGGAGACAGGAGTATCCCAGAGTTCGTGGGATACAGGAGGATCCCAGAGTTCGTGGGAGTCAGGAGGATCCCAGTGTTCAGACGAGGCAGACAGTAGGATCCCAGTGTTCAGACGTGGCAGACAGGAGGATCCCAGAGTTCGTGGGGGACAGGGGGATCCCAAGTTCGTGGTAGACAGTAGGATCCCAGAGTTCGTGGGAGACAGGAGGATCCCAGAGTTCAGGCCAGACAGGAGGATCCCAGTGTTCAGACGAGGCAGACAGGAGTATCCCAGTGTTCAGACGAGGCAGACAGGAGCATCCCAGTGTTCAGACGTGGCAGACAGGAGGATCCCAGTTCGTGGGAGACAGGAGAATCCCAGAGTTCGTGGGAGACAGGAGGATCCCAGAGTTCAGGCCAGACAGGAGGATCCCAGTGTTCAGACGAGGCAGACAGGAGTATCCCAGTGTTCAGACGAGGCAGACAGGAGGATCCCAATGTTCAGATGTGGCAGTCAGGAGGATCCCAGAGTTCGTGGGAGACAGGAGGATCCCAGAGTTCGTGGCAGACAGGAGGATCCCAGAGTTCGTGGGAGACAGGAGAATCCCAGAGTTCGTGGGAGACAGGAGGATCCCAGAGTTCAGGCCAGACAGGAGGATCCCAGTGTTCAGACGAGGCAGACAGGAGTATCCCAGTGTTCAGACGAGGCAGACAGGAGGATCCCAATGTTCAGATGTGGCAGACAGGAGGATCCCAGAGTTCGTGGGAGACAGGAGGATCCCAGAGTTCGTGGGAGACAGGAGGATCCCAGAGTTCAGGCCAGACAGGAGGAACCCAGTGTTCAGACGAGGCAGACAGGAGGATCCCAGTGTTCAGACGAGGCAGACAGGAGGATCCCAGTGTTCAGACGAGGCAGAGAGAAGGATCCAAGTGTTCAGACGTGGCAGACAGGAGGATCCCAGAGTTCAGGCTAGACAGGTGGATCCCAGTGTTCAGACGAGGCAGACCGGAGGATCCCAGTCATCAGGCGAGGCAGACAGGAGGATCCCAGTGTCCAGACGAGGCCGACAGGAGGAGCCCACAGTTCAGACGTGGGAGACAGGAGGTTCCCAGTGTTCAGACGAGGCAGTCAGGAGGATATCAGTGTTCAAACGAGGCAGACAAGAGGATCCCAGTGTTCAGACGAGACAGACAGGAGGATCCCAATGTTCAGATGTGGCAGACAGGGGGATCCCAGAGTTCGTGGGAGACAGGAGGATCCCAGAGTTCGTGGGAGACAGGAGGATCCCAGTGTTCGTGGGAGACAGGAGGATCCCAGAGTTCAGGCCAGACAGGAGGAACCCAGTGTTCAGACGAGGCAGACAGGAGTATCCCAGTGTTCAGACGAGGCAGACAGGAGGATCCCAGTGTTCAGACGAGGCAGACAGGAGGATCCCAGTGTTCAGACGAGGCAGAGAGAAGGATCCAAGTGTTCAGACGTGGCAGACAGGAGGATCCCAGAGTTCGTGGGAGACAGGAGGATCCCAGAGTTCGTGGGAGACAGGAGGATCCCAGAGTTCGTGGGAGACAGGAGGATCCCAGAGTTCGTGGGAGACAGGAGGATCCCAGAGTTCGTGGGAGACAGGAGGAGCCCCGAGTTCGTGGGAGACAGGAGGATCCCAGAGTTCGTGGGAGACAGGAGGATCCCCGAGTTCGTGGGAGACAGGAGTATCGCAGAGTTCGTGGGAGACAGGAGGATCCCTGAGTTCAGGCTAGACAGGAGGATCAAAGATTTCAGGCTAGACAGGAGGATCCCAGAGTTCAGGCTAGACAGGTGGATCCCAGTGTTCAGACGAGGCAGACCGGAGGATCCCAGTCATCAGGCGAGGCAGACAGGAGGATCCCAGTGTCCAGACGAGGCAGACAGGAGGAGCCCACAGTTCAGACGTGGGAGACAGGAGGTTCCCAGTGTTCAGACGAGGCAGTCAGGAGGATATCAGTGTTCAAACGAGGCAGACAAGAGGATCCCAGTGTTCAGACGAGACAGACAGGAGGATCCCAATGTTCAGATGTGGCAGACAGGAGGATCCCAGAGTTCGTGGGAGACAGGAGGATCCCAGAGTTCGTGGGAGACAGGAGGATCCCAGTGTTCGTGGGAGACAGGAGGATCCCAGAGTTCAGGCCAGACAGGAGGAACCCAGTGTTCAGACGAGGCAGACAGGAGTATCCCAGTGTTCAGACGAGGCAGACAGGAGGATCCCAGTGTTCAGACGAGGCAGACAGGAGGATCCCAATGTTCAGATGTGGCAGACAGGAGGATCCTAGAGTTCGTGGGAGACAGGAGGATCCCAGAGTTCGCGGGAGACAGGAGGATCCCAGAGTTCAGGCCAGACAGGAGGAATCCAGTGTTCAGACGCGGCAGACAGGAGGATCCCAGTGTTCAGAGGAGGCAGACAGGAGGATCCCAGTGTTCAGACGAGGCAGACAGGAGGATCCCAGTGTTCAGACGTGGCAGACAGGAGGATCCAAGAGTTCGTGGGAGACAGGAGAATCCCAGAGTTCGTGGGAGACAGGAGGATCCCAGAGTTCAGACGAGGCAGACAGGAGGATCCCAGTGTTCAGACGAGGCAGACAGGAGGATCCCAATGTTCAGATGTGGCAGACAGGAGGATCCCAGAGTTCGTGGGAGACAGGAGGATCCCAGAGTTCGTGGGAGACAGGAGGATCCCAAAGTTCGTGGGAGTCAGGAGGATCCCAGAGTTCAGGCCAGACAGGAGGAACCCAGTGTTCAGACGAGGCAGACAGGAGTATCCCAGTGTTCAGACGAGGCAGACAGGAGGTTCCCAGTGTTCAGACGAGGCAGACAGGAGGATCCCAATGTTCAGATGTGGCAGTAAGGAGGATCCTAGAGTTCGTGGGAGACAGGAGGATCCCAGAGTTCGCGGAAGACAGGAGGATCCCAGAGTTCAGGCCAGACAGGAGGAACCCAGTGTTCAGACGAGGCAGACAGGAGGATCCCAGTGTTCAGACGAGGCAGACAGGAGGATCCCATTGTTCAGACGAGGCAGACAGGAGGATCCCAGTGTTCAGACGTGGCAGACAGGAGGATCCCAGAGTTCGTGGGAGACAGGAGAATCCCAGAGTTCGTGGGAGACAGGAGGATCCCAGAGTTCAGGCCAGACAGGAGGATCCCAGTGTTCAGACGAGGCAGACAGGAGTATCCCAGTGTTCAGACGAGGCAGACAGGAGGATCCCAATGTTCAGATGTGGCAGACAGGAGGATCCCAGAGTTCGTGGGAGACAGGAGGATCCCAGAGTTCGTGGCAGACAGGAGGATCCCAGAGTTCGTGGGAGACAGGAGAATCCCAGAGTTCGTGGGAGACAGGAGGATCCCAGAGTTCAGGCCAGACAGGAGGATCCCAGTGTTCAGACGAGGCAGACAGGAGTATCCCAGTGTTCAGACGAGGCAGACAGGAGGATCCCAATGTTCAGATGTGGCAGACAGGAGGATCCCAGAGTTCGTGGGAGACAGGAGGATCCCAGAGTTCGTGGGAGACAGGAGGATCCCAGAGTTCAGGCCAGACAGGAGGAACCCAGTGTTCAGACGAGGCAGACAGGAGGATCCCAGTGTTCAGACGAGGCAGACAGGAGGATCCCAGTGTTCAGACGAGGCAGACAGGAGGATCCAAGTGTTCAGACGTGGCAGACAGGAGGATCCCAGAGTTCCTGGGAGACAGGAGGATCCCAGAGTTCGTGGGAGACAGGAGGATCCCAGAGTTCGTGGGAGACAGGAGGAGCCCCGAGTTCGTTGGAGACAGGAGGATCCCCGAGTTCGTGGGAGACAGGAGGATCCCCGAGTTCGTGGGAGTCAGGAGGATCCCCGAGTTCGTGGGAGACAGGAGTATCGCAGAGTTCGTGGGAGACAGGAGTATCGCAGAGTTCGTGGGAGACAGGAGTATCGCAGAGTTCGTGGGAGACAGGAGGATCCCAGAGTTCAGGCTAGACAGGAGGATCAAAGATTTCAGGCTAGACAGGAGGATCCCAGAGTTCAGGCTAGACAGGTGGATCCCAGTGTTCAGACGAGGCAGACCGGAGGATCCCAGTCATTAGACGAGGCAGACCGGAGGATCCCACAGTTCAGACGTGGGAGACAGGAGGTTCCCAGTGTTCAGACGAGGCAGTCAGGAGGATCCCGGTGTTCAGACGAGGCAGACAGGAGGATCCCAGTGTTCAGACGTGGGAGACAGGAGGATCCCAGTGTTCAGACGTGGGAGACAGGAGGATCTCAGTGTTCAGATGTGGCAGGCAGGTGGATCCCAGAGTTCAGACGTGGGTGACAGGAGGATCCCATAGTTCGTGGGAGACCGGAGGATCCCAGAGTTCGTTGGAGACCGGAGGATCCCAGAGTTCTTGGGAGACAGGAGGATCCCAGAGTTCTTGGCAGACAGGAGGATCCCAGAGTTCGTGGGAGACAGGAGGATCCCAGAGTTCGTGGGAGACAGGAGGATCCCAGTGTTCAGACGAGGCAGACAGGAGTATCCCAGTGTTCAGACGAGGCAGACAGGAGGATCCCAATGTTCAGATGTGGCAGACAGGAGGATCCCAGAGTTCGTGGGAGACAGGGGGATCCCAGAGTTCGTGGGAGACAGGAGGATCCCAGAGTTCGTGGGAGACAGGAGGATCCCAGAGTTCAGGCCAGACAGGAGGATCCCAGAGTTCGTGGGAGACAGGAGGATCCCAGAGTTCAGGCCAGACAGGAGGAACCCAGTGTTCAGACGAGGCAGACAGGAGGATCCCAGTGTTCAGACGAGGCAGAAAGGAGGATCCCAGTGTTCAGACGAGGCAGACCGGAGGATCCCAGTGTTCAGACGTGGCAGACAGGAGGATCCCAGAGTTCGTGGGAGACAGGAGAATCCCAGAGTTCGTGGGAGACAGGTGGATCCCGGAGTTCGTGGGAGACAGGTGGATCCCAGAGTTCGTTGGAGACAGGAGGATCCCAGAGTTCGTGGGAGACAGGAATATCCCAGAGTTCGTGGGAGACAGGAGTATCCCAGAGTTCGTGGGAGACAGGAGGATCCCCGAGTTTGTGGGAGACAGGAGGATCCCCGAGTTTGTGGGAGACAGGAGGATCCCAGAGTTCGTGGGAGACAGGAGGAGCCCCGAGTTCGTTGGAGACAGGAGGATCCCCGAGTTCGTGGGAGACAGGAGGATCCCCGAGTTCGTGGGAGTCAGGAGGATCCCCGAGTTCGTGGGAGACAGGAGTATCGCAGAGTTCGTGGGAGACAGGAGTATCGCAGAGTTCGTGGGAGACAGGAGTATCGCAGAGTTCGTGGGAGACAGGAGGATCCCAGAGTTCAGGCTAGACAGGAGGATCAAAGATTTCAGGCTAGACAGGAGGATCCCAGAGTTCAGGCTAGACAGGTGGATCCCAGTGTTCAGACGAGGCAGACCGGAGGATCCCAGTCATTAGACGAGGCAGACCGGAGGATCCCACAGTTCAGACGTGGGAGACAGGAGGTTCCCAGTGTTCAGACGAGGCAGTCAGGAGGATCCCGGTGTTCAGACGAGGCAGACAGGAGGATCCCAGTGTTCAGACGTGGGAGACAGGAGGATCCCAGTGTTCAGACGTGGGAGACAGGAGGATCTCAGTGTTCAGATGTGGCAGGCAGGTGGATCCCAGAGTTCAGACTTGGGTGACAGGAGGATCCCAGAGTTCGTGGGAGACCGGAGGATCCCAGAGTTCGTTGGAGACCGGAGGATCCCAGAGTTCTTGGGAGACAGGAGGATCCCAGAGTTCTTGGCAGACAGGAGGATCCCAGAGTTCGTGGGAGACAGGAGGATCCCAGAGTTCGTGGGAGACAGGAGGATCCCAGTGTTCAGACGAGGCAGACAGGAGTATCCCAGTGTTCAGACGAGGCAGACAGGAGGATCCCAATGTTCAGATGTGGCAGACAGGAGGATCCCAGAGTTCGTGGGAGACAGGGGGATCCCAGAGTTCGTGGGAGACAGGAGGATCCCAGAGTTCGTGGGAGACAGGAGGATCCCAGAGTTCAGGCCAGACAGGAGGATCCCAGAGTTCGTGGGAGACAGGAGGATCCCAGAGTTCAGGCCAGACAGGAGGAACCCAGTGTTCAGACGAGGCAGACAGGAGGATCCCAGTGTTCAGACGAGGCAGAAAGGAGGATCCCAGTGTTCAGACGAGGCAGACCGGAGGATCCCAGTGTTCAGACGTGGCAGACAGGAGGATCCCAGAGTTCGTGGGAGACAGGAGAATCCCAGAGTTCGTGGGAGACAGGTGGATCCCGGAGTTCGTGGGAGACAGGTGGATCCCAGAGTTCGTTGGAGACAGGAGGATCCCAGAGTTCGTGGGAGACAGGAATATCCCAGAGTTCGTGGGAGACAGGAGTATCCCAGAGTTCGTGGGAGACAGGAGGATCCCCGAGTTTGTGGGAGACAGGAGGATCCCCGAGTTTGTGGGAGACAGGAGGATCCCAGAGTTCGTGGGAGACAGGAGTATCCCAGAGTTCGTGGGATACAGGAGGATCCCAGAGTTCGTGGGAGTCAGGAGGATCCCAGTGTTCAGACGAGGCAGACAGTAGGATCCCAGTGTTCAGACGTGGTAGACAGGAGGATCCCAGAGTTCGTGGTAGACAGGAGGATCCCAGAGTTCAGGCCAGACAGGAGGATCCCAGTGTTCAGACGAGGCAGACAGGAGTATCCCAGTGTTCAGACGAGGCAGACAGGAGGATCCCAGTGTTCAGACGTGGCAGACAGGAGGATCCCAGTTCGTGGGAGTCAGGAGAATCCCAGAGTTCGTGGGAGACAGGAGGATCCCAGAGTTCAGGCCAGACAGGAGGATCCCAGTGTTCAGACGAGGCAGACAGGAGTATACCAGTGTTCAGACGAGGCAGACAGGAGGATCCAAGTGTTCAGACGTGGCAGACAGGAGGATCCCAGAGTTCGTGGGAGACAGGAGGATCCCAGAGTTCGTGGGAGACAGGAGGATCCCAGAGTTCGTGGGAGACAGGAGGAGCCCCGAGTTCGTTGGAGACAGGAGGATCCCCGAGTTCGTGGGAGACAGGAGGATCCCCGAGTTCGTGGGAGTCAGGAGGATCCCCGAGTTCGTGGGAGACAGGAGTATCGCAGAGTTCGTGGGAGACAGGAGTATCGCAGAGTTCGTGGGAGACAGGAGTATCGCAGAGTTCGTGGGAGACAGGAGAATCCCAGAGTTCGTGGGAGACAGGAGGATCCCAGAGTTCAGGCGAGACAGGAGGATCCCAGTGTTCAGACGAGGCAGACAGGAGTATCCCAGTGTTCAGACGAGGCAGACAGGAGGATCCCAATGTTCAGATGTGGCAGACAGGAGGATCCCAGAGTTCGTGGGAGACAGGAGGATCCCAGAGTTCGTGGGAGACAGGAGGATCCCAGAGTTCAGGCCAGACAGGAGGAACCCAGTGTTCAGACGAGGCAGACAGGAGGATCCCAGTGTTCAGACGAGGCAGACAGGAGGATCCCAGTGTTCAGACGAGGCAGACAGAAGGATCCAAGTGTTCAGACGTGGCAGACAGGAGGATCCCAGAGTTCGTGGGAGACAGGAGGATCCCAGAGTTCGTGGGAGACAGGAGGATCCCAGAGTTCGTGGGAGACAGGAGGATCCCAGAGTTCGTGGGAGACAGGAGGAGCCCCGAGTTCGTGGGAGACAGGAGGATCCCCGAGTTCGTGGGAGACAGGAGGATCCCCGAGTTCGTGGGAGACAGGAGTATCGCAGAGTTCGTGGGAGACAGGAGTATCGCAGAGTTCGTGGGAGACAGGAGGATCCCAGAGTTCAGGCTAGACAGGAGGATCAAAGATTTCAGGCTAGACAGGAGGATCCCAGAGTTCAGGCTAGACAGGTGGATCCCAGTGTTCAGACGAGGCAGACCGGAGGATCCCAGTCATCAGGCGAGGCAGACAGGAGGATCCCAGTGTCCAGACGAGGCAGACAGGAGGATCCCACAGTTCAGACGTGGGAGACAGGAGGTTCCCAGTGTTCAGACGAGGCAGTCAGGAGGATATCAGTGTTCAAACGAGGCAGACAAGAGGATCCCAGTGTTCAGACGAGACAGACAGGAGGATCCCAATGTTCAGATGTGGCAGACAGGAGGATCCCAGAGTTCGTGGGAGACAGGAGGATCCCAGAGTTCGTGGGAGACAGGAGGATCCCAGAGTTCGTGGGAGACAGGAGGATCCCAGTGTTCAGACGAGGCAGACAGGAGTATCCCTGTGTTCAGACGAGGCAGACAGGAGGATCCCAATGTTCAGATGTGGCAGACAGGAGGATCCCAGAGTTCGTGGGAGACAGGAGGATCCCAGAGTTCGTGGGAGACAGGAGTATCCCAGAGTTCAGGCCAGACAGGAGGAACCCAGTGTTCAGACGAGGCAGACAGGAGGGTCCCAATGTTCAGATGTGGCAGACAGGAGGATCCCAGAGTTCGTGGGAGACAGGAGGATCCCAGAGTTCGTGGGAGACAGGAGGATCCCAAAGTTCGTGGGAGACAGGAGGATCCCAGAGTTCAGGCCAGACAGGAGGAACCCAGTGTTCAGACGAGGCAGACAGGAGGATCCCAGTGTTCAGACGAGGCAGACAGGAGGTTCCCAGTGTTCAGACGAGGCAGATAGGAGGATCCCAATGTTCAGATGTGGCAGAGAGGAGGATCCTAGAGTTCGTGGGAGACAGGAGGATCCCAGAGTTCGCGGGAGACAGGAGGATCCCAGAGTTCAGGCCAGACAGGAGGAACCCAGTGTTCAGACGAGGCAGACAGGAGGATCCCAGTGTTCAGACGAGGCAGACAGGAGGATCCCATTGTTCAGACGAGGCAGACAGGAGGATCCCAGTGTTCAGACGTGGCAGACAGGAGGATCCCAGAGTTCGTGGGAGACAGGAGAATCCCAGAGTTCGTGGGAGACAGGAGGATCCCAGAGTTCAGGCCAGACAGGAGGATCCCAGTGTTCAGACGAGGCAGACATGAGTATCCCAGTGTTCAGACGAGGCAGACAGGAGGATCCCAATGTTCAGATGTGGCAGACAGGAGGATCCCAGAGTTCGTGGGAGACAGGAGGATCCCAGAGTTCGTGGCAGACAGGAGGATCCCAGAGTTCGTGGGAGACAGGAGATTCCCAGAGTTCGTGGGAGACAGGAGGATCCCAGAGTTCAGGCCAGACAGGAGGATCCCAGTGTTCAGACGAGGCAGACAGGAGTATCCCAGTGTTCAGACGAGGCAGACAGGAGGATCCCAATGTTCAGATGTGGCAGACAGGAGGATCCCAGAGTTCGTGGGAGACAGGAGGATCCCAGAGTTCGTGGGAGACAGGAGGATCCCAGAGTTCAGGCCAGACAGGAGGAACCCAGTGTTCAGACGAGGCAGACAGGAGGATCCCAGTTTTCAGACGAGGCAGACAGGAGGATCCCAGTGTTCAGACGAGGCAGACAGGAGGATCCAAGTGTTCAGACGTGGCAGACAGGAGGATCCCAGAGTTCGTGGGAGACAGGAGGATCCCAGAGTTCGTGGGAGACAGGAGGATCCCAGAGTTCGTGGGAGACAGGAGGAGCCCCGAGTTCGTTGGAGACAGGAGGATCCCCGAGTTCGTGGGAGACAGGAGGATCCCCGAGTTCGTGGGAGTCAGGAGGATCCCCGAGTTCGTGGGAGACAGGAGTATCGCAGAGTTCGTGGGAGACAGGAGTATCGCAGAGTTCGTGGGAGACAGGAGTATCGCAGAGTTCGTGGGAGACAGGAGGATCCCAGAGTTCAGGCTAGACAGGAGGATCAAAGATTTCAGGCTAGACAGGAGGATCCCAGAGTTCAGGCTAGACAGGTGGATCCCAGTGTTCAGACGAGGCAGACCGGAGGATCCCAGTCATTAGACGAGGCAGACCGGAGGATCCCACAGTTCAGACGTGGGAGACAGGAGGTTCCCAGTGTTCAGACGAGGCAGTCAGGAGGATCCCGGTGTTCAGACGAGGCAGACAGGAGGATCCCAGTGTTCAGACGTGGGAGACAGGAGGATCCCAGTGTTCAGACGTGGGAGACAGGAGGATCTCAGTGTTCAGATGTGGCAGGCAGGTGGATCCCAGAGTTCAGACGTGGGTGACAGGAGGATCCCAGAGTTCGTGGGAGACCGGAGGATCCCAGAGTTCGTGGGAGACCGGAGGATCCCAGAATTCGTTGGAGACCGTAGGATCCCAGAGTTCTTGGGAGACAGGAGGATCCCAGAGTTCGTGGGAGACAGGAGGATCCCAGAGTTCGTGGGAGACAGGAGGATCCCAGTGTTCAGACGAGGCAGACAGGAGTATCCCAGTGTTCAGACGAGGCAGACAGGAGGATCCCAATGTTCAGATGTGGCAGACAGGAGGATCCCAGAGTTCGTGGGAGACAGGGGGATCCCAGAGTTCGTGGGAGACAGGAGGATCCCAGAGTTCGTGGGAGACAGGAGGATCCCAGAGTTCAGGTCAGACAGGAGGATCCCAGAGTTCGTGGGAGACAGGAGGATCCCAGAGTTTAGGCCAGACAGGAGGAACCCAGTGTTCAGACGAGGCAGACAGGAGGATCCCAGTGTTCAGACGAGGCAGAAAGGAGGATCCCAGTGTTCAGACGAGGCAGACCGGAGGATCCCAGTGTTCAGACGTGGCAGACAGGAGGATCCCAGAGTTCGTGGGAGACAGGAGAATCCCAGAGTTCGTGGGAGACAGGTGGATCCCGGAGTTCGTGGGAGACAGGTGGATCCCAGAGTTCGTTGGAGACAGGAGGATCCCAGAGTTCGTGGGAGACAGGAATATCCCAGAGTTCGTGGGAGACAGGAGTATCCCAGAGTTCGTGGGAGACAGGAGGATCCCCGAGTTTGTGGGAGACAGGAGGATCCCCGAGTTTATGGGAGACAGGAGGATCCCAGAGCTCGTGGGAGACAGGAGTATCCCAGAGTTCGTGGGATACAGGAGGATCCCAGAGTTCGTGGGAGTCAGGAGGATCCCAGTGTTCAGACGAGGCAGACAGTAGGATCCCAGTGTTCAGACGTGGCAGACAGGAGGATCCCAGAGTTCGTGGGGGACAGGGGGATCCCAAGTTCGTGGTAGACAGGAGGATCCCAGAGTTCGTGGTAGACAGGAGGATCCCAGAGTTCGTGGGAGACAGGAGGATCCCAGAGTTCGTGGGAGACAGGAGGATCCCAGAGTTCGTGGGAGACAGGAGGAGCCCCGAGTTCGTTGGAGACAGGAGGATCCCAGAGTTCGTGGGAGACAGGAGGATCCCAGAGTTCGTGGGAGACAGGAGGATCCCAGAGTTCGTGGGAGACAGGAGGAGCCCCGAGTTCGTGGGAGACAGGAGGATCCCCGAGTTCGTGGGAGACAGGAGTATCGCAGAGTTCGTGGGAGACAGGAGTATCGCAGAGTTCGTGGGAGACAGGAGTATCGCAGAGTTCGTGGGAGACAGGAGGATCCCAGAGTTCAGGCTAGACAGGAGGATCAAAGATTTCAGGCTAGACAGGAGGATCCCAGAGTTCAGGCTAGACAGGTGGATCCCAGTGTTCAGACGAGGCAGACCGGAGGATCCCAGTCATCAGGCGAGGCAGACAGGAGGATCCCAGTGTCCAGACGAGGCCGACAGGAGGAGCCCACAGTTCAGACGTGGGAGACAGGAGGTTCCCAGTGTTCAGAGGAGGCAGTCAGGAGGATATCAGTGTTCAAACGAGGCAGACAAGAGGATCCCAGTGTTCAGACGAGACAGACAGGAGGATCCCAATGTTCAGATGTGGCAGACAGGGGGATCCCAGAGTTCGTGGGAGACAGGAGGATCCCAGAGTTCGTGGGAGACAGGAGGATCCCAGTGTTCGTGGGAGACAGGAGGATCCCAGAGTTCAGGCCAGACAGGAGGAACCCAGTGTTCAGACGAGGCAGACAGGAGTATCCCAGTGTTCAGACGAGGCAGACAGGAGGATCCCAGTGTTCAGACGAGGCAGACAGGAGGATCCCAGTGTTCAGACGAGGCAGAGAGAAGGATCCAAGTGTTCAGACGTGGCAGACAGGAGGATCCCAGAGTTCGTGGGAGACAGGAGGATCCCAGAGTTCGTGGGAGACAGGAGGATCCCAGAGTTCGTGGGAGACAGGAGGATCCCAGAGTTCGTGGGAGACAGGAGGATCCCAGAGTTCGTGGGAGACAGGAGGAGCCCCGAGTTCGTGGGAGACAGGAGGATCCCAGAGTTCGTGGGAGACAGGAGGATCCCCGAGTTCGTGGGAGACAGGAGTATCGCAGAGTTCGTGGGAGACAGGAGGATCCCTGAGTTCAGGCTAGACAGGAGGATCAAAGATTTCAGGCTAGACAGGAGGATCCCAGAGTTCAGGCTAGACAGGTGGATCCCAGTGTTCAGACGAGGCAGACCGGAGGATCCCAGTCATCAGGCGAGGCAGACAGGAGGATCCCAGTGTCCAGACGAGGCAGACAGGAGGAGCCCACAGTTCAGACGTGGGAGACAGGAGGTTCCCAGTGTTCAGACGAGGCAGTCAGGAGGATATCAGTGTTCAAACGAGGCAGACAAGAGGATCCCAGTGTTCAGACGAGACAGACAGGAGGATCCCAATGTTCAGATGTGGCAGACAGGAGGATCCCAGAGTTCGTGGGAGACAGGAGGATCCCAGAGTTCGTGGGAGACAGGAGAATCCCAGAGTTCGTGGGAGACAGGTGGATCCCGGAGTTCGTGGGAGACAGGTGGATCCCAGAGTTCGTTGGAGACAGGAGGATCCCAGAGTTCGTGGGAGACAGGAATATCCCAGAGTTCGTGGGAGACAGGAGTATCCCAGAGTTCGTGGGAGACAGGAGGATCCCCGAGTTTGTGGGAGACAGGAGGATCCCCGAGTTTGTGGGAGACAGGAGGATCCCAGAGTTCGTGGGAGACAGGAGTATCCCAGAGTTCGTGGGATACAGGAGGATCCCAGAGTTCGTGGGAGTCAGGAGGATCCCAGTGTTCAGACGAGGCAGACAGTAGGATCCCAGTGTTCAGACGTGGTAGACAGGAGGATCCCAGAGTTCGTGGTAGACAGGAGGATCCCAGAGTTCAGGCCAGACAGGAGGATCCCAGTGTTCAGACGAGGCAGACAGGAGTATCCCAGTGTTCAGACGAGGCAGACAGGAGGATCCCAGTGTTCAGACGTGGCAGACAGGAGGATCCCAGTTCGTGGGAGTCAGGAGAATCCCAGAGTTCGTGGGAGACAGGAGGATCCCAGAGTTCAGGCCAGACAGGAGGATCCCAGTGTTCAGACGAGGCAGACAGGAGTATACCAGTGTTCAGACGAGGCAGACAGGAGGATCCAAGTGTTCAGACGTGGCAGACAGGAGGATCCCAGAGTTCGTGGGAGACAGGAGGATCCCAGAGTTCGTGGGAGACAGGAGGATCCCAGAGTTCGTGGGAGACAGGAGGAGCCCCGAGTTCGTTGGAGACAGGAGGATCCCCGAGTTCGTGTGAGACAGGAGGATCCCCGAGTTCGTGGGAGTCAGGAGGATCCCCGAGTTCGTGGGAGACAGGAGTATCGCAGAGTTCGTGGGAGACAGGAGTATCGCAGAGTTCGTGGGAGACAGGAGTATCGCAGAGTTCGTGGGAGACAGGAGAATCCCAGAGTTCGTGGGAGACAGGAGGATCCCAGAGTTCAGGCGAGACAGGAGGATCCCAGTGTTCAGACGAGGCAGACAGGAGTATCCCAGTGTTCAGACGAGGCAGACAGGAGGATCCCAATGTTCAGATGTGGCAGACAGGAGGATCCCAGAGTTCGTGGGAGACAGGAGGATCCCAGAGTTCGTGGGAGACAGGAGGATCCCAGAGTTCAGGCCAGACAGGAGGAACCCAGTGTTCAGACGAGGCAGACAGGAGGATCCCAGTGTTCAGACGAGGCAGACAGGAGGATCCCAGTGTTCAGACGAGGCAGACAGAAGGATCCAAGTGTTCAGACGTGGCAGACAGGAGGATCCCAGAGTTCGTGGGAGACAGGAGGATCCCAGAGTTCGTGGGAGACAGGAGGATCCCAGAGTTCGTGGGAGACAGGAGGATCCCAGAGTTCGTGGGAGACAGGAGGAGCCCCGAGTTCGTGGGAGACAGGAGGATCCCCGAGTTCGTGGGAGACAGGAGGATCCCCGAGTTCGTGGGAGACAGGAGTATCGCAGAGTTCGTGGGAGACAGGAGTATCGCAGAGTTCGTGGGAGACAGGAGGATCCCAGAGTTCAGGCTAGACAGGAGGATCAAAGATTTCAGGCTAGACAGGAGGATCCCAGAGTTCAGGCTAGACAGGTGGATCCCAGTGTTCAGACGAGGCAGACCGGAGGATCCCAGTCATCAGGCGAGGCAGACAGGAGGATCCCAGTCCAGACGAGGCAGACAGGAGGATCCCACAGTTCAGACGTGGGAGACAGGAGGTTCCCAGTGTTCAGACGAGGCAGTCAGGAGGATATCAGTGTTCAAACGAGGCAGACAAGAGGATCCCAGTGTTCAGACGAGACAGACAGGAGGATCCCAATGTTCAGATGTGGCAGACAGGAGGATCCCAGAGTTCGTGGGAGACAGGAGGATCCCAGAGTTCGTGGGAGACAGGAGGATCCCAGAGTTCGTGGGAGACAGGAGGATCCCAGTGTTCAGACGAGGCAGACAGGAGTATCCCTGTGTTCAGACGAGGCAGACAGGAGGATCCCAATGTTCAGATGTGGCAGACAGGAGGATCCCAGAGTTCGTGGGAGACAGGAGGATCCCAGAGTTCGTGGGAGACAGGAGTATCCCAGAGTTCAGGCCAGACAGGAGGAACCCAGTGTTCAGACGAGGCAGACAGGAGGGTCCCAATGTTCAGATGTGGCAGACAGGAGGATCCCAGAGTTCGTGGGAGACAGGAGGATCCCAGAGTTCGTGGGAGACAGGAGGATCCCAAAGTTCGTGGGAGACAGGAGGATCCCAGAGTTCAGGCTAGACAGGAGGAACCCAGTGTTCAGACGAGGCAGACAGGAGGATCCCAGTGTTCAGACGAGGCAGACAGGAGGTTCCCAGTGTTCAGACGAGGCAGATAGGAGGATCCCAATGTTCAGATGTGGCAGAGAGGAGGATCCTAGAGTTCGTGGGAGACAGGAGGATCCCAGAGTTCGCGGGAGACAGGAGGATCCCAGAGTTCAGACGAGGCAGACAGTAGGATCCCAGTGTTCAGACGAGGCAGACAGGAGGATCCCATTGTTCAGACGAGGCAGACAGGAGGATCCCAGTGTTCAGACGTGGCAGACAGGAGGATCCCAGAGTTCGTGGGAGACAGGAGAATCCCAGAGTTCGTGGGAGACAGGAGGATCCCAGAGTTCAGGCCAGACAGGAGGATCCCAGTGTTCAGACGAGGCAGACAGGAGTATCCCAGTGTTCAGACGAGGCAGACAGGAGGATCCCAATGTTCAGATGTGGCAGACAGGAGGATCCCAGAGTTCGTGGGAGACAGGAGGATCCCAGAGTTCGTGGCAGACAGGAGGATCCCAGAGTTCGTGGGAGACAGGAGATTCCCAGAGTTCGTGGGAGACAGGAGGATCCCAGAGTTCAGGCCAGACAGGAGGATCCCAGTGTTCAGACGAGGCAGACAGGAGTATCCCAGTGTTCAGACGAGGCAGACAGGAGGATCCCAATGTTCAGATGTGGCAGACAGGAGGATCCCAGAGTTCGTGGGAGACAGGAGGATCCCAGAGTTCGTGGGAGACAGGAGGATCCCAGAGTTCAGGCCAGACAGGAGGAACCCAGTGTTCAGACGAGGCAGACAGGAGGATCCCAGTTTTCAGACGAGGCAGACAGGAGGATCCCAGTGTTCAGACGAGGCAGACAGGAGGATCCAAGTGTTCAGACGTGGCAGACAGGAGGATCCCAGAGTTCGTGGGAGACAGGAGGATCCCAGAGTTCGTGGGAGACAGGAGGATCCCAGAGTTCGTGGGAGACAGGAGGAGCCCCGAGTTCGTTGGAGACAGGAGGATCCCCGAGTTCGTGGGAGACAGGAGGATCCCCGAGTTCGTGGGAGTCAGGAGGATCCCCGAGTTCGTGGGAGACAGGAGTATCGCAGAGTTCGTGGGAGACAGGAGTATCGCAGAGTTCGTGGGAGACAGGAGTATCGCAGAGTTCGTGGGAGACAGGAGGATCCCAGAGTTCAGGCTAGACAGGAGGATCAAAGATTTCAGGCTAGACAGGAGGATCCCAGAGTTCAGGCTAGACAGGTGGATCACAGTGTTCAGACGAGGCAGACCGGAGGATCCCAGTCATTAGACGAGGCAGACCGGAGGATCCCACAGTTCAGACGTGGGAGACAGGAGGTTCCCAGTGTTCAGACGAGGCAGTCAGGAGGATCCCGGTGTTCAGACGAGGCAGACAGGAGGATCCCAGTGTTCAGACGTGGGAGACAGGAGGATCCCAGTGTTCAGACGTGGGAGACAGGAGGATCTCAGTGTTCAGATGTGGCAGGCAGGTGGATCCCAGAGTTCAGACGTGGGTGACAGGAGGATCCCAGAGTTCGTGGGAGACCGGAGGATCCCAGAGTTCGTGGGAGACCGGAGGATCCCAGAATTCGTTGGAGACCGTAGGATCCCAGAGTTCTTGGGAGACAGGAGGATCCCAGAGTTCGTGGGAGACAGGAGGATCCCAGAGTTCGTGGGAGACAGGAGGATCCCAGTGTTCAGACGAGGCAGACAGGAGTATCCCAGTGTTCAGACGAGGCAGACAGGAGGATCCCAATGTTCAGATGTGGCAGACAGGAGGATCCCAGAGTTCGTGGGAGACAGGGGGATCCCAGAGTTCGTGGGAGACAGGAGGATCCCAGAGTTCGTGGGAGACAGGAGGATCCCAGAGTTCAGGTCAGACAGGAGGATCCCAGAGTTCGTGGGAGACAGGAGGATCCCAGAGTTTAGGCCAGACAGGAGGAACCCAGTGTTCAGACGAGGCAGACAGGAGGATCCCAGTGTTCAGACGAGGCAGAAAGGAGGATCCCAGTGTTCAGACGAGGCAGACCGGAGGATCCCAGTGTTCAGACGTGGCAGACAGGAGGATCCCAGAGTTCGTGGGAGACAGGAGAATCCCAGAGTTCGTGGGAGACAGGTGGATCCCGGAGTTCGTGGGAGACAGGTGGATCCCAGAGTTCGTTGGAGACAGGAGGATCCCAGAGTTCGTGGGAGACAGGAATATCCCAGAGTTCGTGGGAGACAGGAGTATCCCAGAGTTCGTGGGAGACAGGAGGATCCCCGAGTTTGTGGGAGACAGGAGGATCCCCGAGTTTATGGGAGACAGGAGGATCCCAGAGCTCGTGGGAGACAGGAGTATCCCAGAGTTCGTGGGATACAGGAGGATCCCAGAGTTCGTGGGAGTCAGGAGGATCCCAGTGTTCAGACGAGGCAGACAGTAGGATCCCAGTGTTCAGACGTGGCAGACAGGAGGATCCCAGAGTTCGTGGGGGACAGGGGGATCCCAAGTTCGTGGTAGACAGGAGGATCCCAGAGTTCGTGGTAGACAGGAGGATCCCAGAGTTCGTGGGAGACAGGAGGATCCCAGAGTTCGTGGGAGACAGGAGGATCCCAGAGTTCGTGGGAGACAGGAGGAGCCCCGAGTTCGTTGGAGACAGGAGGATCCCCGAGTTCGTGGGAGACAGGAGGATCCCCGAGTTCGTGGGAGTCAGGAGGATCCCCGAGTTCGTGGGAGACAGGAGTATCGCAGAGTTCGTGGGAGACAGGAGTATCGCAGAGTTCGTGGGAGACAGGAGTATCGCAGAGTTCGTGGGAGACAGGAGGATCCCAGAGTTCAGGCTAGACAGGAGGATCAAAGATTTCAGGCTAGACAGGAGGATCCCAGAGTTCAGGCTAGACAGGTGGATCCCAGTGTTCAGACGAGGCAGACCGGAGGATCCCAGTCATCAGACGAGGCAGACCGGAGGATCCCACAGTTCAGACGTGGGAGACAGGAGGTTCCCAGTGTTCAGACGAGGCAGTCAGGAGGATCCCGGTGTTCAGACGAGGCAGACAGGAGGATCCCAGTGTTCAGACGTGGGAGACAGGAGGATCCCAGTGTTCAGACGTGGGAGACAGGAGGATCTCAGTGTTCAGATGTGGCAGGCACGTGGATCCCAGAGTTCAGACGTGGGTGACAGGAGGATCCCAGAGTTCGTGGGAGACCGGAGGATCCCAGAGTTCGTTGGAGACCGGAGGATCCCAGAGTTCGTTGGAGACCGGAGGATCCCAGAGTTCTTGGGAGACAGGAGGATCCCAGAGTTCGTGGGAGACAGGAGGATCCCAGAGTTCAGGCCAGGCAGGAGGATCCCAGTGTTCAGACGAGGCAGACAGGAGTATCCCAGTGTTCAGACGAGGCAGACAGGAGGATCCCAATGTTCAGATGTGGCAGACAGGAGGATCCCAGAGTTCGTGGGAGACAGGGGGATCCTAGAGTTCGTGGGAGACAGGAGGATCCCAGAGTTCGTGGGAGACAGGAGGATCCCAGAGTTCAGGCCAGACAGGAGGATCCCAGAGTTCGTGGGAGACAGGAGGATCCCAGAGTTCAGGCCAGACAGGAGGAACCCAGTGTTCAGACGAGGCAGACAGGAGGATCCCAGTGTTCAGACGAGGCAGAAAGGAGGATCCCAGTGTTCAGACGAGGCAGACCGGAGGATCCCAGTGTTCAGACGTGGCAGACAGGAGGATCCCAGAGTTCGTGGGAGACAGGAGAATCCCAGAGTTCGTGGGAGACAGGTGGATCCCGGAGTTCGTGGGAGACAGGTGGATCCCAGAGTTCGTTGGAGACAGGAGGATCCCAGAGTTCGTGGGAGACAGGAATATCCCAGAGTTCGTGGGAGACAGGAGTATCCCAGAGTTCGTGGGAGACAGGAGGATCCCCGAGTTTGTGGGAGACAGGAGGATCACCGAGTTTGTGGGAGACAGGAGGATCCCAGAGTTCGTGGGAGACAGGAGTATCCCAGAGTTCGTGGGATACAGGAGGATCCCAGAGTTCGTGGGAGTCAGGAGGATCCCAGTGTTCAGACGAGGCAGACAGTAGGATCCCAGTGTTCAGACGTGGCAGACAGGAGGATCCCAGAGTTCGTGGGGGACAGGGGGATCCCAAGTTCGTGGTAGACAGGAGGATCCCAGAGTTCGTGGTAGACAGGAGGATCCCAGAGTTCGTGGGAGACAGGAGGATCCCAGAGTTCGTGGGAGACAGGAGGATCCCAGAGTTCGTGGGAGACAGGAGGAGCCCCGAGTTCGTTGGAGACAGGAGGATCCCAGAGTTCGTGGGAGACAGGAGGATCCCAGAGTTCGTGGGAGACAGGAGGATCCCAGAGTTCGTGGGAGACAGGAGGAGCCCCGAGTTCGTGGGAGACAGGAGGATCCCCGAGTTCGTGGGAGACAGGAGTATCGCAGAGTTCGTGGGAGACAGGAGTATCGCAGAGTTCGTGGGAGACAGGAGTATCGCAGAGTTCGTGGGAGACAGGAGGATCCCAGAGTTCAGGCTAGACAGGAGGATCAAAGATTTCAGGCTAGACAGGAGGATCCCAGAGTTCAGGCTAGACAGGTGGATCCCAGTGTTCAGACGAGGCAGACCGGAGGATCCCAGTCATCAGGCGAGGCAGACAGGAGGATCCCAGTGTCCAGACGAGGCCGACAGGAGGAGCCCACAGTTCAGACGTGGGAGACAGGAGGTTCCCAGTGTTCAGAGGAGGCAGTCAGGAGGATATCAGTGTTCAAACGAGGCAGACAAGAGGATCCCAGTGTTCAGACGAGACAGACAGGAGGATCCCAATGTTCAGATGTGGCAGACAGGGGGATCCCAGAGTTCGTGGGAGACAGGAGGATCCCAAAGTTCGTGGGAGACAGGAGGATCCCAGTGTTCGTGGGAGACAGGAGGATCCCAGAGTTCAGGCCAGACAGGAGGAACCCAGTGTTCAGACGAGGCAGACAGGAGTATCCCAGTGTTCAGACGAGGCAGACAGGAGGATCCCAGTGTTCAGACGAGGCAGACAGGAGGATCCCAGTGTTCAGACGAGGCAGAGAGAAGGATCCAAGTGTTCAGACGTGGCAGACAGGAGGATCCCAGAGTTCGTGGGAGACAGGAGGATCCCAGAGTTCGTGGGAGACAGGAGGATCCCAGAGTTCGTGGGAGACAGGAGGATCCCAGAGTTCGTGGGAGACAGGAGGATCCCAGAGTTCGTGGGAGACAGGAGGAGCCCCGAGTTCGTGGGAGACAGGAGGATCCCAGAGTTCGTGGGAGACAGGAGGATCCCCGAGTTCGTGGGAGACAGGAGTATCGCAGAGTTCGTGGGAGACAGGAGGATCCCTGAGTTCAGGCTAGACAGGAGGATCAAAGATTTCAGGCTAGACAGGAGGATCCCAGAGTTCAGGCTAGACAGGTGGATCCCAGTGTTCAGACGAGGCAGACCGGAGGATCCCAGTCATCAGGCGAGGCAGACAGGAGGATCCCAGTGTCCAGACGAGGCAGACAGGAGTAGCCCACAGTTCAGACGTGGGAGAGAGGAGGTTCCCAGTGTTCAGACGAGGCAGTCAGGAGGATATCAGTGTTCAAACGAGGCAGACAAGAGGATCCCAGTGTTCAGACGAGACAGACAGGAGGATCCCAATGTTCAGATGTGGCAGACAGGAGGATCCCAGAGTTCGTGGGAGACAGGAGGATCCCAGAGTTCGTGGGAGACAGGAGGATCCCAGTGTTCGTGGGAGACAGGAGGATCCCAGAGTTCAGGCCAGACAGGAGGAACCCAGTGTTCAGACGAGGCAGACAGGAGTATCCCAGTGTTCAGACGAGGCAGACAGGAGGATCCCAGTGTTCAGACGAGGCAGACAGGAGGATCCCAATGTTCAGATGTGGCAGACAGGAGGATCCTAGAGTTCGTGGGAGACAGGAGGATCCCAGAGTTCGCGGGAGACAGGAGGATCCCAGAGTTCAGGCCAGACAGGAGGAATCCAGTGTTCAGACGCGGCAGACAGGAGGATCCCAGTGTTCAGAGGAGGCAGACAGGAGGATCCCAGTGTTCAGACGAGGCAGACAGGAGGATCCCAGTGTTCAGACGTGGCAGACAGGAGGATCCAAGAGTTCGTGGGAGACAGGAGAATCCCAGAGTTCGTGGGAGACAGGAGGATCCCAGAGTTCAGACGAGGCAGACAGGAGGATCCCAGTGTTCAGACGAGGCAGACAGGAGGATCCCAATGTTCAGATGTGGCAGACAGGAGGATCCCAGAGTTCGTGGGAGACAGGAGGATCCCAGAGTTCGTGGGAGACAGGAGGATCCCAAAGTTCGTGGGAGTCAGGAGGATCCCAGAGTTCAGGCCAGACAGGAGGAACCCAGTGTTCAGACGAGGCAGACAGGAGGATCCCAGTGTTCAGACGAGGCAGACAGGAGGTTCCCAGTGTTCAGACGAGGCAGACAGGAGGATCCCAATGTTCAGATGTGGCAGTAAGGAGGATCCTAGAGTTCGTGGGAGACAGGAGGATCCCAGAGTTCGCGGAAGACAGGAGGATCCCAGAGTTCAGGCCAGACAGGAGGAACCCAGTGTTCAGACGAGGCAGACAGGAGGATCCCAGTGTTCAGACGAGGCAGACAGGAGGATCCCATTGTTCAGACGAGGCAGACAGGAGGATCCCAGTGTTCAGACGTGGCAGACAGGAGGATCCCAGAGTTCGTGGGAGACAGGAGAATCCCAGAGTTCGTGGGAGACAGGAGGATCCCAGAGTTCAGGCCAGACAGGAGGATCCCAGTGTTCAGACGAGGCAGACAGGAGTATCCCAGTGTTCAGACGAGGCAGACAGGAGGATCCCAATGTTCAGATGTGGCAGACAGGAGGATCCCAGAGTTCGTGGGAGACAGGAGGATCCCAGAGTTCGTGGCAGACAGGAGGATCCCAGAGTTCGTGGGAGACAGGAGAATCCCAGAGTTCGTGGGAGACAGGAGGATCCCAGAGTTCAGGCCAGACAGGAGGATCCCAGTGTTCAGACGAGGCAGACAGGAGTATCCCAGTGTTCAGACGAGGCAGACAGGAGGATCCCAATGTTCAGATGTGGCAGACAGGAGGATCCCAGAGTTCGTGGGAGACAGGAGGATCCCAGAGTTCGTGGGAGACAGGAGGATCCCAGAGTTCAGGCCAGACAGGAGGAACCCAGTGTTCAGACGAGGCAGACAGGAGGATCCCAGTGTTCAGACGAGGCAGACAGGAGGATCCCAGTGTTCAGACGAGGCAGACAGGAGGATCCAAGTGTTCAGACGTGGCAGACAGGAGGATCCCAGAGTTCCTGGGAGACAGGAGGATCCCAGAGTTCGTGGGAGACAGGAGGATCCCAGAGTTCGTGGGAGACAGGAGGAGCCCCGAGTTCGTTGGAGACAGGAGGATCCCCGAGTTCGTGGGAGACAGGAGGATCCCCGAGTTCGTGGGAGTCAGGAGGATCCCCGAGTTCGTGGGAGACAGGAGTATCGCAGAGTTCGTGGGAGACAGGAGTATCGCAGAGTTCGTGGGAGACAGGAGTATCGCAGAGTTCGTGGGAGACAGGAGGATCCCAGAGTTCAGGCTAGACAGGAGGATCAAAGATTTCAGGCTAGACAGGAGGATCCCAGAGTTCAGGCTAGACAGGTGGATCCCAGTGTTCAGACGAGGCAGACCGGAGGATCCCAGTCATTAGACGAGGCAGACCGGAGGATCCCACAGTTCAGACGTGGGAGAAAGGAGGTTCCCAGTGTTCAGACGAGGCAGTCAGGAGGATCCCGGTGTTCAGACGAGGCAGACAGGAGGATCCCAGTGTTCAGACGTGGGAGACAGGAGGATCCCAGTGTTCAGACGTGGGAGACAGGAGGATCTCAGTGTTCAGATGTGGCAGGCAGGTGGATCCCAGAGTTCAGACGTGGGTGACAGGAGGATCCCAGAGTTCGTGGGAGACCGGAGGATCCCAGAGTTCGTTGGAGACCGGAGGATCCCAGAGTTCTTGGGAGACAGGAGGATCCCAGAGTTCTTGGCAGACAGGAGGATCCCAGAGTTCGTGGGAGACAGGAGGATCCCAGAGTTCGTGGGAGACAGGAGGATCCCAGTGTTCAGACGAGGCAGACAGGAGTATCCCAGTGTTCAGACGAGGCAGACAGGAGGATCCCAATGTTCAGATGTGGCAGACAGGAGGATCCCAGAGTTCGTGGGAGACAGGGGGATCCCAGAGTTCGTGGGAGACAGGAGGATCCCAGAGTTCGTGGGAGACAGGAGGATCCCAGAGTTCAGGCCAGACAGGAGGATCCCAGAGTTCGTGGGAGACAGGAGGATCCCAGAGTTCAGGCCAGACAGGAGGAACCCAGTGTTCAGACGAGGCAGACAGGAGGATCCCAGTGTTCAGACGAGGCAGAAAGGAGGATCCCAGTGTTCAGACGAGGCAGACCGGAGGATCCCAGTGTTCAGACGTGGCAGACAGGAGGATCCCAGAGTTCGTGGGAGACAGGAGAATCCCAGAGTTCGTGGGAGACAGGTGGATCCCGGAGTTCGTGGGAGACAGGTGGATCCCAGAGTTCGTTGGAGACAGGAGGATCCCAGAGTTCGTGGGAGACAGGAATATCCCAGAGTTCGTGGGAGACAGGAGTATCCCAGAGTTCGTGGGAGACAGGAGGATCCCCGAGTTTGTGGGAGACAGGAGGATCCCCGAGTTTGTGGGAGACAGCAGGATCCCAGAGTTCGTGGGAGACAGGAGGAGCCCCGAGTTCGTTGGAGACAGGAGGATCCCCGAGTTCGTGGGAGACAGGAGGATCCCCGAGTTCGTGGGAGTCAGGAGGATCCCCGAGTTCGTGGGAGACAGGAGTATCGCAGAGTTCGTGGGAGACAGGAGTATCGCAGAGTTCGTGGGAGACAGGAGTATCGCAGAGTTCGTGGGAGACAGGAGGATCCCAGAGTTCAGGCTAGACAGGAGGATCAAAGATTTCAGGCTAGACAGGAGGATCCCAGAGTTCAGGCTAGACAGGTGGATCCCAGTGTTCAGACGAGGCAGACCGGAGGATCCCAGTCATTAGACGAGGCAGACCGGAGGATCCCACAGTTCAGACGTGGGAGACAGGAGGTTCCCAGTGTTCAGACGAGGCAGTCAGGAGGATCCCGGTGTTCAGACGAGGCAGACAGGAGGATCCCAGTGTTCAGACGTGGGAGACAGGAGGATCCCAGTGTTCAGACGTGGGAGACAGGAGGATCTCAGTGTTCAGATGTGGCAGGCAGGTGGATCCCAGAGTTCAGACGTGGGTGACAGGAGGATCCCAGAGTTCGTGGGAGACCGGAGGATCCCAGAGTTCGTTGGAGACCGGAGGATCCCAGAGTTCTTGGGAGACAGGAGGATCCCAGAGTTCTTGGCAGACAGGAGGATCCCAGAGTTCGTGGGAGACAGGAGGATCCCAGAGTTCGTGGGAGACAGGAGGATCCCAGTGTTCAGACGAGGCAGACAGGAGTATCCCAGTGTTCAGACGAGGCAGACAGGAGGATCCCAATGTTCAGATGTGGCAGACAGGAGGATCCCAGAGTTCGTGGGAGACAGGGGGATCCCAGAGTTCGTGGGAGACAGGAGGATCCCAGAGTTCGTGGGAGACAGGAGGATCCCAGAGTTCAGGCCAGACAGGAGGATCCCAGAGTTCGTGGGAGACAGGAGGATCCCAGAGTTCAGGCCAGACAGGAGGAACCCAGTGTTCAGACGAGGCAGACAGGAGGATCCCAGTGTTCAGACGAGGCAGAAAGGAGGATCCCAGTGTTCAGACGAGGCAGACCGGAGGATCCCAGTGTTCAGACGTGGCAGACAGGAGGATCCCAGAGTTCGTGGGAGACAGGAGAATCCCAGAGTTCGTGGGAGACAGGTGGATCCCGGAGTTCGTGGGAGACAGGTGGATCCCAGAGTTCGTTGGAGACAGGAGGATCCCAGAGTTCGTGGGAGACAGGAATATCCCAGAGTTCGTGGGAGACAGGAGTATCCCAGAGTTCGTGGGAGACAGGAGGATCCCCGAGTTTGTGGGAGACAGGAGGATCCCCGAGTTTGTGGGAGACAGGAGGATCCCAGAGTTCGTGGGAGACAGGAGTATCCCAGAGTTCGTGGGATACAGGAGGATCCCAGAGTTCGTGGGAGTCAGGAGGATCCCAGTGTTCAGACGAGGCAGACAGTAGGATCCCAGTGTTCAGACGTGGCAGACAGGAGGATCCCAGAGTTCGTGGGGGACAGGGGGATCCCAAGTTCGTGGTAGACAGGAGGATCCCAGAGTTCGTGGTAGACAGGAGGATCCCAGAGTTCAGGCCAGACAGGAGGATCCCAGTGTTCAGACGAGGCAGACAGGAGTATCCCAGTGTTCAGACGAGGCAGACAGGAGGATCCCAGTGTTCAGACGTGGCAGACAGGAGGATCCCAGTTCGTGGGAGTCAGGAGAATCCCAGAGTTCGTGGGAGACAGGAGGATCCCAGAGTTCAGGCCAGACAGGAGGATCCCAGTGTTCAGACGAGGCAGACAGGAGTATACCAGTGTTCAGACGAGGCAGACAGGAGGATCCAAGTGTTCAGACGTGGCAGACAGGAGGATCCCAGAGTTCGTGGGAGACAGGAGGATCCCAGAGTTCGTGGGAGACAGGAGGATCCCAGAGTTCGTGGGAGACAGGAGGAGCCCCGAGTTCGTTGGAGACAGGAGGATCCCCGAGTTCGTGTGAGACAGGAGGATCCCCGAGTTCGTGGGAGTCAGGAGGATCCCCGAGTTCGTGGGAGACAGGAGTATCGCAGAGTTCGTGGGAGACAGGAGTATCGCAGAGTTCGTGGGAGACAGGAGTATCGCAGAGTTCGTGGGAGACAGGAGAATCCCAGAGTTCGTGGGAGACAGGAGGATCCCAGAGTTCAGGCGAGACAGGAGGATCCCAGTGTTCAGACGAGGCAGACAGGAGTATCCCAGTGTTCAGACGAGGCAGACAGGAGGATCCCAATGTTCAGATGTGGCAGACAGGAGGATCCCAGAGTTCGTGGGAGACAGGAGGATCCCAGAGTTCGTGGGAGACAGGAGGATCCCAGAGTTCAGGCCAGACAGGAGGAACCCAGTGTTCAGACGAGGCAGACAGGAGGATCCCAGTGTTCAGACGAGGCAGACAGGAGGATCCCAGTGTTCAGACGAGGCAGACAGAAGGATCCAAGTGTTCAGACGTGGCAGACAGGAGGATCCCAGAGTTCGTGGGAGACAGGAGGATCCCAGAGTTCGTGGGAGACAGGAGGATCCCAGAGTTCGTGGGAGACAGGAGGATCCCAGAGTTCGTGGGAGACAGGAGGAGCCCCGAGTTCGTGGGAGACAGGAGGATCCCCGAGTTCGTGGGAGACAGGAGGATCCCCGAGTTCGTGGGAGACAGGAGTATCGCAGAGTTCGTGGGAGACAGGAGTATCGCAGAGTTCGTGGGAGACAGGAGGATCCCAGAGTTCAGGCTAGACAGGAGGATCAAAGATTTCAGGCTAGACAGGAGGATCCCAGAGTTCAGGCTAGACAGGTGGATCCCAGTGTTCAGACGAGGCAGACCGGAGGATCCCAGTCATCAGGCGAGGCAGACAGGAGGATCCCAGTGTCCAGACGAGGCAGACAGGAGGATCCCACAGTTCAGACGTGGGAGACAGGAGGTTCCCAGTGTTCAGACGAGGCAGTCAGGAGGATATCAGTGTTCAAACGAGGCAGACAAGAGGATCCCAGTGTTCAGACGAGACAGACAGGAGGATCCCAATGTTCAGATGTGGCAGACAGGAGGATCCCAGAGTTCGTGGGAGACAGGAGGATCCCAGAGTTCGTGGGAGACAGGAGGATCCCAGAGTTCGTGGGAGACAGGAGGATCCCAGTGTTCAGACGAGGCAGACAGGAGTATCCCTGTGTTCAGACGAGGCAGACAGGAGGATCCCAATGTTCAGATGTGGCAGACAGGAGGATCCCAGAGTTCGTGGGAGACAGGAGGATCCCAGAGTTCGTGGGAGACAGGAGTATCCCAGAGTTCAGGCCAGACAGGAGGAACCCAGTGTTCAGACGAGGCAGACAGGAGGGTCCCAATGTTCAGATGTGGCAGACAGGAGGATCCCAGAGTTCGTGGGAGACAGGAGGATCCCAGAGTTCGTGGGAGACAGGAGGATCCCAAAGTTCGTGGGAGACAGGAGGATCCCAGAGTTCAGGCTAGACAGGAGGAACCCAGTGTTCAGACGAGGCAGACAGGAGGATCCCAGTGTTCAGACGAGGCAGACAGGAGGTTCCCAGTGTTCAGACGAGGCAGACAGGAGGATCCCAATGTTCAGATGTGGCAGACAGGAGGATCCTAGAGTTCGTGGGAGACAGGAGGATCCCATTGTTCAGACGAGGCAGACAGGAGGATCCCAGTGTTCAGACGTGGCAGACAGGAGGATCCCAGAGTTCGTGGGAGACAGGAGAATCCCAGAGTTCGTGGGAGACAGGAGGATCCCAGAGTTCAGGCCAGACAGGAGGATCCCAGTGTTCAGACGAGGCAGACAGGAGTATCCCAGTGTTCAGACGAGGCAGACAGGAGGATCCCAATGTTCAGATGTGGCAGACAGGAGGATCCCAGAGTTCGTGGGAGACAGGAGGATCCCAGAGTTCGTGGCAGACAGGAGGATCCCAGAGTTCGTGGGAGACAGGAGATTCCCAGAGTTCGTGGGAGACTGGAGGATCCCAGAGTTCAGGCCAGACAGGAGGATCCCAGTGTTCAGACGAGGCAGACAGGAGTATCCCAGTGTTCAGACGAGGCAGACAGGAGGATCCCAATGTTCAGATGTGGCAGACAGGAGGATCCCAGAGTTCGTGGGAGACAGGAGGATCCCAGAGTTCGTGGGAGACAGGAGGATCCCAGAGTTCAGGCCAGACAGGAGGAACCCAGTGTTCAGACGAGGCAGACAGGAGGATCCCAGTTTTCAGACGAGGCAGACAGGAGGATCCCAGTGTTCAGACGAGGCAGACAGGAGGATCCAAGTGTTCAGACGTGGCAGACAGGAGGATCCCAGAGTTCGTGGGAGACAGGAGGATCCCAGAGTTCGTGGGAGACAGGAGGATCCCAGAGTTCGTGGGAGACAGGAGGAGCCCCGAGTTCGTTGGAGACAGGAGGATCCCCGAGTTCGTGGGAGACAGGAGGATCCCCGAGTTCGTGGGAGTCAGGAGGATCCCCGAGTTCGTGGGAGACAGGAGTATCGCAGAGTTCGTGGGAGACAGGAGTATCGCAGAGTTCGTGGGAGACAGGAGTATCGCAGAGTTCGTGGGAGACAGGAGGATCCCAGAGTTCAGGCTAGACAGGAGGATCAAAGATTTCAGGCTAGACAGGAGGATCCCAGAGTTCAGGCTAGACAGGTGGATCCCAGTGTTCAGACGAGGCAGACCGGAGGATCCCAGTCATTAGACGAGGCAGACCGGAGGATCCCACAGTTCAGACGTGGGAGACAGGAGGTTCCCAGTGTTCAGACGAGGCAGTCAGGAGGATCCCGGTGTTCAGACGAGGCAGACAGGAGGATCCCAGTGTTCAGACGTGGGAGACAGGAGGATCCCAGTGTTCAGACGTGGGAGACAGGAGGATCTCAGTGTTCAGATGTGGCAGGCAGGTGGATCCCAGAGTTCAGACGTGGGTGACAGGAGGATCCCAGAGTTCGTGGGAGACCGGAGGATCCCAGAGTTCGTGGGAGACCGGAGGATCCCAGAATTCGTTGGAGACCGTAGGATCCCAGAGTTCTTGGGAGACAGGAGGATCCCAGAGTTCGTGGGAGACAGGAGGATCCCAGAGTTCGTGGGAGACAGGAGGATCCCAGTGTTCAGACGAGGCAGACAGGAGTATCCCAGTGTTCAGACGAGGCAGACAGGAGGATCCCAATGTTCAGATGTGGCAGACAGGAGGATCCCAGAGTTCGTGGGAGACAGGGGGATCCCAGAGTTCGTGGGAGACAGGAGGATCCCAGAGTTCGTGGGAGACAGGAGGATCCCAGAGTTCAGGTCAGACAGGAGGATCCCAGAGTTCGTGGGAGACAGGAGGATCCCAGAGTTTAGGCCAGACAGGAGGAACCCAGTGTTCAGACGAGGCAGACAGGAGGATCCCAGTGTTCAGACGAGGCAGAAAGGAGGATCCCAGTGTTCAGACGAGGCAGACCGGAGGATCCCAGTGTTCAGACGTGGCAGACAGGAGGATCCCAGAGTTCGTGGGAGACAGGAGAATCCCAGAGTTCGTGGGAGACAGGTGGATCCCGGAGTTCGTGGGAGACAGGTGGATCCCAGAGTTCGTTGGAGACAGGAGGATCCCAGAGTTCGTGGGAGACAGGAATATCCCAGAGTTCGTGGGAGACAGGAGTATCCCAGAGTTCGTGGGAGACAGGAGGATCCCCGAGTTTGTGGGAGACAGGAGGATCCCCGAGTTTATGGGAGACAGGAGGATCCCAGAGCTCGTGGGAGACAGGAGTATCCCAGAGTTCGTGGGATACAGGAGGATCCCAGAGTTCGTGGGAGTCAGGAGGATCCCAGTGTTCAGACGAGGCAGACAGTAGGATCCCAGTGTTCAGACGTGGCAGACAGGAGGATCCCAGAGTTCGTGGGGGACAGGGGGATCCCAAGTTCGTGGTAGACAGGAGGATCCCAGAGTTCGTGGTAGACAGGAGGATCCCAGAGTTCGTGGGAGACAGGAGGATCCCAGAGTTCGTGGGAGACAGGAGGATCCCAGAGTTCGTGGGAGACAGGAGGAGCCCCGAGTTCGTTGGAGACAGGAGGATCCCCGAGTTCGTGGGAGACAGGAGGATCCCCGAGTTCGTGGGAGTCAGGAGGATCCCCGAGTTCGTGGGAGACAGGAGTATCGCAGAGTTCGTGGGAGACAGGAGTATCGCAGAGTTCGTGGGAGACAGGAGTATCGCAGAGTTCGTGGGAGACAGGAGGATCCCAGAGTTCAGGCTAGACAGGAGGATCAAAGATTTCAGGCTAGACAGGAGGATCCCAGAGTTCAGGCTAGACAGGTGGATCCCAGTGTTCAGACGAGGCAGACCGGAGGATCCCAGTCATCAGACGAGGCAGACCGGAGGATCCCACAGTTCAGACGTGGGAGACAGGAGGTTCCCAGTGTTCAGACGAGGCAGTCAGGAGGATCCCGGTGTTCAGACGAGGCAGACAGGAGGATCCCAGTGTTCAGACGTGGGAGACAGGAGGATCCCAGTGTTCAGACGTGGGAGACAGGAGGATCTCAGTGTTCAGATGTGGCAGGCACGTGGATCCCAGAGTTCAGACGTGGGTGACAGGAGGATCCCAGAGTTCGTGGGAGACCGGAGGATCCCAGAGTTCGTTGGAGACCGGAGGATCCCAGAGTTCGTTGGAGACCGGAGGATCCCAGAGTTCTTGGGAGACAGGAGGATCCCAGAGTTCGTGGGAGACAGGAGGATCCCAGAGTTCAGGCCAGGCAGGAGGATCCCAGTGTTCAGACGAGGCAGACAGGAGTATCCCAGTGTTCAGACGAGGCAGACAGGAGGATCCCAATGTTCAGATGTGGCAGACAGGAGGATCCCAGAGTTCGTGGGAGACAGGGGGATCCTAGAGTTCGTGGGAGACAGGAGGATCCCAGAGTTCGTGGGAGACAGGAGGATCCCAGAGTTCAGGCCAGACAGGAGGATCCCAGAGTTCGTGGGAGACAGGAGGATCCCAGAGTTCAGGCCAGACAGGAGGAACCCAGTGTTCAGACGAGGCAGACAGGAGGATCCCAGTGTTCAGACGAGGCAGAAAGGAGGATCCCAGTGTTCAGACGAGGCAGACCGGAGGATCCCAGTGTTCAGACGTGGCAGACAGGAGGATCCCAGAGTTCGTGGGAGACAGGAGAATCCCAGAGTTCGTGGGAGACAGGTGGATCCCGGAGTTCGTGGGAGACAGGTGGATCCCAGAGTTCGTTGGAGACAGGAGGATCCCAGAGTTCGTGGGAGACAGGAATATCCCAGAGTTCGTGGGAGACAGGAGTATCCCAGAGTTCGTGGGAGACAGGAGGATCCCCGAGTTTGTGGGAGACAGGAGGATCACCGAGTTTGTGGGAGACAGGAGGATCCCAGAGTTCGTGGGAGACAGGAGTATCCCAGAGTTCCTGGGATACAGGAGGATCCCAGAGTTCGTGGGAGTCAGGAGGATCCCAGTGTTCAGACGAGGCAGACAGTAGGATCCCAGTGTTCAGACGTGGCAGACAGGAGGATCCCAGAGTTCGTCGGGTCAGGGGGATCCCAGAGTTCGTGGGAGACAGGAGGATCCCAGAGTTCGTGGGAGACAGGAGGATCCCAGAGTTCAGGCCAGACAGGAGGATCCCAGTGTTCAGACGAGGCAGACAGGAGTATCCCAGTGTTCAGACGAGGCAGACAGGAGGATCCCAGTGTTCAGACGTGGCAGACAGGAGGATCCCAGTTCGTGGGAGACAGGAGAATCCCAGAGTTCGTGGGAGACAGGAGGATCCCAGAGTTCAGGCCAGACAGGAGGATCCCAGTGTTCAGATGAGGCAGACAGGAGTATCCCAGTGTTCAGACGAGGCAGACAGGAGGATCCCAATGTTCAGATGTGGCAGACAGGAGGATCCCAGAGTTCGTGGGAGACAGGAGGATCCCAGAGTTCGTGGCAGACAGGAGGATCCCAGAGTTCGTGGGAGACAGGAGAATCCCAGAGGTCGTGGGAGACAGGAGGATCCCAGAGTTCAGGCCAGACAGGAGGATCCCAGTGTTCAGACGAGGCAGACAGGAGTATCCCAGTGTTCAGACGAGGCAGACAGCAGGATCCCAATGTTCAGATGTGGCAGACAGGAGGATCCCAGAGTTCGTGGGAGACAGGAGGATCCCAGAGTTCGTGGGAGACAGGAGGTTCCCAGAGTTCAGGCCAGACAGGAGGAACCCAGTGTTCAGACGAGGCAGACAGGAGGATCCCAGTGTTCTGACGATGCAGACAGGAGGATCCCAGTGTTCAGACGAGGCAGACAGGAGGATCCAAGTATTCAGACGTGGCAGACAGGAGGATCCCAGAGTTCGTGGGAGACAGGAGGATCCCAGAGTTCGTGGGAGACAGGAGGATCCCAGAGTTCGTGGGAGACAGGAGGAGCCCCGAGTTCGTGGGAGACAGGAGGATCCCCGAGTTCGTGGGAGACAGGAGGATCCCCGAGTTCGTGGGAGACAGGAGTATCGCAGAGTTCGTGGGAGACAGGAGTATCGCAGAGTTCGTGGGAGACAGGAGGATCCCAGAGTTCAGGCTAGACAGGAGGATCAAAGATTTCAGGCTAGACAGGAGGATCCCAGAGTTCAGGCTAGACAGGTAGATCCCAGTGTTCAGACGAGGCAGACCGGAGGATCCCATTCATCAGACGAGGCAGACAGGTGGATCCCAGTGTCCAGACGAGGCAGACAGGAGGATCCCACAGTTCAGACGTGGGAGACAGGAGGTTCCCAGTGTTCAGACGAGGCAGTCTGGAGGATCCCAGTGTTCAAACGAGGCAGACAAGAGGATCCCAGTGTTCAGACGAGACAGACAGGAGGATCCCAATGTTCAGATGTGGCAGACAGGAGGATCCCAGAGTTCGTGGGAGACAGGAGGATCCCAGAGTTCGTGGGAGACAGGAGGATCCCAGAGTTCAGGCCAGACAGGAGGATCCCAGTGTTCTGACGAGGCAGACAGGAGGATCCCAGTGTTCAGACGAGGCAGACAGGAGGATCCCAGTGTTCAGACGAGGCAGACAGGAGGATCCCAATGTTCAGATGTGGCAGACAGGAGGATCCCAGAGTTCGTGGGAGACAGGAGGATCCCAGAGTTCGTGGCAGACAGGAGGATCCCAGAGTTCGTGGGAGACAGGAGGATCCCAGAGTTCGTGGGAGACAGGAGGATCCCAGAGTTCGTGGGAGACAGGAGGATCCCAGAGTTCGTGGGAGACAGGAGGATCCCAGTGTTCAGACGAGGCAGACAGGAGTATCCCTGTGTTCAGACGAGGCAGACAGGAGGATCCCAATGTTCAGATGTTGCAGACAGGAGGATCCCAGAGTTCGTGGGAGACAGGAGGATCCCAGAGTTCGTGGGAGACAGGAGTATCCCAGAGTTCAGGCCAGACAGGAGGAACCCAGTGTTCAGACGAGGCAGACAGGAGGATCCCAGTGTTCAGACGTGGCAGACAGGAGGATCCCAGAGTTCGTGGGAGACAGGAGGATCCCAGAGTTCGTGGGAGACAGGAGGATCCCAGAGTTCGTGGGAGACAGGATGATCCCAGTGTTCAGACGCGGCAGACAGGAGTATCCCTGTGTTCAGACGAGGCAGACAGGAGGATCCCAATGTTCAGATGTGGCAGTCAGGAGGATCCTAGAGTTCGTGGGAGACAGGAGGATCCCAGAGTTCGTGGGAGACAGGAGTATCCCAGAGTTCAGGCCAGACAGGAGGAACCCAGTGTTCAGACGAGGCAGACAGGAGGATCCCAGTGTTCAGACGTGGCAGACAGGAGGATCCCAGAGTTCGTGGGAGACAGGAGGATCCCAGAATTCGTGGGAGACAGGAGGATCCCAGAGTTCGTGGGAGACAGGAGGATCCCAGAGTTCGTGGGAGACAGGAGGAGCCCCGAGTTCGTTGGAGACAGGAGGATCCCCGAGTTCGTGGGAGACAGGAGGATCCCCGAGTTCGTGGGAGTCAGGAGGATCCCCGAGTTCGTGGGAGACAGGAGTATCGCAGAGTTCGTGGGAGACAGGAGTATCGCAGAGTTCGTGGGAGACAGGAGGATCCCAGAGTTCAGGCTAGACAGGAGGATCAAAGATTTCAGGCTAGACAGGAGGATCCCAGAGTTCAGGCTAGACAGGTGGATCCCAGTGTTCAGACGAGGCAGACCGGAGGATCCCAGTCATCAGACGAGGCAGACCGGAGGATCCCACAGTTCAGACGTGGGTGACAGGAGGTTCCCAGTGTTCAGACGAGGCAGTCAGGAGGATCCCAGTGTTCAGACGAGGCAGACAGGAGGATCCCAGTGTTCAGACGAGGCAGACAGGAGGATCCAAGTGTTCAGACGTGGCAGACAGGAGGATCCCAGAGTTCGTGGGAGACAGGAGGATCCAGAGTTCGTGGGAGACAGGAGGATCCCAGAGTTCGTGGGAGACAGGAGGAGCCCCGAGTTCGTGGGAGACAGGAGGATCCCGAGTTCGTGGGAGACAGGAGGATCCCCGAGTTCGTGGGAGACAGGAGTATCGCAGAGTTCGTGGGAGACAGGAGTATCGCAGAGTTCGTGGGAGACAGGAGGATCCCAGAGTTCAGGCTAGACAGGAGGATCAAAGATTTCAGGCTAGACAGGAGGATCCCAGAGTTCAGGCTAGACAGGTGGATCCCAGTGTTCAGTCGAGGCAGACCGGAGGATCCCAGTCATCAGACGAGGCAGACAGGAGGATCCCACAGTTCAGACGTGGGAGACAGGAGGTTCCCAGTGTTCAGACGAGGCAGTCAGGAGGATCCCAGTGTTCAAACGAGGCAGACAAGAGGATCCCAGTGTTCAGACGAGACAGACAGGAGGATCCCAGTGTTCAGATGTGGCAGACAGGAGGATCCCAGAGTTCGTGGGAGACAGGAGGATCCCAGAGTTCAGACGAGGCAGACAGGTGGATCCCAGTGTTCAGACGAGGCAGACAGGAGGATCCCAATGTTCAGATGTGGCAGACAGGAGGATCCTAGAGTTCGTGGGAGACAGGAGGACCCCAGAGTTCGCGGAGACAGGAGGATCCCAGAGTTCAGGCCAGACAGGAGGAACCCAGTGTTCAGACGAGGCAGGCAGGAGGATCCCAGTGTTCAGACGAGGCAGACAGGAGGATCCCAGTGTTCAGACGAGGCAGACAGGAGGATCCCAATGTTCAGATGTGGCAGACAGGAGGATCCTAGAGTTCGTGGGAGACAGGAGGATCCCAGAGTTCGCGGGAGACAGGAGGATCCCAGAGTTCAGGCCAGACAGGAGCAACCCAGTGTTCAGGCCAGACAGGAGAAACCCAGTGTTCAGACGAGGCAGGCAGGAGGATCCCAGTGTTCAGACGAGGCAGACAGGAGGATCCCAGTGTTCAGACGAGGCAGACAGGAGGATCCCAATGTTCAGATGTGGCAGACAGGAGGATCCTAGAGTTCGTGGGAGACAGGAGGATCCCAGAGTTCGCGGGAGACAGGAGGATCCCAGAGTTCAGGCCAGACAGGAGGATCCCAGTGTTCAGACGAGGCAGACAGGAGGATCCCAGTGTTCAGACGAGGCAGACAGGAGGATCCCAGTGTTCAGACGAGGCAGACAGGAGAATCCCAGTGTTCAGACGTGGCAGACAGGAGGATCCCAGAGTTCGTGGGAGACAGGATTATCCCAGAGTTCGTGGGAGACAGGAGGATCCCAGAGTTCAGGCCAGACAGGAGGATCCCAGTGTTCAGACGAGGCAGACAGGAGTATCCCAGTGTTCAGACGAGGCAGACAGGAGGATCCCAATGTTCAGATGTGGCAGACAGGAGGATCCCAGAGTTCGTGGGAGACAGGAGGATCCCAGAGTTCAGGCCAGACAGGAGTATCCCAGTGTTCAGACGAGGCAGACAGGAGTATCCCAGTGTTCAGACGAGGCAGACAGGAGGATCCAATGTTCAGATGTGGCAGACAGGAGGATCCCAGAGTTCGTGGAGACAGGAGGATCCCAGAGTTCAGACGAGGCAGACAGGAGGATCCAAGTGTTCAGACGTGGCAGACAGGAGGATCCCAGAGTTCGTGGGAGACAGGAGGATCCCAGAGTTCGTGGAGACAGGAGGATCCCAGAGTTCGTTTGAGACAGGAGGAGCCCCGAGTTCGTGGGAGACAGGAGGATCCCCGAGTTCGTGGGAGACAGGAGGATCCCCGAGTTCGTGGGAGGCAGGAGTATCGCAGAGTTCGTGGGAGACAGGAGTATCGCAGAGTTCGTGGGAGACAGGAGGATCCCAGAGTTCAGGCTAGACAGGAGGATCAAAGATTTCAGGCTAGACAGGAGGATCCCAGAGTTCAGGCTAGACAGGTGGATCCCAGTGTTCAGACGAGGCAGACCGGAGGATCCCAGTCATCAGACGAGGCAGACAGGAGTATCCCAGTGTCCAGACGAGGCAGACAGGAGGATCCCACAGTTCAGACGTGGGAGACAGGAGGTTCCCAGTGTTCAGACGAGGCAGTCAGGAGGATCCCAGTGTTCAAACGAGGCAGACAAGAGGATCCCAGTGTTCAGACGAGACAGACAGGAGGATCCCAATGTTCAGATGTGGCAGACAGGAGGATCCCAGAGTTCGTGGGAGACAGGAGGATCCCAGAGTCGTGGGAGACAGGAGGATCCCAGAGTTCAGGCCAGACAGGAGGAACCCAGTGTTCAGACGAGGCAGACAGGAGGATCCCAGTGTTCAGACGAGGCAGACAGGAGGATCCCAGTGTTCAGACGAGGCAGACAGGAGGATCCCAATGTTCATATGTGGCAGACAGGAGGATCCTTGAGTTCGTGGGAGACAGGAGGATCCCAGAGTTCGCGGGAGACAGGAGTATCCCAGAGTTCAGGCCAGACAGGAGGAACCCAGTGTTCAGACGAGGCAGACAGGAGGATCCCAGTGTTCAGACGAGGCAGACAGGAGGATCCCAGTGTTCAGACGAGGCAGACAGGAGGATCACAGTGTTCAGACGTGGCAGACATGAGGATCCAAGAGTTCGTGGGAGACAGGAGAATCCCAGAGTTCGTGGGAGACAGGAGGATCCCAGAGTTCGTGGGAGACAGGAGGATCCCAGAGTTCGTGGGAGACAGGAGGAGCCCCGAGTTCGTGGGAGACAGGAGGATCCCCGAGTTCGTGGGAGACAGGAGGATCCCCGAGTTCGTGGGAGGCAGGAGTATCGCAGAGTTCGTGGGAGACAGGAGTATCGCAGAGTTCGTGGGAGACAGGAGGATCCCAGAGTTCAGGCTAGACAGGAGGATCAAAGATTTCAGGCTAGACAGGAGGATCCCAGAGTTCAGGCTAGACAGGTGGATCCCAGTGTTCAGACGAGGCAGACCGGAGGATCCCAGTCATCAGACGAGGCAGACAGGAGTATCCCAGTGTCCAGACGAGGCAGACAGGAGGATCCCACAGTTCAGACGTGGGAGACAGGAGGTTCCCAGTGTACAGACGAGGCAGTCAGGAGGATCCCAGTGTTCAAACGAGGCAGACAAGAGGATCCCAGTGTTCAGACGAGACAGACAGGAGGATCCCAATGTTCAGATGTGGCAGACAGGAGGATCCCAGAGTTCGTGGGAGACAGGAGGATCCCAGAGTTCGTGGGAGACAGGAGGATCCCAGATTTCAGGCCAGACAGGAGGAACCCAGTGTTCAGACGAGGCAGACAGGAGGATCCCAGTGTTCAGACGAGGCAGACAGGAGGATCCCAGTGTTCAGACGAGGCAGACAGGAGGATCACAGTGTTCAGACGTGGCAGACAGGAGGATCCAAGAGTTCGTGGGAGACAGGAGAATCCCAGAGTTCGTGGGAGACAGGAGGATCCCAGTGTTCAGACGAGGCAGACAGGAGTATCCCAGTGTTCAGACGAGGCAGACAGGAGGATCCCAATGTTCAGATGTGGCAGACAGGAGGATCCCAGAGTTCGTGGGAGACAGGAGGATCCCAGAGTTCGTGGGAGACAGGAGGATCCCAGAGTTCGTGGGAGACAGGAGGATCCCAGAGTTCGTGGGAGACAGGAGGATCCCAGAGTTCGTGGGAGACAGGAGGATCCCAGAGTTCAGGCCAGACAGGAGGAACCCAGTGTTCAGACGAGGCAGACAGGAGGATCCCAGTGTTCAGACGAGGCAGACAGGAGGATCCCAGTGTTCAGACGAGGCAGACAGGAGGATCCCAATGTTCAGATGTGGCAGACAGGAGGATCCTAGAGTTCGTGGGAGACAGGAGGATCCCAGAGTTCGCGGGAGACAGGAGGATCCCAGAGTTCAGGCCAGACAGGAGGAACCCAGTGTTCAGACGAGGCAGACAGGAGGATCCCAGTGTTCAGACGAGGCAGACAGGAGGATCCCAGTGTTCAGACGAGGCAGACAGGAGGATCCCAGTGTTCAGACGTGGCAGACAGGAGGATCCCAGAGTTCGTGGGAGACAGGAGAATCCCAGAGTTCGTGGGAGACAGGAGGATCCCAGAGTTCAGGCCAGACAGGAGGATCCCAGTGTTCTGACGAGACACCCAGGAGTATCCCAGTGTTCAGACGAGGCAGACAGGAGGATCCCAATGTTCAGATGTGGCAGACTTGAGGATCCCAGAGTTCGTGGGAGACAGGAGGATCCCAGAGTTCGTGGCAGACAGGAGGATCCCAGAGTTCGTGGGAGACAGGAGGATCCCAGAGTTCAGGCCAGACAGGAGGATCCCAGTGTTCAGACGAGGCAGACAGGAGTATCCCAGTGTTCAGACGAGGCAGACAGGAGGATCCCAATGTTCAGATGTGGCAGACAGGAGGATCCCAGAGTTCGTGGGAGACAGGAGGATCCCAGAGTTCAGGCCAGACAGGAGGAACCCAGTGTTCAGACGAGGCAGACAGGAGGATCCCAGTGTTCAGACGAGGCAGACAGGAGGATCCAAGTGTTCAGACGTGGCAGACAGGAGGATCCTAGAGTTCGTGGGAGACAGGAGGATCCCAGAGTTCGTGGGAGACAGGAGGATCCCAGAGTTCGTTGGAGACAGGAGGAGCCCCGAGTTCGTTGGAGACAGGAGGATCCCCGAGTTCGTGGGAGACAGGAGGATCCCCGAGTTCGTGGGAGTCAGGAGGATCCCCGAGTTCGTGGGAGACAGGAGTATCGCAGAGTTCGTGGGAGACAGGAGGATCCCAGAGTTCAGGCTAGACAGGAGGATCAAAGATTTCAGGCTAGACAGGAGGATCCCAGAGTTCAGGCTAGACAGGTGGATCCCAGTGTTCAGACGAGGCAGACCGGAGGATCCCAGTCATCAGACGAGGCAGACCGGAGGATCCCACAGTTCAGACGTGGGAGACAGGAGGTTCCCAGTGTTCAGACGAGGCAGTCAGGAGGATCCCGGTGTTCAGACGAGGCAGACAGGAGGATCCCAGTGTTCAGACGTGGGAGACAGGAGGATCCCAGTGTTCAGACGTGGGAGAAAGGAGGATCTCAGTGTTCAGATGTGGCAGGCAGGTGGATCCCAGAGTTCAGACGTGGGTGACAGGAGGATCCCAGAGTTCGTGGGAGACCGGAGGATCCCAGAGTTCGTTGGAGACCGGAGGATCCCAGAGTTCTTGGGAGACAGGAGGATCCCAGAGTTCGTGGGAGACAGGAGGATCCCAGAGTTCAGGCCAGGCAGGAGGATCCCAGTGTTCAGACGAGGCAGACAGGAGTATCCCAGTGTTCAGACGAGGCAGACAGGAGGATCCCAATGTTCAGATGTGGCAGACAGGAGGATCCCAGAGTTCGTGGGAGACAGGGGGATCCCAGAGTTCGTGGGAGACAGGAGGATCACAGAGTTCGTGGGAGACAGGAGGATCCCAGAGTTCAGGCCAGACAGGAGGATCCCAGAGTTCGTGGGAGACAGGAGGATCCCAGAGTTCAGGCCAGACAGGAGGAACCCAGTGTTCAGACGAGGCAGAAAGGAGGATCCCAGTGTTCAGACGAGGCAGACCGGAGGATCCCAGTGTTCAGACGTGGCAGACAGGAGGATCCCAGAGTTCGTGGGAGACAGGAGAATCCCAGAGTTCGTGGGAGACAGGTGGATCCCGGAGTTCGTGGGAGACAGGTGGATCCCAGATTTCGTTGGAGACAGGAAGATCCCAGAGTTCGTGGGAGACAGGAATATCCCAGAGTTCGTGGGAGACAGGAGTATCCCAGAGTTCGTGGGAGACAGGAGGATCCCCGAGTTTGTGGGAGACAGGAGGATCCCCGAGTTTGTGGGAGACAGGAGGATCCCGAGTTTGTGGGAGACAGGAGTATCCCAGAGTTCGTGGGATACAGGAGGATCCCAGAGTTCGTGGGAGTCAGGAGGATCCCAGTGTTCAGACGAGGCAGAAAGTAGGATCCCAGTGTTCAGACGTGGCAGACAGTAGGATCCCAGAGTTCGTGGGGGACAGGGGGATCCCAAGTACGTGGTAGACAGGAGGATCCCAGAGTTCGTGGGAGACAGGAGGATCCCAGAGTTCAGGCCAGACAGGAGGATCCCAGTGTTCAGACGAGGCAGACAGGAGTATCCCAGTGTTCAGACGAGGCAGACAGGAGGATCCCAGTGTTCAGACGTGGCAGACAGGAGGATCCCAGTTCGTGGGAGACAGGAGAATCCCAGTGTTCGTGGGAGACAGGAGGATCCCAGAGTTCAGGCCAGACAGGAGGATCCCAGTGTTCAGACGAGGCAGACAGGAGTATCCCAGTGTTCAGACGAGGCAGACAGGAGGATCCCAATGTTCAGATGTGGCAGACAGGAGGATCCCAGAGTTCGTGGGAGACAGGAGGATCCCAGAGTTCGTGGCAGACAGGAGGATCCCAGAGTTCGTGGGAGACAGGAGAATCCCAGAGTTCGTGGGAGACAGGAGGATCCCAGAGTTCAGGCCAGACAGGAGGATCCCAGTGTTCAGACGAGGCAGACAGGAGTATCCCAGTGTTCAGACGAGCCAGACAGGAGGATCCCAATGTTCAGATGTGGCAGACAGGAGGATCCCAGAGTTCGTGGGAGACAGGAGGATCCCAGAGTTCGTGGGAGACAGGAGGATCCCAGAGTTCAGGCCAGACAGGAGGAACCCAGTGTTCAGACGAGGCAGACAGGAGTATCCCAGTGTTCAGACGAGGCAGACAGGAGGATCCCAGTGTTCAGACGAGGCAGACAGGAGGATCCAAGTGTTCAGACGTGGCAGACAGGAGGATCCCAGAGTTCGTGGGAGACAGGAGGATCCCAGAGTTCGTGGGAGACAGGAGGATCCCAGAGTTCGTGGGAGACAGGAGGAGCCCCGAGTTCGTGGGAGACAGGAGGAGCCCCGAGTTCGTGGGAGACAGGAGGATCCCCGAGTTCGTGGGAGACAGGAGTATCGCAGAGTTCGTGGGAGACAGGAGTATCGCAGAGTTCGTGGGAGACAGGAGGATCCCAGAGTACAGGCTAGACAGGAGGATCAAAGATTTCAGGCTAGACAGGAGGATCCCAGAGTTCAGGCTAAACAGGTGGATCCCAGTGTTCAGACGAGGCAGACCGGAGGATCCCAGTCATCAGACGAGGCAGACAGGAGTATCCCAGTGTCCAGACGAGGCAGACAGGAGGATCCCACAGTTCAGACGTGGGAGACAGGCGGTTCCCTGTGTTCAGACGAGGCAGTCAGGAGGATCCCAGGGTTCAAACGAGGCAGACAAGAGGATCCCAGTGTTCAGACGAGACAGACAGGAGGATCCCAATGTTCAGATGTGGCAGACAGGAGGATCCCAGAGTTCGTGGGAGACAGGAGGATCCCAGAGTTCGTGGGAGACAGGAGGATCCCAGAGTTCAGGCAAGACAGGAGGAACCCAGTGTTCAGACGAGGCAGACAGGAGGATCCCAGTGTTCAGACGAGGCAGACAGGAGGATCCCAGTGTTCAGACGAGGCAGACAGGAGGATCCCAATGTTCAGATGTGGCAGACAGGAGGATACTAGAGTTCGTGGGAGACAGGAGGATCCCAGAGTTCGCGGGAGACAGGAGGATCCCAGAGTTCAGGCCAGACAGGAGGAACCCAGTGTTCAGACGAGGCAGACAGGAGGATCCCAGTGTTCAGACGAGGCAGACAGGAGGATCCCAGTGTTCAGACGAGGCAGACAGGAGGATCCCAGTGTTCAGACGTGGCAGACAGGAGGATCCAAGAGTTCGTGGGAGACAGGAGAATCCCAGAGTTCGTGGGAGACAGGAGGATCCCAGAGTTCAGACGAGGCAGACAGGAGGATCCCAGTGTTCAGACGTGCCAGACAGGAGGATCCAAGAGTTCGTGGGAGACAGGAGAATCCCAGAGTTCGTGGGAGACAGGAGGATCCCAGTGTTCAGACGAGGCAGACAGGAGTATCCCAGTGTTCAGACGAGGCAGACAGGAGGATCCCAATGTTCAGATGTGGCAGACAGGAGGATCCCAGAGTTCGTGGGAGACAGGAGGATCCCAGAGTTCGTGGCAGACAGGAGGATCCCAGAGTTCGTGGCAGACAGGAGGATCCCAGAGTTCGTGCGAGACAGGAGAATCCCAGAGTTCGTGGGAGACAGGAGGATCCCAGAGTTCAGGCCAGACAGGAGGATCCCAGTGTTCAGACGAGGCAGACAGGAGTATCCCTGTGTTCAGACGAGGCAGACAGGAGGATCCCGATGTTCAGATGTGGCAGACAGGAGGATCCCAGAGTTCGTGGGAGACAGGAGGATCCCAGAGTTCGTGGGAGACAGGAGGATCCCAGAGTTCAGGCCAGACAGGAGGAACCCAGTGTTCAGACGAGGCAGACAGGAGGATCCGAGTGTTCAGACGAGGCAGACAGGAGGATCCCAGTGTTCAGACGAGGCAGACAGGAGGATCCAAGTGTTCAGACGTGGCAGACAGGAGGATCCCAGAGTTCGTGGGAGACAGGAGGATCCCAGAGTTCCTGGGAGACAGGAGGATCCCAGAGTTCGTTGGAGACAGGAGGAGCCCCGAGTTCGTGGGAGACAGGAGGATCCCCGAGTTCGTGGGAGACAGGAGGATCCCCGAGTTCGTGGGAGTCAGGAGGATCCCCGAGTTCGTGGGAGACAGGAGTATCGCAGAGTTCGTGGGAGACAGGAGTATCGCAGAGTTCGTGGGAGACAGGAGTATCGCAGAGTTCAGGCTAGACAGGAGGATCAAAGATTTCAGGCTAGACAGGAGGATCCCAGAGTTCAGGCTAGACAGGTGGATCCCAGTGTTCAGACGAGGCAGACCGGAGGATCCCAGTTATCAGACGAGGCAGACCGGAGGATCCCACAGTTCAGACGTGGGTGACAGGAGGTTCCCAGTGTTCAGACGAGGCAGTCAGGAGGATCCCAGTGTTCAGACGAGGCAGACAGGAGGATCCCAGTGTTCAGACGAGGCAGACAGGAGGATCCCAGTGTTCAGACGTGGGAGACAGGAGGATCCCAGTGTTCAGACGTGGGAGACAGGAGGATCCCAGTGTTCAGACGTGGGAGACAGGAGGATCTCAGTGTTCAGATGTGGCATGCAGGTGGATCCCAGAGTTCAGACGTGGGTGACAGGAGGATCCCAGAGTTCGTGGGAGACCGGAGGATCCCAGAGTTCGTTGGAGACCGGAGAATCCCAGAGTTCTTGGGAGACAGGAGGATCCCAGAGTTCGTGGGAGACAGGAGGATCCCAGAGTTCAGGCCAGGCAGGAGGATCCCAGTGTTCAGACGAGGCAGACAGGAGTATCCCAGTGTTCAGACGAGGCAGACAGCAGGATCCCAATGTTCAGATGTGGCAGACAGGAGGATCCCAGAGTTCGTGGGAGACAGGGGGATCCCAGAGTTCGTGGGAGACAGGAGGATCCCAGAGTTCGTGGGAGACAGGAGGATCCCAGAGTTCAGGCCAGACAGGAGGATCCCAGAGTTCGTGGGAGACAGGAGGATCCCAGAGTTCAGGCCAGACAGGAGGAACCCAGCGTTCAGACGAGGCAGACAGGAGGATCCCAGTGTTCAGACGAGGCAGAAAGGAGGATCCCAGTGTTCAGACGAGGCAGACCGGAGGATCCCAGTGTTCTGACGTGGCAGACAGGAGGATCCCAGAGTTCGTGGGAGACAGGAGAATCCCAGAGTTCGTGGGAGACAGGTGGATCCCGGAGTTCGTGGGAGACAGGTGGATCCCAGAGTTCGTTGGAGACAGGAGGATCCCAGAGTTCGTGGGAGACAGGAATATCCCAGAGTTCGTGGGAGACAGGAGGATCCCCGAGTTTGTGGGAGACAGGAGGATCCCCGAGTTTATGGTAGACAGGAGGATCCCCGAGTTTGTGGGAGACAGGAGGATCCCAGAGTTAGTGGGAGACAGGAGTATCCCAGAGTTCGTGGGATACAGGAGGATCCCAGAGTTCGTGGGAGTCAGGAGGATCCCAGTGTTCAGACGAGGCAGACAGTAGGATCCCAGTGTTCAGACGTGGCAGACAGTAGGATCCCAGTGTTCAGACGTGGCAGACAGGAGGATCCCAGAGTTCGTGGGAGACAGGAGGATCCCAGAGTTCAGGCCAGACAGGAGGAACCCAGTGTTCAGACGAGGCAGACAGGAGGATCCCAGTGTTCAGACGAGGCAGACAGGAGGAACCCAGTGTTCAGACGAGGCAGACAGGAGGATCCAAGTGTTCAGACGTGGCAGACAGGAGGATCCCAGAGTTCGTGGGAGACAGGAGGATCCCAGAGTTCGTGGGAGACAGGAGGATCCCAGAGTACGTGGGAGACAGGAGGAGCCCCGAGTTCGTGGGAGACAGGAGGATCCCCGAGTTCGTGGGAGACAGGAGGATCCCCGAGTTCGTGGGAGTCAGGAGGATCCCCGAGTTCGTGGGAGACAGCAGTATCGCAGAGTTCGTGGGAGACAGGAGTATCGCAGAGTGCGTGGGAGACAGGAGGATCCCAGAGTTCAGGCTAGACAGGAGGATCAAAGATTTCAGGCTAGACAGGAAGATCCCAGAGTTCAGGCTAGACAGGTGGATCCCAGTGTTCAGACGAGGCAGACCGGAGGATCCCAGTGTTCAGACGAGGCAGACAGGAGGATCCCAGTGTTCAGGCGAGGCAGACAGGAGGATCCCAGTGTTCAGACGAGGCAGACAGGAGGATCCCAGTGTTCAGACGTGGCAGACAGGAGGATCCCAGAGTTCGTGGGAGACAGGAGAATCCCAGAGTTCGTGGGAGACAGGAGGATCCCAGAGTTCAGGCCAGACAGGAGGATCCCAGAGTTCGTGGGAGTCAGGAGGATCCCAGTGTTCAGACGAGGCAGACAGTAGGATCCCAGTGTTCAGACGTGGCAGACAGGAGGATCCCAGAGTTCGTGGGGGACAGGGGGATCCCAAGTTCGTGGTAGACAGGAGGATCCCAGAGTTCGTGGGAGACAGGAGGATCCCAGAGTTCAGGCCAGACAGGAGGATCCCAGTGTTCAGACGAGGCAGACAGGAGTATCCCAGTGTTCAGACGAGGCAGACTGGAGGATCCCAGTGTTCAGACGTGGCAGACAGGAGAATCCCAGAGTTCGTGGGAGACAGGAGGATCCCAGAGTTCAGGCCAGACAGGAGGATCCCAGTGTTCAGACGAGGCAGACAGGAGTATCCCAGTGTTCAGACGAGGCAGACAGGAGGATCCCAATGTTCAGATGTGGCAGACAGGAGGATCCCAGAGTTCGTGGGAGACAGGAGGATCCCAGAGTTCGTGGGAGACAGGAGGATCCCAGAGTTCAGGCCAGACAGGAGGAACCCAGTGTTCAGACGAGGCAGACAGGAGGATCCCAGTGTTCAGACGAGGCAGACAGGAGGAACCCAGTGTTCAGACGAGGCAGACAGGAGGATCCAAGTGTTCAGACGTGGCAGACAGGAGGATCCCAGAGTTCGTGGGAGACAGGAGGATCCCAGAGTTCGTGGGAGACAGGAGGATCCCAGAGTTCGTGGGAGACAGGAGGAGCCCCGAGTTCGTGGGAGACAGGAGGATCCCCGAGTTCGTGGGAGACAGGAGGATCCCCGAGTTCGTGGGAGTCAGGAGGATCCCCGAGTTCGTGGGAGACAGCAGTATCGCAGAGTTCGTGGGAGACAGGAGTATCGCAGAGTGCGTGGGAGACAGGAGGATCCCAGAGTTCAGGCTAGACAGGAGGATCAAAGATTTCAGGCTAGACAGGAAGATCCCAGAGTTCAGGCTAGACAGGTGGATCCCAGTGTTCAGACGAGGCAGACCGGAGGATCCCAGTGTTCAGACGAGGCAGACAGGAGGATCCCAGTGTTCAGGCGAGGCAGACAGGAGGATCCCAGTGTTCAGACGAGGCAGACAGGAGGATCCCAGTGTTCAGACGTGGCAGACAGGAGGATCCCAGAGTTCGTGGGAGACAGGAGAATCCCAGAGTTCGTGGGAGACAGGAGGATCCCAGAGTTCAGGCCAGACAGGAGGATCCCAGAGTTCGTGGGAGACAGGATGATCCCAGAGTTCGTGGTAGACAGGAGGAGCCCCGAGTTCGTTGGAGACAGGAGGATCCCCGAGTTCGTGGGAGACAGGAGGATCCCCGAGTTCGTGGGAGTCAGGAGGATCCCCGAGTTCGTGGGAGACAGGAGTATCGCAGAGTTCGTGGGAGACAGGAGTATCGCAGAGTTCGTGGGAGACAGGAGGATCCCAGAGTTCAGGCTAGACAGGAGGATCAAAGATTTCAGGCTAGACAGGAGGATCCCACAGTTCAGGCTAGACAGGTGGATCCCAGTGTTCAGACGAGGCAGACAGGAGGATCCCAGTGTTCAGACGAGGCAGACAGGAGGATCCCAGTGTGCAGACGAGGCAGACAGGAGGATCCCAGTGTTCAGACGTGGCAGACAGGAGGATCCCAGAGTTCGTGGGAGACAGGAGAATCCCAGAGTTCGTGGGAGACAGGAGGATCCCAGAGTTCAGGCCAGACAGGAGGATCCCAGTGTTCAGACGAGGCAGACAGGAGTATCCCAGTGTTCAGACGAGGCAGACAGGAGGATCCCAATGTTCAGATGTGGCAGACAGGAGAATCCCAGAGTTCGTGGGAGACAGGAGGATCCCAGAGTTCAGGCCAGACAGGAGGATCCCAGTGTTCAGACGAGGCAGACAGGAGTATCCCAGTGTTCAGACGAGGCAGACAGGAGGATCCCAATGTTCAGATGTGGCAGACAGGAGGATCCCAGAGTTCGTGGGAGACAGGAGGATCCCAGAGTTCGTGGGAGACAGGAGGATCCCAGAGTTCAGGCCAGACAGGAGGAACCCAGTGTTCAGACGAGGCAGACAGGAGGAACCCAGTGTTCAGACGAGGCAGACAGGAGGATCCCAGTGTTCAGACGAGGCAGACAGGAGGATCCCAGATTTCAGACGAGGCAGACAGGAGGATCCAAGTGTTCAGACGTGGCAGACAGGAGGATCCCAGAGTTCGTGGGAGACAGGAGGATCCCAGAGTTCGTGGGAGACAGGAGGAGCCCCGAGTTCGTTGGAGACAGGAGGATCCCCGAGTTCGTGGGAGACAGGAGGATCCCCGAGTTCGTGGGAGTCAGGAGGATCCCCGAGTTCGTGGGAGACAGGAGTATCGCAGAGTTCGTGGGAGACAGGAGTATCGCAGAGTTCGTGGGAGACAGGAGGATCCCAGAGTTCAGGCTAGACAGGAGGATCAAAGATTTCAGGCTAGACAGGAGGATCCCAGAGTTCAGGCTAGACAGGTGGATCCCAGTGTTCAGACGAGGCAGACCGGAGGATCCCAGTCATCAGACGAGGCAGACAGGAGGATCCCACAGTTCAGACGTGGGAGACAGGAGGTTCCCAGTGTTCAGACGAGGCAGTCAGGAGGATCCCAGTGTTCAGACGAGGCAGACAGGAGGATCCCAGTGTTCAGACGTGGGAGACAGGAGGATCTCAGTGTTCAGATGTGGCAGGCAGGTGGATCCCAGAGTTCAGACGTGGGTGACAGGAGGATCCCAGAGTTCGTGGGAGACCGGAGGATCCCAGAGTTCGTTGGAGACCGGAGGATCCCAGAGTTCTTGGGAGACAGGAGGATCCCAGAGTTCGTGGGAGACAGGAGGATCCCAGAGTTCAGGCCAGGCAGGAGGATCCCAGTGTTCAGACGAGGCAGACAGGAGGATCCCAATGTTCAGATGTGGCAGGCAGGAGGATCCCAGTGTTCAGACTTGGGAGACAGGAGGATCCCAGTGTTCAGACGTGGGAGACAGGAGGATCTCAGTGTTCAGATGTGGCAGGCAGGTGGATCCCAGAGTTCAGACGTGGGTGACAGGAGGATCCCAGAGATCGTGGGAGACCGGAGGATCCCAGAGTTTGTTGGAGACCGGAGGATCCCAGAGTTCTTGGGAGACAGGAGGATCCCAGAGTTCGTGGGAGACAGGAGGATCCCAGAGTTCAGGCCAGGCAGGAGGATCCCAGTGTTCAGACGAGGCAGACAGGAGTATCCCAGTGTTCAGACGAGGCAGACAGGAGGATCCCAATGTTCAGATGTGGCAGACAGGAGGATCCCAGAGTTCGTGGGAGACAGGGGGATCCCAGAGTTCGTGGGAGACAGGAGGATCCCAGAGTTCGTGGGAGACAGGAGGATCCCAGAGTTCAGGCCAGACAGGAGGATCCCAGAGTTCGTGGGAGACAGGAGGATCCCAGAGTTCAGGCCAGACAGGAGGAACCCAGTGTTCAGACGAGGCAGACAGGAGGATCCCAGTTTTCAGACGAGGCAGAAAGGAGGATCCCAGTGTTCAGACGAGGCAGACCGGAGGATCCCAGTGTTCAGACGTGGCAGACAGGAGGATCCCAGAGTTCGTGGGAGACAGGAGAATCCCAGAGTTCGTGGGAGACAGGAGTATCGCAGAGTTCGTGGGAGACAGGAGTATCGCAGAGTTCGTGGGAGACAGGAGTATCGCAGAGTTCGTGGGAGACAGGAGGATCCCAGAGTTCAGGCTAGACAGGTGGATCAAAGATTTCAGGCTAGACAGGAGGATCCCAGAGTTCAGGCTAGACAGGTGGATCCCAGTGTTCAGACGAGGCAGACCGGAGGATCCCAGTCATCAGACGAGGCAGACAGGAGGATCCCACAGTTCAGACGTGGGAGACAGGAGGTTCCCTGTGTTCAGACGAGGCAGTCAGGAGGATCCCAGTGTTCAGACGTGGGAGACAGGAGGATCCCAGTGTTCAGACGTGGGAGACAGGAGGATCTCAGTGTTCAGATGTGGCAGGCAGGTGGATCCCAGAGTTCAGACGTGGGAGACCGGAGGATCCCAGAGTTCGTGGGAGACCGGAGGATCCCAGAGTTCGTGGGAGACCGGAGGATCCCAGAGTTCGTTGGAGACCGGAGGATCCCAGAGTTCTTGGGAGACAGGAGGATCCCAGAGTTCGTGGGAGACAGGAGGATCCCAGAGTTCAGGCCAGGCAGGAGGATCCCAGTGTTCAGACGAGGCAGACAGGAGTATCCCAGTGTTCAGACGAGGCAGACAGGAGGATCCCAATGTTCAGATGTGGCAGACAGGAGGATCCCAGAGTTCGTGGGAGACAGGGGGATCCCAGAGTTCGTGGGAGACAGGAGGATCCCAGAGTTCGTGGGAGACAGGAGGATCCCAGAGTTCAGGCCAGACAGGAGGATCCCAGAGTTCGTGGGAGACAGGAGGATCCCAGAGTTCAGGCCAGACAGGAGGAACCCAGTGTTCAGACGAGGCAGACAGGAGGATCCCAGTGTTCAGACGAGGCAGAAAGGAGGATCCCAGTGTTCAGACGAGGCAGACCGGAGGATCCCAGTGTTCAGACGTGGCAGACAGGAGGATCCCAGAGTTCGTGGGAGACAGGAGAATCCCGGAGTTCGTGGGAGACAGGTGGATCCCGGAGTTCGTGGGAGACAGGTGGATCCCAGAGTTCGTTGGAGACAGGAGGATCCCAGAGTTCGTGGGAGACAGGAATATCCCAGAGTTCGTGGGAGACAGGAGTATCCCAGAGTTCGTGGGAGACAGGAGGAACCCCGAGTTTGTGGGAGACAGGAGGATCCCCGAGTTTGTGGGAGACAGGAGGATCCCAGAGTTCAGGCCAGACAGGAGGATCCCAGTGTTCAGACGAGGCAGACAGGAGTATCCCAGTGTTCAGACGAGGCAGACAGGAGGATCCCAATGTTCAGATGTGGCAGACAGGATGATCCCAGAGTTCGTGGGAGACAGGAGGATCCCAGAGTTCGTGGGAGACAGGAGGATCCCAGAGTTCAGGCCAGACGGGAGGAACCCAGTGTTCAGACGAGGCAGACAGGAGGATCCCAGTGTTCAGACGAGGCAGACAGGAGGATCCCAGTGTTCAGACGAGGCAGACAGGAGGATCCCAGTGTTCAGACGAGGCAGACAGGAGGATCCCAGTGTTCAGGCGTGGCAGACAGGAGGATCCCAGAGTTCGTGGGAGACAGGAGAATCCCAGAGTTCGTGGGAGACAGGAGGATCCCAGAGTTCAGGCCAGACAGGTGGATCCCAGTGTTCAGACGAGGCAGACAGGAGGATCCCAGTGTTCAGACGAGGCAGACAGGAGGATACCAATGTTCAGATGTGGCAGACAGGAGGATCCCAGAGTTCGTGGGAGACAGGATGATCCCAGAGTTCAGGCCAGACCGGAGGATCCCAGTGTTCAGACGAGGCAGACAGGAGTATCCCAGTGTTCAGACGAGGCAGACAGGAGGATCCCAATGTTCAGATGTGGCAGACAGGAGGATCCCAGATTTCGTGGGAGACAGGAGGATCCCAGAGTTCGTGGGAGACAGGAGGATCCCAGAGTTCAGGCCAGACAGGAGGAACCCAGTGTTCAGACGAGGCAGACAGGAGGATCCCAGTGTTCAGACGAGGCAGACAGGAGGATCCCAGTGTTCAGACGAGGCAGACAGGAGGATCCCAATGTTCAGATGTGGCAGACAGGAGGATCCCAGAGTTCGCGGGAGACAGGAGGATCCCAGAGTTCGCGGGAGACAGGAGGATCCCAGAGTTCAGGCCAGACAGGAGGAACCCAGTGTTCAGACGAGGCAGACAGGAGGATCCCAGTGTTCAGACGAGGCAGACAGGATGATCCCAGTGTTCAGACGAGGCAGACAGGAGGATCCCAGTGTTCAGACGTGGCAGACAGGAGGATCCCAGAGTTCGTGGGAGACAGGAGAATCCCAGAGTTCGTGGGAGACAGGAGGATCCCAGAGTTCAGGCCAGACAGGAGGATCCCAGTGTTCAGACGAGGCAGACAGGAGTATCCCAGTGTTCAGACGAGGCAGACAGGAGGATCCCAATGTTCAGATGTGGCAGACAGGAGGATCCCAGAGTTCGTGGGAGACAGGAGGATCCCAGAGTTCGTGGCAGACAGGAGGATCCCAGAGTTCGTGGGAGACAGGAGAATCCCAGAGTTCGTGGGAGACAGGAGGATCCCAGAGTTCAGGCCAGACAGGAGGATCCCAGTGTTCAGACGAGGCAGACAGGAGTATCCCAGTGTTCAGACGAGGCAGACAGGAGGATCCCAATGTTCAGATGTGGCAGAGAGGAGGATCCCAGAGTTCGTGGGAGACAGGAGGATCCCAGAGTTCGTGGGAGACAGGAGGATCCCAGAGTTCAGGCCAGACTGGAGGAACCCAGTGTTCAGACGAGGCAGACAGGGGGATCCCAGTGTTCAGACGAGGCAGACAGGAGGATCCCAGTGTTCAGACGAGGCAGACAGGAGGATCCAAGTGTTCAGACGGGGCAGACAGGAGGATCCCAGCGTTCGTGGGAGACAGGAGGATCCCAGAGTTCGTGGGAGACAGGAGGATCCCAGAGTTCGTGGGAGAGAGGAGGAGCCCCGAGTTCGTGGGAGAGAGGAGGAACCCCGAGTTCGTGGGAGACAGGAGTATCGCAGAGTTCGTGGGAGACAGGAGTATCGCAGAGTTCGTGGGAGACAGGAGGATCCCAGAGTTCAGGCTAGACAGGAGGATCAAAGATTTCAGGCTAGACAGGAGGATCCCAGAGTTCCGGCTAGACAGGTGGATCCCAGTGTTCAGACGAGGCAGACCGGAGGATCCCAGTCATCAGACGAGGCAGACAGGAGGATCCCAGTGTTCAGACGTGGGAGACAGGAGGTTCCCACAGTTCAGACGTGGGAGACAGGAGGTTCCCAGTGTTCAGACGAGGCAGTCAGGAGGATCCCAGTGTTCAAACGAGGCAGACAAGAGGATCCCAGTGTTCAGACGAGACAGACAGGAGGATCCCAATGTTCAGATGTGGCAGACAGGGGGATCCCAGAGTTTGTGAGAGACAGGAGGATCCCAGAGTTCGTGGGAGACAGGAGGATACCAGAGTTCAGGCCAGACAGGAGGAACCCAGTGTTCAGACGAGGCAGACAGGAGGATCCCAGTGTTCAGACGAGGCAGACAGGAGGATCCCAGTGTTGAGACGAGGCAGACAGGAGGATCCCAATGTTCAGATGTGGCAGACAGGAGGATCCTAGAGTTCGTGGGAGACAGGAGGATCCCAGAGTTCAGGCCAGACAGGAGGAACCCAGTGTTCAGACGAGGCAGACAGGAGGATCCCAGTGTTCAGACGAGGCAGACAGGAGGATCCCAGTGTTCAGACGAGGCAGACAGGAGGATCCCACTGTTCAGACGTGGCAGACAGGAGGATCCCAGAGTTCGTGGGAGACAGGAGAATCCCAGAGTTCGTGGGAGACAGGAGTATCCCAGAGTTCAGGCCTGACAGGAGCATCCCAGTGTTCAGACGAGGCAGACAGGAGTATCCCAGTGTTCAGACGAGGCAGACAGGAGGATCCCAATGTTCAGATGTGGCAGACAGGAGGATCCCAGAGTTCGTGGGAGACAGGAGGATCCCAGAGTTCGTGGCAGACAGGAGGATCCCAGAGTTCGTGGGAGAGAGGAGGAGCCCCGAGTTCGTGGGAGAGAGGAGGAGCCCCGAGTTCGTGGGAGACAGGAGTATCGCAGAGTTCGTGGGAGACAGGAGTATCGCAGAGTTCGTGGGAGACAGGAGGATCCCAGAGTTCAGGCTAGACAGGAGGATCAAAGATTTCAGGCTAGACAGGAGGATCCCAGAGTTCAGGCTAGACAGGTGGATCCCAGTGTTCAGACGAGGCAGACCGGAGCTTCCCAGTCATCAGACGAGGCAGACAGGAGGATCCCAGTGTCCAGACGAGGCAGACAGGAGGATCCCACAGTTCAGACGTGGGAGACAGGAGGTTCCCAGTGTTCAGACGAGGCAGTCAGGAGGATCCCAGTGTTCAAACGAGGCAGACAAGAGGATCCCAGTGTTCAGACGAGACAGACAGGAGGATCCCAATGTTCAGATGTGGCAGACAGGAGGATCCCAGAGTTTGTGAGAGACAGGAGGATCCCAGAGTTCGTGGGAGACAGGAGGATACCAGAGTTCAGGCCAGACAGGAGGAACCCAGTGTTCAGACGAGGCAGACAGGAGGATCCCAGTGTTCAGACGAGGCAGACAGGAGGATCCCAGTGTTCAGACGAGGCAGACAGGAGGATCCCAATGTTCAGATGTGGCAGACAGGAGGATCCTAGAGTTCGTGGGAGACAGGAGGATCCCAGAGTTCAGGCCAGACAGGAGGAACCCAGTGTTCAGACGAGGCAGACAGGAGGATCCCAGTGTTCAGACGAGGCAGACAGGAGGATCCCAGTGTTCAGACGAGGCAGACAGGAGGATCCCACTGTTCAGACGTGGCAGACAGGAGGATCCCAGAGTTCGTGGGAGACAGGAGAATCCCAGAGTTCGTGGGAGACAGGAGGATCCCAGAGTTCAGGCCTAACAGGAGGATCCCAGTGTTCAGACGAGGCAGACAGGAGTATCCCAGTGTTCAGACGAGGCAGACAGGAGGATCCCAATGTTCAGATGTGGCAGACAGGAGGATCCCAGAGTTCGTGGGAGACAGGAGGATCCCAGAGTTCGTGGCAGACAGGAGGATCCCAGAGTTCGTGGGAGACAGGAGAATCCCAGAGTTCGTGGGAGACAGGAGGATCCCAGAGTTCAGGCCAGACAGGAGGATCCCAGTGTTCAGACGAGGCAGACAGGAGTATCCCAGTGTTCAGACGAGGCAGACAGGAGGATCCCAATGTTCAGATGTGGCAGACAGGAGGATCCCATAGTTCGTGGGAGACAGGAGGATCCCAGAGTTCGTGGGAGACAGGAGGATCCCAGAGTTCAGGCCAGACAGGAGGAACCCAGTGTTCAGACGAGGCAGACAGGAGGATCCCAGTGTTCAGACGAGGCAGACAGGAGGATCCCAGTGTTCAAACGAGGCAGACAGGAGGATCCAAGTGTTCAGACGTGGCAGACAGGAGGATCCCAGAGTTCGTGGGAGACAGGAGGATCCCAGAGTTCGTGGGAGACAGGAGGATCCCAGAGTTCGTGGGAGACAGGAGGAGCCCCGAGTTCGTTGGAGACAGGAGGATCCCCGAGTTCGTGGGAGACAGGAGGATCCCCGAGTTCGTGGGAGTCAGGAGGATCCCCGAGTTCGTGGGAGACAGGAGTATCGCAGAGTTCGTGGGAGACAGGAGTATCGCAGAGTTCGTGGGAGACAGGAGGATCCCAGAGTTCAGGCTAGACAGGAGGATCAAAGATTTCAGGCTAGACATTAGGATCCCAGAGTTCAGGCTAGACAGGTGGATCCCAGTGTTCAGACGAGGCAGACCGGAGGATCCCAGTCATCAGACGAGGCAGACCGGAGGATCCCACAGTTCAGACGTGGGAGACAGGAGGTTCCCAGTGTTCAGACGAGGCAGTCAGGAGGATCCCGGTGTTCAGACGAGGCAGACAGGAGGATCCCAGTGTTCAGACGTGGGAGACAGGAGGATCCCAGTGTTCAGACGTGGGAGACAGGAGGATCTCAGTGTTCAGACGTGGGAGACAGGAGGATCTCAGTGTTCAGATGTGGCAGGCAGGTGGATCCCAGAGTTCGTGGGAGACCGGAGGATCCCAGAGTTCGTTGGAGACCGGAGGATCCCAGAGTTCTTGGGAGACAGGAGGATCCCAGAGTTCGTGGGAGACAGGAGGATCCCAGAGTTCAGGCCAGGCAGGAGGATCCCAGTGTTCAGACGAGGCAGACAGGAGTATCCCAGTGTTCAGACGAGGCAGACAGGAGGATCCCAATGTTCAGATGTGGCAGACAGGAGGATCCCAGAGTTCGTGGGAGACAGGGGGATCCCAGAGTTCGTGGGAGACAGGAGGATCCCAGAGTTCGTGGGAGACAGGAGGATCCCAGAGTTCAGGCCAGACAGGAGGATCCCAGAGTTCGTGGGAGACAGGAGGATCCCAGAGTTCAGACGAGGCAGAAAGGAGGATCCCAGTGTTCAGACGAGGCAGACCGGAGGATCCCAGTGTTCAGACGTGGCAGACAGGAGGATCCCAGAGTTCGTGGGAGACAGGAGAAACCCAGAGTTCGTGGGAGACAGGTGGATCCCGGAGTTCGTGGGAGACAGGAGGATCCCAGAGTTCGTTGGAGACAGGAGGATCCCAGAGTTCGTGGGAGACAGGAATATCCCAGAGTTCGTGGGAGACAGGAGGATCCCCGAGTTTGTGGGAGACAGGAGGATCCCCGAGTTTGTGGGAGACAGGAGGATCCCCGAGTTCGTGGGAGACAGGAGTATCCCAGAGTTCGTGGGAGACAGGAGTATCCCAGAGTTCGTGGGATACAGGAGGATCCCAGAGTTCGTGGGAGTCAGGAGGATCCCAGTGTTCAGACGAGGCAGACAGTAGGATCCCAGTGTTCAGACGTGGCAGACAGGAGGATCCCAGAGTTCGTGGGGGACAGGGGGATCCCAAGTTCGTGGTAGACAGTAGGATCCCAGAGTTCGTGGGAGACAGGAGGATCCCAGAGTTCAGGCCAGACAGGAGGATCCCAGTGTTCAGACGAGGCAGACAGGAGTATCCCAGTGTTCAGACGAGGCAGACAGGAGCATCCCAGTGTTCAGACGTGGCAGACAGGAGGATCCCAGTTCGTGGGAGACAGGAGAATCCCAGAGTTCGTGGGAGACAGGAGGATCCCAGAGTTCAGGCCAGACAGGAGGATCCCAGTGTTCAGACGAGGCAGACAGGAGTATCCCAGTGTTCAGACGAGGCAGACAGGAGGATCCCAATGTTCAGATGTGGCAGTCTGGAGGATCCCAGAGTTCGTGGGAGACAGGAGGATCCCAGAGTTCGTGGCAGACAGGAGGATCCCAGAGTTCGTGGGAGACAGGAGAATCCCAGAGTTCGTGGGAGACAGGAGGATCCCAGAGTTCAGGCCAGACAGGAGGATCCCAGTGTTCAGACGAGGCAGACAGGAGTATCCCAGTGTTCAGACGAGGCAGACAGGAGGATCCCAATGTTCAGATGTGGCAGACAGGAGGATCCCAGAGTTCGTGGGAGACAGGAGGATCCCAGAGTTCGTGGGAGACAGGAGGATCCCAGAGTTCAGGCCACACAGGAGGAACCCAGTGTTCAGACGAGGCAGACAGGAGGATCCCAGTGTTCAGACGAGGCAGACAGGAGGATCCCAGTGTTCAGACGAGGCAGAGAGAAGGATCCAAGTGTTCAGACGTGGCAGACAGGAGGATCCCAGAGTTCGTGGGAGACAGGAGGATCCCAGAGTTCGTGGGAGACAGGAGGATCCCAGAGTTCGTGGGAGACAGGAGGATCCCAGAGTTCGTGGGAGACAGGAGGAGCCCCGAGTTCGTGGGAGACAGGAGGATCCCCGAGTTCGTGGGAGACAGGAGTATCGCAGAGTTCGTGGGAGACAGGAGTATCGCAGAGTTCGTGGGAGACAGGAGTATCGCAGAGTTCGTGGGAGACAGGAGGATCCCAGAGTTCAGGCTAGACAGGAGGATCAAAGATTTCAGGCTAGACAGGAGGATCCCAGAGTTCAGGCTAGACAGGTGGATCCCAGTGTTCAGACGAGGCAGACCGGAGGATGCCAGTCATCAGGCGAGGCAGACAGGAGGATCCCAGTGTCCAGACGAGGCCGACAGGAGGAGCCCACAGTTCAGACGTGGGAGACAGGAGGTTCCCAGTGTTCAGACGAGGCAGTCAGGAGGATATCAGTGTTCAAACGAGGCAGACAAGAGGATCCCAGTGTTCAGACGAGACAGACAGGAGGATCCCAATGTTCAGATGTGGCAGACAGGGGGATCCCAGAGTTCGTGGGAGACAGGAGGATCCCAGAGTTCGTGGGAGACAGGAGGATCCCAGTGTTCGTGGGAGACAGGAGGATCCCAGAGTTCAGGCCAGACAGGAGGAACCCAGTGTTCAGACGAGGCAGACAGGAGTATCCCAGTGTTCAGACGAGGCAGACAGGAGGATCCCAGTGTTCAGACGAGGCAGACAGGAGGATCCCAGTGTTCAGACGAGGCAGAGAGAAGGATCCAAGTGTTCAGACGTGGCAGACAGGAGGATCCCAGAGTTCGTGGGAGACAGGAGGATCCCAGAGTTCGTGGGAGACAGGAGGATCCCAGAGTTCGTGGGAGACAGGAGGATCCCAGAGTTCGTGGGAGACAGGAGGATCCCAGAGTTCGTGGGAGACAGGAGGAGCCCCGAGTTCGTGGGAGACAGGAGGATCCCAGAGTTCGTGGGAGACAGGAGGATCCCCGAGTTCGTGGGAGACAGGAGTATCGCAGAGTTCGTGGGAGACAGGAGGATCCCTGAGTTCAGGCTAGACAGGAGGATCAAAGATTTCAGGCTAGACAGGAGGATCCCAGAGTTCAGGCTAGACAGGTGGATCCCAGTGTTCAGACGAGGCAGACCGGAGGATCCCAGTCATCAGGCGAGGCAGACAGGAGGATCCCAGTGTCCAGACGAGGCAGACAGGAGGAGCCCACAGTTCAGACGTGGGAGACAGGAGGTTCCCAGTGTTCAGACGAGGCAGTCAGGAGGATATCAGTGTTCAAACGAGGCAGACAAGAGGATCCCAGTGTTCAGACGAGACAGACAGGAGGATCCCAATGTTCAGATGAGGCAGACAGGAGGATCCCAGAGTTCGTGGGAGACAGGAGGATCCCAGAGTTCGTGGGAGACAGGAGGATCCCAGTGTTCGTGGGAGACAGGAGGATCCCAGAGTTCAGGCCAGACAGGAGGAACCCAGTGTTCAGACGAGGCAGACAGGAGTATCCCAGTGTTCAGACGAGGCAGACAGGAGGATCCCAGTGTTCAGACGAGGCAGACAGGAGGATCCCAATGTTCAGATGTGGCAGACAGGAGGATCCTAGAGTTCGTGGGAGACAGGAGGATCCCAGAGTTCGCGGGAGACAGGAGGATCCCAGAGTTCAGGCCAGACAGGAGGAATCCAGTGTTCAGACGCGGCAGACAGGAGGATCCCAGTGTTCAGAGGAGGCAGACAGGAGGATCCCAGTGTTCAGACGAGGCAGACAGGAGGATCCCAGTGTTCAGACGTGGCAGACAGGAGGATCCAAGAGTTCGTGGGAGACAGGAGAATCCCAGAGTTCGTGGGAGACAGGAGGATCCCAGAGTTCAGACGAGGCAGACAGGAGGATCCCAGTGTTCAGACGAGGCAGACCGGAGGATCCCAGTCATCAGACGAGGCAGACAGGAGGATCCCAGTGTTCAGACGTGGGAGACAGGAGGTTCCCACAGTTCAGACGTGGGAGACAGGAGGTTCCCAGTGTTCAGACGAGGCAGTCAGGAGGATCCCAGTGTTCAAACGAGGCAGACAAGAGGATCCCAGTGTTCAGACGAGACAGACAGGAGGATCCCAATGTTCAGATGTGGCAGACAGGGGGATCCCAGAGTTTGTGAGAGACAGGAGGATCCCAGAGTTCGTGGGAGACAGGAGGATACCAGAGTTCAGGCCAGACAGGAGGAACCCAGTGTTCAGACGAGGCAGACAGGAGGATCCCAGTGTTCAGACGAGGCAGACAGGAGGATCCCAGTGTTGAGACGAGGCAGACAGGAGGATCCCAATGTTCAGGTGTGGCAGACAGGAGGATCCTAGAGTTCGTGGGAGACAGGAGGATCCCAGAGTTCAGGCCAGACAGGAGGAACCCAGTGTTCAGACGAGGCAGACAGGAGGATCCCAGTGTTCAGACGAGGCAGACAGGAGGATCCCAGTGTTCAGACGAGGCAGACAGGAGGATCCCACTGTTCAGACGTGGCAGACAGGAGGATCCCAGAGTTCGTGGGAGACAGGAGAATCCCAGAGTTCGTGGGAGACAGGAGGATCCCAGAGTTCAGGCCTGACAGGAGCATCCCAGTGTTCAGACGAGGCAGACAGGAGTATCCCAGTGTTCAGACGAGGCAGACAGGAGGATCCCAATGTTCAGATGTGGCAGACAGGAGGATCCCAGAGTTCGTGGGAGACAGGAGGATCCCAGAGTTCGTGGCAGACAGGAGGATCCCAGAGTTCGTGGGAGAGAGGAGGAGCCCCGAGTTCGTGGGAGAGAGGAGGAGCCCCGAGTTCGTGGGAGACAGGAGTATCGCAGAGTTAGTGGGAGACAGGAGTATCGCAGAGTTTGTGGGAGACAGGAGGATCCCAGAGTTCAGGCTAGACAGGAGGATCAAAGATTTCAGGCTAGACAGGAGGATCCCAGAGTTCAGGCTAGACAGGTGGATCCCAGTGTTCAGACGAGGCAGACCGGAGCTTCCCAGTCATCAGACGAGGCAGACAGGAGGATCCCAGTGTCCAGACGAGGCAGACAGGAGGATCCCACAGTTCAGACGTGGGAGACAGGAGGTTCCCAGTGTTCAGACGAGGCAGTCAGGAGGATCCCAGTGTTCAAACGAGGCAGACAAGAGGATCCCAGTGTTCAGACGAGACAGACAGGAGGATCCCAATGTTCAGATGTGGCAGACAGGAGGATCCCAGAGTTTGTGAGAGACAGGAGTATCCCAGAGTTCGTGGGAGACAGGAGGATACCAGAGTTCAGGCCAGACAGGAGGAACCCAGTGTTCAGACGAGGCAGACAGGAGGATCCCAGTGTTCAGACGAGGCAGACATGAGGATCCCAGTGTTCAGACGAGGCAGACAGGAGGATCCCAATGTTCAGATGTGGCAGACAGGAGGATCCTAGAGTTCGTGGGAGACAGGAGGATCCCAGAGTTCAGGCCAGACAGGAGGAACCCAGTGTTCAGACGAGGCAGACAGGAGGATCCCAGTGTTCAGACGAGGCAGACAGGAGGATCCCAGTGTTCAGACGAGGCAGACAGGAGGATCCCACTGTTCAGACGTGGCAGACAGGAGGATCCCAGAGTTCGTGGGAGACAGGAGAATCCCAGAGTTCGTGGGAGACAGGAGGATCCCAGAGTTCAGGCCTAACAGGAGGATCCCAGTGTTCAGACGAGGCAGACAGGAGTATCCCAGTGTTCAGACGAGGCAGACAGGAGGATCCCAATGTTCAGATGTGGCAGACAGGAGGATCCCAGAGTTCGTGGGAGACAGGAGGATCCCAGAGTTCGTGGCAGACAGGAGGATCCCAGAGTTCGTGGGAGACAGGAGAATCCCAGAGTTCGTGGGAGACAGGAGGATCCCAGAGTTCAGGCCAGACAGGAGGATCCCAGTGTTCAGACGAGGCAGACAGGAGTATCCCAGTGTTCAGACGAGGCAGACAGGAGGATCCCAATGTTCAGATGTGGCAGACAGGAGGATCCCAGAGTTCGTGGGAGACAGGAGGATCCCAGAGTTCGTGGGAGACAGGAGGATCCCAGAGTTCAGGCCAGACAGGAGGAACCCAGTGTTCAGACGAGGCAGACAGGAGGATCCCAGTGTTCAGACGAGGCAGACAGGAGGATCCCAGTGTTCAAACGAGGCAGACAGGAGGATCCAAGTGTTCAGACGTGGCAGACAGGAGGATCCCAGAGTTCGTGGGAGACAGGAGGATCCCAGAGTTCGTGGGAGACAGGAGGATCCCAGAGTTCGTGGGAGACAGGAGGAGCCCCGAGTTCGTTGGAGACAGGAGGATCCCCGAGTTCGTGGGAGACAGGAGGATCCCCGAGTTCGTGGGAGTCAGGAGGATCCCCGAGTTCGTGGGAGACAGGAGTATCGCAGAGTTCGTGGGAGACAGGAGTATCGCAGAGTTCGTGGGAGACAGGAGGATCCCAGAGTTCAGGCTAGACAGGAGGATCAAAGATTTCAGGCTAGACATTAGGATCCCAGAGTTCAGGCTAGACAGGTGGATCCCAGTGTTCAGACGAGGCAGACCGGAGGATCCCAGTCATCAGACGAGGCAGACCGGAGGATCCCACAGTTCAGACGTGGGAGACAGGAGGTTCCCAGTGTTCAGACGAGGCAGTCAGGAGGATCCCGGTGTTCAGACGAGGCAGACAGGAGGATCCCAGTGTTCAGACGTGGGAGACAGGAGGATCCCAGTGTTCAGACGTGGGAGACAGGAGGATCTCAGTGTTCAGACGTGGGAGACAGGAGGATCTCAGTGTTCAGATGTGGCAGGCAGGTGGATCCCAGAGTTCGTGGGAGACCGGAGGATCCCAGAGTTCGTTGGAGACCGGAGGATCCCAGAGTTCTTGGGAGACAGGAGGATCACAGAGTTCGTGGGAGACAGGAGGATCCCAGAGTTCAGGCCAGGCAGGAGGATCCCAGTGTTCAGACGAGGCAGACAGGAGTATCCCAGTGTTCAGACGAGGCAGACAGGAGGATCCCAATGTTCAGATGTGGCAGACAGGAGGATCCCAGAGTTCGTGGGAGACAGGGGGATCCCAGAGTTCGTGGGAGACAGGAGGATCCCAGAGTTCGTGGGAGACAGGAGGATCCCAGAGTTCAGGCCAGACAGGAGGATCCCAGAGTTCGTGGGAGACAGGAGGATCCCAGAGTTCAGGCCAGACAGGAGGAACCCAGTGTTCAGACGAGGCAGACAGGAGGATCCCAGTGTTCAGACGAGGCAGAAAGGAGGATCCCAGTGTTCAGACGAGGCAGACCGGAGGATCCCAGTGTTCAGACGTGGCAGACAGGAGGATCCCAGAGTTCGTGGGAGACAGGAGAAACCCAGAGTTCGTGGGAGACAGGTGGATCCCGGAGTTCGTGGGAGACAGGAGGATCCCAGAGTTCGTTGGAGACAGGAGGATCCCAGAGTTCGTGGGAGACAGGAATATCCCAGAGTTCGTGGGAGACAGGAGGATCCCCGAGTTTGTGGGAGACAGGAGGATCCCCGAGTTTGTGGGAGACAGGAGGATCCCCGAGTTCGTGGGAGACAGGAGTATCCCAGAGTTCGTGGGAGACAGGAGTATCCCAGAGTTCGTGGGATACAGGAGGATCCCAGAGTTCGTGGGAGTCAGGAGGATCCCAGTGTTCAGACGAGGCAGACAGTAGGATCCCAGTGTTCAGACGTGGCAGACAGGAGGATCCCAGAGTTCGTGGGGGACAGGGGGATCCCAAGTTCGTGGTAGACAGTAGGATCCCAGAGTTCGTGGGAGACAGGAGGATCCCAGAGTTCAGGCCAGACAGGAGGATCCCAGTGTTCAGACGAGGCAGACAGGAGTATCCCAGTGTTCAGACGAGGCAGACAGGAGCATCCCAGTGTTCAGACGTGGCAGACAGGAGGATCCCAGTTCGTGGGAGACAGGAGAATCCCAGAGTTCGTGGGAGACAGGAGGATCCCAGAGTTCAGGCCAGACAGGAGGATCCCAGTGTTCAGACGAGGCAGACAGGAGTATCCCAGTGTTCAGACGAGGCAGACAGGAGGATCCCAATGTTCAGATGTGGCAGTCAGGAGGATCCCAGAGTGCGTGGGAGACAGGAGGATCCCAGAGTTCGTGGCAGACAGGAGGATCCCAGAGTTCGTGGGAGACAGGAGAATCCCAGAGTTCGTGGGAGACAGGAGGATCCCAGAGTTCAGGCCAGACAGGAGGATCCCAGTGTTCAGACGAGGCAGACAGGAGTATCCCAGTGTTCAGACGAGGCAGACAGGAGGATCCCAATGTTCAGATGTGGCAGACAGGAGGATCCCAGAGTTCGTGGGAGACAGGAGGATCCCAGAGTTCGTGGGAGACAGGAGGATCCCAGAGTTCAGGCCAGACAGGAGGAACCCAGTGTTCAGACGAGGCAGACAGGAGGATCCCAGTGTTCAGACGAGGCAGACAGGAGGATCCCAGTGTTCAGACGAGGCAGAGAGAAGGATCCAAGTGTTCAGACGTGGCAGACAGGAGGATCCCAGAGTTCGTGGGAGACAGGAGGATCCCAGAGTTCGTGGGAGACAGGAGGATCCCAGAGTTCGTGGGAGACAGGAGGATCCCAGAGTTCGTGGGAGACAGGAGGAGCCCCGAGTTCGTGGGAGACAGGAGGATCCCCGAGTTCGTGGGAGACAGGAGTATCGCAGAGTTCGTGGGAGACAGGAGTATCGCAGAGTTCGTGGGAGACAGGAGTATCGCAGAGTTCGTGGGAGACAGGAGGATCCCAGAGTTCAGGCTAGACAGGAGGATCAAAGATTTCAGGCTAGACAGGAGGATCCCAGAGTTCAGGCTAGACAGGTGGATCCCAGTGTTCAGACGAGGCAGACCGGAGGATCCCAGTCATCAGGCGAGGCAGACAGGAGGATCCCAGTGTCCAGACGAGGCCGACAGGAGGAGCCCACAGTTCAGACGTGGGAGACAGGAGGTTCCCAGTGTTCAGACGAGGCAGTCAGGAGGATATCAGTGTTCAAACGAGGCAGACAAGAGGATCCCAGTGTTCAGACGAGACAGACAGGAGGATCCCAATGTTCAGATGTGGCAGACAGGGGGATCCCAGAGTTCGTGGGAGACAGGAGGATCCCAGAGTTCGTGGGAGACAGGAGGATCCCAGTGTTCGTGGGAGACAGGAGGATCCCAGAGTTCAGGCCAGACAGGAGGAACCCAGTGTTCAGACGAGGCAGACAGGAGTATCCCAGTGTTCAGACGAGGCAGACAGGAGGATCCCAGTGTTCAGACGAGGCAGACAGGAGGATCCCAGTGTTCAGACGAGGCAGAGAGAAGGATCCAAGTGTTCAGACGTGGCAGACAGGAGGATCCCAGAGTTCGTGGGAGACAGGAGGATCCCAGAGTTCGTGGGAGACAGGAGGATCCCAGAGTTCGTGGGAGACAGGAGGATCCCAGAGTTCGTGGGAGACAGGAGGATCCCAGAGTTCGTGGGAGACAGGAGGAGCCCCGAGTTCGTGGGAGACAGGAGGATCCCAGAGTTCGTGGGAGACAGGAGGATCCCCGAGTTCGTGGGAGACAGGAGTATCGCAGAGTTCGTGGGAGACAGGAGGATCCCTGAGTTCAGGCTAGACAGGAGGATCAAAGATTTCAGGCTAGACAGGAGGATCCCAGAGTTCAGGCTAGACAGGTGGATCCCAGTGTTCAGACGAGGCAGACCGGAGGATCCCAGTCATCAGGCGAGGCAGACAGGAGGATCCCAGTGTCCAGACGAGGCAGACAGGAGGAGCCCACAGTTCAGACGTGGGAGACAGGAGGTTCCCAGTGTTCAGACGAGGCAGTCAGGAGGATATCAGTGTTCAAACGAGGCAGACAAGAGGATCCCAGTGTTCAGACGAGACAGACAGGAGGATCCCAATGTTCAGATGTGGCAGACAGGAGGATCCCAGAGTTCGTGGGAGACAGGAGGATCCCAGAGTTCGTGGGAGACAGGAGGATCCCAGTGTTCGTGGGAGACAGGAGGATCCCAGAGTTCAGGCCAGACAGGAGGAACCCAGTGTTCAGACGAGGCAGACAGGAGTATCCCAGTGTTCAGACGAGGCAGACAGGAGGATCCCAGTGTTCAGACGAGGCAGACAGGAGGATCCCAATGTTCAGATGTGGCAGACAGGAGGATCCTAGAGTTCGTGGGAGACAGGAGGATCCCAGAGTTCGCGGGAGACAGGAGGATCCCAGAGTTCAGGCCAGACAGGAGGAATCCAGTGTTCAGACGCGGCAGACAGGAGGATCCCAGTGTTCAGAGGAGGCAGACAGGAGGATCCCAGTGTTCAGACGAGGCAGACAGGAGGATCCCAGTGTTCAGACGTGGCAGACAGGAGGATCCAAGAGTTCGTGGGAGACAGGAGAATCCCAGAGTTCGTGGGAGACAGGAGGATCCCAGAGTTCAGACGAGGCAGACAGGAGGATCCCAGTGTTCAGACGAGGCAGACAGGAGGATCCCAATGTTCAGATGTGGCAGACAGGAGGATCCCAGAGTTCGTGGGAGACAGGAGGATCCCAGAGTTCGTGGGAGACAGGAGGATCCCAAAGTTCGTGGGAGTCAGGAGGATCCCAGAGTTCAGGCCAGACAGGAGGAACCCAGTGTTCAGACGAGGCAGACAGGAGGATCCCAGTGTTCAGACGAGGCAGACAGGAGGTTCCCAGTGTTCAGACGAGGCAGACAGGAGGATCCCAATGTTCAGATGTGGCAGTAAGGAGGATCCTAGAGTTCGTGGGAGACAGGAGGATCCCAGAGTTCGCGGAAGACAGGAGGATCCCAGAGTTCAGGCCAGACAGGAGGAACCCAGTGTTCAGACGAGGCAGACAGCAGGATCCCAGTGTTCAGACGAGGCAGACAGGAGGATCCCATTGTTCAGACGAGGCAGACAGGAGGATCCCAGTGTTCAGACGTGGCAGACAGGAGGATCCCAGAGTTCGTGGGAGACAGGAGAATCCCAGAGTTCGTGGGAGACAGGAGGATCCCAGAGTTCAGGCCAGACAGGAGGATCCCAGTGTTCAGACGAGGCAGACAGGAGTATCCCAGTGTTCAGACGAGGCAGACAGGAGGATCCCAATGTTCAGATGTGGCAGACAGGAGGATCCCAGAGTTCGTGGGAGACAGGAGGATCCCAGAGTTCGTGGCAGACAGGAGGATCCCAGAGTTCGTGGGAGACAGGAGAATCCCAGAGTTCGTGGGAGACAGGAGGATCCCAGAGTTCAGGCCAGACAGGAGGATCCCAGTGTTCAGACGAGGCAGACAGGAGTATCCCAGTGTTCAGACGAGGCAGACAGGAGGATCCCAATGTTCAGATGTGGCAGACAGGAGGATCCCAGAGTTCGTGGGAGACAGGAGGATCACAGAGTTCGTGGGAGACAGGAGGATCCCAGAGTTCAGGCCAGACAGGAGGATCCCAGTGTTCAGACGAGGCAGACAGGAGGATCCCAGTGTTCAGACGAGGCAGACAGGAGGATCCCAGTGTTCAGACGAGGCAGACAGGAGGATCCAAGTGTTCAGACGTGGCAGACAGGAGGATCCCAGAGTTCCTGGGAGACAGGAGGATCCCAGAGTTCGTGGGAGACAGGAGGATCCCAGAGTTCGTGGGAGACAGGAGGAGCCCCGAGTTCGTTGGAGACAGGAGGATCCCCGAGTTCGTGGGAGACAGGAGGATCCCCGAGTTCGTGGGAGTCAGGAGGATCCCCGAGTTCGTGGGAGACAGGAGTATCGCAGAGTTCGTGGGAGACAGGAGTATCGCAGAGTTCGTGGGAGACAGGAGTATCGCAGAGTTCGTGGGAGACAGGAGGATCCCAGAGTTCAGGCTAGACAGGAGGATCAAAGATTTCAGGCTAGACAGGAGGATCCCAGAGTTCAGGCTAGACAGGTGGATCCCAGTGTTCAGACGAGGCAGACCGGAGGATCCCAGTCATTAGACGAGGCAGACCGGAGGATCCCACAGTTCAGACGTGGGAGACAGGAGGTTCCCAGTGTTCAGACGAGGCAGTCAGGAGGATCCCGGTGTTCAGACGAGGCAGACAGGAGGATCCCAGTGTTCAGACGTGGGAGACAGGAGGATCCCAGTGTTCAGACGTGGGAGACAGGAGGATCTCAGTGTTCAGATGTGGCAGGCAGGTGGATCCCAGAGTTCAGACGTGGGTGACAGGAGGATCCCAGAGTTCGTGGGAGACCGGAGGATCCCAGAGTTCGTTGGAGACCGGAGGATCCCAGAGTTCTTGGGAGACAGGAGGATCCCAGAGTTCTTGGCAGACAGGAGGATCCCAGAGTTCGTGGGAGACAGGAGGATCCCAGAGTTCGTGGGAGACAGGAGGATCCCAGTGTTCAGACGAGGCAGACAGGAGTATCCCAGTGTTCAGACGAGGCAGACAGGAGGATCCCAATGTTCAGATGTGGCAGACAGGAGTATCCCAGAGTTCGTGGGAGACAGGGGGATCCCAGAGTTCGTGGGAGACAGGAGGATCCCAGAGTTCGTGGGAGACAGGAGGATCCCAGAGTTCAGGCCAGACAGGAGGATCCCAGAGTTCGTGGGAGACAGGAGGATCCCAGAGTTCAGGCCAGACAGGAGGAACCCAGTGTTCAGACGAGGCAGACAGGAGGATCCCAGTGTTCAGACGAGGCAGAAAGCAGGATCCCAGTGTTCAGACGAGGCAGACCGGAGGATCCCAGTGTTCAGACGTGGCAGACAGGAGGAGCCCAGAGTTCGTGGGAGACAGGAGAATCCCAGAGTTCGTGGGAGACAGGTGGATCCCGGAGTTCGTGGGAGACAGGTGGATCCCAGAGTTCGTTGGAGACAGGAGGATCCCAGAGTTCGTGGGAGACAGGAATATCCCAGAGTTCGTGGGAGACAGGAGTATCCCAGAGTTCGTGGGAGACAGGAGGATCCCCGAGTTTGTGGGAGACAGGAGGATCCCCGAGTTTGTGGGAGACAGGAGGATCCCAGAGTTCGTGGGAGACAGGAGTATCCCAGAGTTCGTGGGATACAGGAGGATCCCAGAGTTCGTGGGAGTCAGGAGGATCCCAGTGTTCAGACGAGGCAGACAGTAGGATCCCAGTGTTCAGACGTGGCAGACAGGAGGATCCCAGAGTTCGTGGGGGACAGGGGGATCCCAAGTTCGTGGTAGACAGGAGGATCCCAGAGTTCGTGGTAGACAGGAGGATCCCAGAGTTCAGGCCAGACAGGAGGATCCCAGTGTTCAGACGAGGCAGACAGGAGTATCCCAGTGTTCAGACGAGGCAGACAGGAGGATCCCAGTGTTCAGACGTGGCAGACAGGAGGATCCCAGTTCGTGGGAGTCAGGAGAATCCCAGAGTTCGTGGGAGACAGGAGGATCCCAGAGTTCAGGCCAGACAGGAGGATCCCAGTGTTCAGACGAGGCAGACAGGAGTATACCAGTGTTCAGACGAGGCAGACAGGAGGATCCAAGTGTTCAGACGTGGCAGACAGGAGGATCCCAGAGTTCGTGGGAGACAGGAGGATCCCAGAGTTCGTGGGAGACAGGAGGATCCCAGAGTTCGTGGGAGACAGGAGGAGCCCCGAGTTCGTTGGAGACAGGAGGATCCCCGAGTTCGTGGGAGTCAGGAGGATCCCCGAGTTCGTGGGAGTCAGGAGGATCCCCGAGTTCGTGGGAGACAGGAGTATCGCAGAGTTCGTGGGAGACAGGAGTATCGCAGAGTTCGTGGGAGACAGGAGTATCGCAGAGTTCGTGGGAGACAGGAGAATCCCAGAGTTCGTGGGAGACAGGAGGATCCCAGAGTTCAGGCCAGACAGGAGGATCCCAGTGTTCAGACGAGGCAGACAGGAGTATCCCAGTGTTCAGACGAGGCAGACAGGAGGATCCCAATGTTCAGATGTGGCAGACAGGAGGATCCCAGAGTTCGTGGGAGACAGGAGGATCCCAGAGTTCGTGGGAGACAGGAGGATCCCAGAGTTCAGGCCAGACAGGAGGAACCCAGTGTTCAGACGAGGCAGACAGGAGGATCCCAGTGTTCAGACGAGGCAGACAGGAGGATCCCAGTGTTCAGACGAGGCAGACAGAAGGATCCAAGTGTTCAGACGTGGCAGACAGGAGGATCCCAGAGTTCGTGGGAGACAGGAGGATCCCAGAGTTCGTGGGAGACAGGAGGATCCCAGAGTTCGTGGGAGACAGGAGGATCCCAGAGTTCGTGGGAGACAGGAGGAGCCCCGAGTTCGTGGGAGACAGGAGGATCCCCGAGTTCGTGGGAGACAGGAGGATCCCCGAGTTCGTGGGAGACAGGAGTATCGCAGAGTTCGTGGGAGACAGGAGTATCGCAGAGTTCGTGGGAGACAGGAGGATCCCAGAGTTCAGGCTAGACAGGAGGATCAAAGATTTCAGGCTAGACAGGAGGATCCCAGAGTTCAGGCTAGACAGGTGGATCCCAGTGTTCAGACGAGGCAGACCGGAGGATCCCAGTCATCAGGCGAGGCAGACAGGAGGATCCCAGTGTCCAGACGAGGCAGACAGGAGGATCCCACAGTTCAGACGTGGGAGACAGGAGGTTCCCAGTGTTCAGACGAGGCAGTCAGGAGGATATCAGTGTTCAAACGAGGCAGACAAGAGGATCCCAGTGTTCAGACGAGACAGACAGGAGGATCCCAATGTTCAGATGTGGCAGACAGGAGGATCCCAGAGTTCGTGGGAGACAGGAGGATCCCAGAGTTCGTGGGAGACAGGAGGATCCCAGAGTTCGTGGGAGACAGGAGGATCCCAGTGTTCAGACGAGGCAGACAGGAGTATCCCTGTGTTCAGACGAGGCAGACAGGAGGATCCCAATGTTCAGATGTGGCAGACAGGAGGATCCCAGAGTTCGTGGGAGACAGGAGGATCCCAGAGTTCGTGGGAGACAGGAGTATCCCAGAGTTCAGGCCAGACAGGAGGAACCCAGTGTTCAGACGAGGCAGACAGGAGGGTCCCAATGTTCAGATGTGGCAGACAGGAGGATCCCAGAGTTCGTGGGAGACAGGAGGATCCCAGAGTTCGTGGGAGACAGGAGGATCCCAAAGTTCGTGGGAGACAGGAGGATCCCAGAGTTCAGGCCAGACAGGAGGAACCCAGTGTTCAGACGAGGCAGACAGGAGGATCCCAGTGTTCAGACGAGGCAGACAGGAGGTTCCCAGTGTTCAGACGAGGCAGATAGGAGGATCCCAATGTTCAGATGTGGCAGAGAGGAGGATCCTAGAGTTCGTGGGAGACAGGAGGATCCCAGAGTTCGCGGGAGACAGGAGGATCCCAGAGTTCAGGCCAGACAGGAGGAACCCAGTGTTCAGACGAGGCAGACAGGAGGATCCCAGTGTTCAGACGAGGCAGACAGGAGGATCCCATTGTTCAGACGAGGCAGACAGGAGGATCCCAGTGTTCAGACGTGGCAGACAGGAGGATCCCAGAGTTCGTGGGAGACAGGAGAATCCCAGAGTTCGTGGGAGACAGGAGGATCCCAGAGTTCAGGCCAGACAGGAGGATCCCAGTGTTCAGACGAGGCAGACAGGAGTATCCCAGTGTTCAGACGAGGCAGACAGGAGGATCCCAATGTTCAGATGTGGCAGACAGGAGGATCCCAGAGTTCGTGGGAGACAGGAGGATCCCAGAGTTCGTGGCAGACAGGAGGATCCCAGAGTTCGTGGGAGACAGGAGATTCCCAGAGTTCGTGGGAGACAGGAGGATCCCAGAGTTCAGGCCAGACAGGAGGATCCCAGTGTTCAGACGAGGCAGACAGGAGTATCCCAGTGTTCAGACGAGGCAGACAGGAGGATCCCAATGTTCAGATGTGGCAGACAGGAGGATCCCAGAGTTCGTGGGAGACAGGAGGATCCCAGAGTTCGTGGGAGACAGGAGGATCCCAGAGTTCAGGCCAGACAGGAGGAACCCAGTTTTCAGACGAGGCAGACAGGAGGATCCCAGTGTTCAGACGAGGCAGACAGGAGGATCCCAGTGTTCAGACGAGGCAGACAGGAGGATCCAAGTGTTCAGACGTGGCAGACAGGAGGATCCCAGAGTTCGTGGGAGACAGGAGGATCCCAGAGTTCGTGGGAGACAGGAGGATCCCAGAGTTCGTGGGAGACAGGAGGAGCCCCGAGTTCGTTGGAGACAGGAGGATCCCCGAGTTCGTGGGAGACAGGAGGATCCCCGAGTTCGTGGGAGTCAGGAGGATCCCCGAGTTCGTGGGAGACAGGAGTATCGCAGAGTTCGTGGGAGACAGGAGTATCGCAGAGTTCGTGGGAGACAGGAGTATCGCAGAGTTCGTGGGAGACAGGAGGATCCCAGAGTTCAGGCTAGACAGGAGGATCAAAGATTTCAGGCTAGACAGGAGGATCCCAGAGTTCAGGCTAGACAGGTGGATCCCAGTGTTCAGACGAGGCAGACCGGAGGATCCCAGTCTTTAGACGAGGCAGACCGGAGGATCCCACAGTTCAGACGTGGGAGACAGGAGGTTCCCAGTGTTCAGACGAGGCAGTCAGGAGGATCCCGGTGTTCAGACGAGGCAGACAGGAGGATCCCAGTGTTCAGACGTGGGAGACAGGAGGATCCCAGTGTTCAGACGTGGGAGACAGGAGGATCTCAGTGTTCAGATGTGGCAGGCAGGTGGATCCCAGAGTTCAGACGTGGTTGACAGGAGGATCCCAGAGTTCGTGGGAGACCGGAGGATCCCAGAGTTCGTGGGAGACCGGAGGATCCCAGAATTCGTTGGAGACCGTAGGATCCCAGAGTTCTTGGGAGACAGGAGGATCCCAGAGTTCGTGGGAGACAGGAGGATCCCAGAGTTCGTGGGAGACAGGAGGATCCCAGTGTTCAGACGAGGCAGACAGGAGTATCCCAGTGTTCAGACGAGGCAGACAGGAGGATCCCAATGTTCAGATGTGGCAGACAGGAGGATCCCAGAGTTCGTGGGAGACAGGGGGATCCCAGAGTTCGTGGGAGACAGGAGGATCCCAGAGTTCGTGGGAGACAGGAGGATCCCAGAGTTCAGGTCAGACAGGAGGATCCCAGAGTTCGTGGGAGACAGGAGGAACCCAGTGTTCAGACGAGGCAGACAGGAGGATCCCAGTGTTCAGACGAGGCAGAAAGGAGGATCCCAGTGTTCAGACGAGGCAGACCGGAGGATCCCAGTGTTCAGACGTGGCAGACAGGAGGATCCCAGAGTTCGTGGGAGACAGGAGAATCCCAGAGTTCGTGGGAGACAGGTGGATCCCGGAGTTCGTGGGAGACAGGTGGATCCCAGAGTTCGTTGGAGACAGGAGGATCCCAGAGTTCGTGGGAGACAGGAATATCCCAGAGTTCGTGGGAGACAGGAGTATCCCAGAGTTCGTGGGAGACAGGAGGATCCCCGAGTTTGTGGGAGACAGGAGGATCCCCGAGTTTGTGGGAGACAGGAGGATCCCAGAGCTCGTGGGAGACAGGAGTATCCCAGAGTTCGTGGGATACAGGAGGATCCCAGAGTTCGTGGGAGTCAGGAGGATCCCAGTGTTCAGACGAGGCAGACAGTAGGATCCCAGTGTTCAGACGTGGCAGACAGGAGGATCCCAGAGTTCGTGGGGGACAGGGGGATCCCAAGTTCGTGGTAGACAGGAGGATCCCAGAGTTCGTGGTAGACAGGAGGATCCCAGAGTTCGTGGGAGACAGGAGGATCCCAGAGTTCGTGGGAGACAGGAGGATCCCAGAGTTCGTGGGAGACAGGAGGAGCCCCGAGTTCGTTGGAGACAGGAGGATCCCCGAGTTCGTGGGAGACAGGAGGATCCCCGAGTTCGTGGGAGTCAGGAGGATCCCCGAGTTCGTGGGAGACAGGAGTATCGCAGAGTTCGTGGGAGACAGGAGTATCGCAGAGTTCGTGGGAGACAGGAGTATCGCAGAGTTCGTGGGAGACAGGAGGATCCCAGAGTTCAGGCTAGACAGGAGGATCAAAGATTTCAGGCTAGACAGGAGGATCCCAGAGTTCAGGCTAGACAGGTGGATCCCAGTGTTCAGACGAGGCAGACCGGAGGATCCCAGTCATCAGACGAGGCAGACCGGAGGATCCCACAGTTCAGACGTGGGAGACAGGAGGTTCCCAGTGTTCAGACGAGGCAGTCAGGAGGATCCCGGTGTTCAGACGAGGCAGACAGGAGGATCCCAGTGTTCAGACGTGGGAGACAGGAGGATCCCAGTGTTCAGACGTGGGAGACAGGAGGATCTCAGTGTTCAGATGTGGCAGGCACGTGGATCCCAGAGTTCAGACGTGGGTGACAGGAGGATCCCAGAGTTCGTGGGAGACCGGAGGATCCCAGAGTTCGTTGGAGACCGGAGGATCCCAGAGTTCGTTGGAGACCGGAGGATCCCAGAGTTCTTGGGAGACAGGAGGATCCCAGAGTTCGTGGGAGACAGGAGGATCCCAGAGTTCAGGCCAGGCAGGAGGATCCCAGTGTTCAGACGAGGCAGACAGGAGTATCCCAGTGTTCAGACGAGGCAGACAGGAGGATCCCAATGTTCAGATGTGGCAGACAGGAGGATCCCAGAGTTCGTGGGAGACAGGGGGATCCTAGAGTTCGTGGGAGACAGGAGGATCCCAGAGTTCGTGGGAGACAGGAGGATCCCAGAGTTCAGGCCAGACAGGAGGATCCCAGAGTTCGTGGGAGACAGGAGGATCCCAGAGTTCAGGCCAGACAGGAGGAACCCAGTGTTCAGACGAGGCAGACAGGAGGATCCCAGTGTTCAGACGAGGCAGAAAGGAGGATCCCAGTGTTCAGACGAGGCAGACCGGAGGATCCCAGTGTTCAGACGTGGCAGACAGGAGGATCCCAGAGTTCGTGGGAGACAGGAGAATCCCAGAGTTCGTGGGAGACAGGTGGATCCCGGAGTTCGTGGGAGACAGGTGGATCCCAGAGTTCGTTGGAGACAGGAGGATCCCAGAGTTCGTGGGAGACAGGAATATCCCAGAGTTCGTGGGAGACAGGAGTATCCCAGAGTTCGTGGGAGACAGGAGGATCCCCGAGTTTGTGGGAGACAGGAGGATCACCGAGTTTGTGGGAGACAGGAGGATCCCAGAGTTCGTGGGAGACAGGAGGATCCCCGAGTTTGTGGGAGACAGGAGGATCCCCGAGTTTGTGGGAGACAGGAGGATCCCAGAGCTCGTGGGAGACAGGAGTATCCCAGAGTTCGTGGGATACAGGAGGATCCCAGAGTTCGTGGGAGTCAGGAGGATCCCAGTGTTCAGACGAGGCAGACAGTAGGATCCCAGTGTTCAGACGTGGCAGACAGGAGGATCCCAGAGTTCGTGGGGGACAGGGGGATCCCAAGTTCGTGGTAGACAGGAGGATCCCAGAGTTCGTGGTAGACAGGAGGATCCCAGAGTTCGTGGGAGACAGGAGGATCCCAGAGTTCGTGGGAGACAGGAGGATCCCCGAGTTTGTGGGAGACAGGAGGATCACCGAGTTTGTGGGAGACAGGAGTATCCCAGAGTTCGTGGGAGACAGGAGGATCCCCGAGTTTGTGGGAGACAGGAGGATCCCCGAGTTTGTGGGAGACAGGAGGATCCCAGAGCTCGTGGGAGACAGGAGTATCCCTGAGTTCGTGGTATACAGGAGGATCCCAGAGTTCGTGGGAGTCAGGAGGATCCCAGTGTTCAGACGAGGCAGACAGTAGGATCCCAGTGTTCAGACGTGGCAGACAGGAGGATCCCAGAGTTCGTGGGGGACAGGGGGATCCCAAGTTCGTGGTAGACAGGAGGATCCCAGAGTTCGTGGTAGACAGGAGGATCCCAGAGTTCGTGGGAGACAGGAGGATCCCAGAGTTCGTGGGAGACAGGAGGATCCCAGAGTTCGTGGGAGACAGGAGGATCCCAGAGTTCGTGGGAGACAGGAGGAGCCCCGAGTTCGTTGGAGACAGGAGGATCCCCGAGTTCGTGGGAGACAGGAGGATCCCCGAGTTCGTGGGAGTCAGGAGGATCCCCGAGTTCGTGGGAGACAGGAGTATCGCAGAGTTCGTGGGAGACAGGAGTATCGCAGAGTTCGCGGGAGACAGGAGTATCGCAGAGTTCGTGGGAGACAGGAGGATCCCAGAGTTCGTGGGAGACAGGAGGATCCCCGAGTTTGTGGGAGACAGGAGGATCCCCGAGTTTGTGGGAGACAGGAGGATCCCAGAGTTCGTGGGAGACAGGAGTATCCCAGAGTTCGTGGGATACAGGAGGATCCCAGAGTTCGTGGGAGTCAGGAGGATCCCAGTGTTCAGACGAGGCAGACAGTAGGATCCCAGTGTTCAGACGTGGCAGACAGGAGGATCCCA